>NW_027395283.1:8058214-8372857 GCF_027580225.2 Misgurnus anguillicaudatus | reverse complement strand
TTGGTGCTCCTTCAGGTCACGAGAACCGACCAACCAAATCCTGTTTTGAGATTTTATTATTCTTTGTCTCATTCTGTGTATATAAGGTGGCTTGGCAAGAGACTCTGGGAAGTATTCTTTAGCAAGAATCTTCCCCACACTTTGTGTGTGTGTATTCAGACATTATGGAAGTATTCTTTAGTAAGAAACTTCCCCACACTTTGTGTGTGTGTATTCAAACATTATGGGAGAAATCTTTAACAGAATCTTCTTACACCATTTTGGGTATATTATATTCATGATGGAAGTACTCTGTAGCCAGAGTGTCTATTGCCAGGTATGACTTTGTAACTTTTGCAACTGTTGATCATTTTAATTAATTGGAATTGAATCAAATTCTGTATGATATTGTTTAATTTATGTTTGAAGCTGAAACCTGCCTGGTATAATAAATTGTTACATTTGATTCATCTGAATTCTTCAGGAATTGTATTGATTTATTTTAATTCTTTCAGAAATTATTATTTCCAGTAGATTAGAAGGAGTCTGATATTACCGCAAAATAAGTATGTCATGATATGTACACACTGGTGTTTTGATGTTGGATGGAGCAGGTAGCACATTCACCAGGACTCTCAGATTTATGTCTATCACCTGCCTTAGCAAGTTGCATGATCGTGACTAAAGTAACTATTTTTATGATCGGAGCAAGCATGGGGCGGCCAGACATAAAAATATTAGTTTACCCGGCAACCTCTGACTAAGATCAGAATTGGCAATTTTGTGTCCGTGAGATGTACGCAAACGGCCGGCGTATATCCTGTGCGATATCGGGTCCCTAATGAACGAATAATTAAGACTATGGGAATATATAAATAATCAAACATCTAAATTATGATCAACAGATAATTGGAATAATGCACAAAATTCTTAATATATTAAATTGGAGTCAGATTATAATTTAAACACAGAGATCAACGAAATTAATTTAATCATGATATGGAATTATTCTTCTAGAAGCGCTGAGGAAGGAACGAACACGAGTCCCCTACACCCACTCCACTTGCATCCGTCGTTGGGCTTGTGGGTGGTACCTTACAGCTTGGTGATCCCGACGTGATGACGTATACCACGGGACGTGATGACGTAGTACACCCGAACAAGTGACGTGGTACTCCAGGAAGCTTTCCAGCGCGACATTTCAACCATAACAGAGTATTCCATTCATCGCAAAATAGGAGGTTTAAACGTCTACTTTTCTGTCTGCAGCTGTGTTGGTAAGTTGATTTTATTTGCCTATTAGAAATGTTGAGGGTGAGCATAAACGCACCCGTATGTTGTAGAATGGGACGTTAAACTCCCATTGAAAGTCCGGAGAAGTCCGGTTAGGCATGAAAATTTGAATAACAACACAGCTGTCAGAGAAATAATAACATTGCGGATAAGGAAATAATATATTTCCTCGCGCTTCGATTCAAACATCATCTCCTGCGTTTACACTCAGTAGGAGTGAATATTACATGGACTAATGACTAAATGTTATCGTGGTACATTACGCAAAGTCGTAAATTTGAGTCTAAAAGTGGAAACATCGCCGTGGCGATTATCTATTTGCTTCGTGGAACGATCTCGCAATTATATCGGAAAACCATAAAGTATTAGAATATCCGTGATTAATAAAAATCCAGTCGGATGACAAAACTCCGTGCCCAAGTCAATGCGTCCATGTATGTAAACAAACCTGCACAAAACAGGCGATATTAACTCTGTTAATGGAAATACACAGCATGACAACAGCAGTGTAGATGAGAATAAATTCCATTTGTTAGCAAATTAAAGATCTTTTGTTGGTTAAAGCACAAAAGATAAATTTAAAATGGATTAACATCTTCCAAATTTTATTCTGGTTCTCAAATAAGGGTTAACATTGAATTAATACAGTAATAACTACATTTAAACTCCCTGTATGAGATTTTATGTTGTTCACAGCACATGTGCAACATTGAAAGGAACAAACTCCTTCAGAGCAAGAATTAATTTAATTAAAGGGATGGTGTTTAAACTACAGTGTAAGTTAAGGTGTTTGCATATGAGAAGTGAATTTCAGGTTTACATGATTGATATGACAAGAGCAAATGTTCGTATTAATCTTTATAGGATCATTTAAATGCAGTAAACTACCGTTTACATACTATACATGATGAGTTAAGGAGATAATTGTAATTATGGAGAAATGAAGGAGAGATGGAAGTGTAAATGATTGAAGGCAGCATTGTTGGGGTTAGAGGTAAAGTGCATGCAGAGTGGAACTAAATGTTGGATATTAAGCAAATAGGGAGATAAGTGTAGATAAAATGGAACTAGGAAGTTTTGTTACAATTCCTTAATTAATGCAGAATTTCTCATTGTGTAAATAAGGTAAATTGAGCTAAAGCTTTGACTTATGCACAGCAAGATAATGATGAAACTGCTAAAATGATCAATAAAACACATGTGATCTTATCTGACTGAGAAAGTTTCACCACTGAGACCCTCTCAGAAAAGATCTGCTGTTTCTCCTTGTTTCAAGGTAAATATTTTAGCTTGGTTGTAACAAATAACATACATCATTATTTTCTGTGAATCAATCAAAGTGATGTAAGGCAATGATTAACAACATGATATACAGTACAGCGGTGTTAAAAGTTCTAGGCTTAGTCCTTTCTTTATGAGGTTATGGGAATTGTCAAATAAACAATTTAGTCCAGTTGTCTAGAGATTGTTGAAGCTGAGTCTTTGTTTCTCTATGAGATTGTGGTAATTGTTAAAGAGCAATTTGTTGTCTAATTGTCTAAAGATTGTGAAAGTCATAAAAATAGAGCTTATAGCTGAGTCCTGACATCACAGCAGGAATATAGAATTCCTGTTTAAAGTGAATCAGTGGGAGCTAGTAAAAGTGTTTTTAGAATTCTGTATGTCTTCAGGCTAAAAGTTTATGACTTTAAAACCTATAACAAAAATTGTGCCTTACGTCCTATTCATTGATTACTTTTCATATCCAAATAGAATAACATCTAAATAAGACTTAATGAGACCTCAGCTAAAAACATGCGAAAATTGTGCCCAATTCCAGAGGGTCACAAAAAACCCCAGCTGAGCAATGAGTTAAGCCCTGTACGTGCTGCGGTGCATTGCATCCTAAAAACAACAAAGAGTTGTTGCTGTTAGTAAACCTGTTAATGCAGCTGCTACTGCAGGGTCAATTCACAGAAATGTGCTCTCAATTTTGCAAAAGTACCATCATTCTAGAAGCCCTTGAGACCAGTTATAACATTTATTTTAATTAATATTATTGTTAATATAATGTAATTTATATTATAATTACATTATAATATATATTATATTATAATGGCCAGACAGGCCTAATATGGTGAAAAATGATGCATTACATGCATTTCAAAATTACATGATTAAAACCCACAAAAAGGCCTAGGGAATATTTAGATTTAGATTTATTTGGTCCACTATCTCGTGCCAAAACGGGGGTATGTGTATGTTTTTGCTTGTGGTTCGTTTTGTTGTTTGTTTGTTGTTTGTTTGTTGTTGTTTATTGTTGTTTGTTTGTTGTTGTTTGGTTTTGTTTTTTGCTTTGCAGGAACACTGATAATATCATGGCACAAGATAGCAAACCAAACAACTCTTTTATAAGTTTGAAACATCAATTTAAACTGAATCTGATCAGTCAATGTACTTTTATAGTTGGTTAAAACTGTGGGAAATGTTAAATCATCAGAAATTACAGTCCTACAGTTCACAGAGATTGAAAAGTTTAATAGTGTGTACCATAAACAGACATCACAGCAGTTAAACATATGAGCTGACGGTACTGAGGACAACTCAGAGTAAAGCCATTTAAGTTTAAGATTAAAATTAAAGTTAATCCAAAAATTTCCCCAGCAAAACTGGGACTTCTTATGCTCATAGTTTAAATGCAAATGCAGTTTATGGTGTTATACACACTCAGACTAAAACAACATAGTCAAATATAACAGAAAATTCCCAACTTAATCTGGCCTCTGAAATTAATTTGCAGAAAGTAATGATACAAATCTTCTTATCAAGAAGAATTTACACCCTAATGCATTGCTGTCATTGACAGCTGTGTGGTAGTGACATCATTTTAAACTTAAGATGATGCCATGTTTTAATGCAAATTGCCCAAAATTTTAGAAATTAATGTTTCTTTGTCTGTTATCTTAACTTTTTTCCTTTCAGGTGGATTACTATGACTCCTTAAGAGTCCTGACACTAGAGACGTGTCTGAGCCCAAATACAGGCACAAACCTAAAATGCAGGAGGTGGGTGTGATAATGCTTTGAGGGGTCATACACATCTCACAGTAATTAACTACTATATTCATTATATGACCTCCCGATGTAGCATCGGAACTAAAATTTTGCAACACAGATTACTTTAGGTTAGAATCCACCCACTTCCAGGCATGAACATGTAATGCACATATTTTCACCATTGCAACAACATAACACTGCGACCTGGTATAAGTTTTAAAACTATCCAGGCTTAAACCATCACACATATGTATGATAAATGACTTAGAATCCAAACTCTAGAGTTTGTCATACATGCAAACCCATTTAGCATCTCACACATAGGAGAGAAAATTAAAGGTCAACTTATGATTTTAATTTCATGGTAAACTATTGGGTCAATTTTCTCTTGAACTACATGAAACATTTCAGTGTGCATGGAACATATGTATGGTTATAGTCACACATCAATTGTTTTGTCTCTGATTGTACAAATACAGGTAAAATAAGAACTATTAATTGATTACATAAGACCTATTTCAGATTAAAATAAGTAAGTGAAGAATGAAATGGCTAGCATGGCTGCAGACATGTCTAAAAATTTCAAACTTTACAAAATGGTTATATTTGAAGTGCTGGCACTTCTACTGATCAATCACATAAATCAGACACCTTACCATTGAATGTGACTAAACCAACATATATGTACAGAATTATTTGACAACATGCAAATAATTATTGACAATGGATAAATAAGAAATTCAGAAATTATTTGATTTAAGTTTAAGTTGTCTGGGTATGTTTTAAGTTACTTCATTGAAATCTTGATTTAAGTTTAAGTTGTCTATGTTTTAAGTTACTTCATTGAATTCTTAGATATACATGGTTAACTTGCATTTCAAGGTTTTGAATAATTCTATTATTATTAAAATTATAAATATATCATATTATATATACTTTAGTATAAATATCTGTATTTTATATACATATAATTTACATTTATTTGTATTATATTTGAATGGTATTGTTATTATATGCTTTAATGATGTATACCACTGGTAAATATGCTAGTTAAAATAACTTTTGCCACTCTCCCTTTAAAATACACAGATTATATCAAAATTCCACTCTATGTTCAATATGCATAGTAGTGAAGAGTTTGGTAATGGGATCACCTTTTGGGACAAATTATTTTGAAAATGGAAAGGAGACCTTATTTACCATTCGCACCAATATCATGAAACATCTAATAATGTCATGTGTTATTGTAATCATTCACAACTATTTCCTTCCAAGGAAAGTCAAGTTCATCAGTGTTCAGTCATTTCATGGTCATGTGTATTATATTCCAATTCCCTCTCATACAGTGGTACATTCTCAGTGTGAGGAATTCCTTCACCTACGGAGGTCTGACTTTTCTATCAAAAAATACCTTCTGCCAATAGGTAACAGAGGACTGTTTAAAAGGTCAGAAAAATATCCAGGGGAGGACCCCATTAGAGACAGATGCTTCTAAATGTTGAGAGGAGACAGCTTCCATGAACAGAGCACATGCGTTTGGCTGACACAATGGACTTTGTACAACAAATTTCAACCAGATCCATTTGGGAGATTATCTTACTACGAGAACCACAGAGATCCTGTGCATCACAGACACCTGTTCAGCACAGTTAAGTTCCTGCTTTGATATCTGCAGGCATTGTTTAACATTACAGGTGTTCATCTTGAAAAGACTGTTACAATTACAGAGGACGTATGGAGACCCAAGAAGTCCACCCAAAATGACCCCTTGGGTACTCTGACAGTTTCCCAATGGTCAGGGGAGGAGATGTAGGACAGGTGGACAAGTTTTGTTTTTGGAGCTGGACCATAAAACAATAAAAAACACATTCTGTGTCTATTTTTGAGAGAACTGTTGTCTCTCTCCACAGGGGTCACAGATACCCAGGAACTGATCTGTATTTCACCCCCTCTCTCTTCTCCTTTAAGGTTTTGGTTACTGGAAATATACTAAACACATGTAACATTGGATATATCATATGTTGTGATGCTACAAAGGTTTCATCTTCATGTTTGGTGTTGTTTTAAAGGTCATGGTGCGATGGTTAAAAAGGTCTAATTTCTATAATGCTAAGAGAAAGTATATCAAAGTTTAAAACTTAAGACATAATTTGTACTTCTGTGATGGGTGTCAACTCATGAGGAGATCTAGATTACAGATGGTTAACAGTCCCATTTGGTGCTCCTTCAGGTCACGAGAACCGACCAACCAAATCCTGTTTTGAGATTTTATTATTCTTTGTCTCATTCTGTGTATATAAGGTGGCTTGGCAAGAGACTCTGGGAAGTATTCTTTAGCAAGAATCTTCCCCACACTTTGTGTGTGTGTATTCAGACATTATGGAAGTATTCTTTAGTAAGAAACTTCCCCACACTTTGTGTGTGTGTATTCAAACATTATGGGAGAAATCTTTAACAGAATCTTCTTACACCATTTTGGGTATATTATATTCATGATGGAAGTACTCTGTAGCCAGAGTGTCTATTGCCAGGTATGACTTTGTAACTTTTGCAACTGTTGATCATTTTAATTAATTGGAATTGAATCAAATTCTGTATGATATTGTTTAATTTATGTTTGAAGCTGAAACCTGCCTGGTATAATAAATTGTTACATTTGATTCATCTGAATTCTTCAGGAATTGTATTGATTTATTTTAATTCTTTCAGAAATTATTATTTCCAGTAGATTAGAAGGAGTCTGATATTACCGCAAAATAAGTATGTCATGATATGTACACACTGGTGTTTTGATGTTGGATGGAGCAGGTAGCACATTCACCAGGACTCTCAGATTTATGTCTATCACCTGCCTTAGCAAGTTGCATGATCGTGACTAAAGTAACTATTTTTATGATCGGAGCAAGCATGGGGCGGCCAGACATAAAAATATTAGTTTACCCGGCAACCTCTGACTAAGATCAGAATTGGCAATTTTGTGTCCGTGAGATGTACGCAAACGGCCGGCGTATATCCTGTGCGATATCGGGTCCCTAATGAACGAATAATTAAGACTATGGGAATATATAAATAATCAAACATCTAAATTATGATCAACAGATAATTGGAATAATGCACAAAATTCTTAATATATTAAATTGGAGTCAGATTATAATTTAAACACAGAGATCAACGAAATTAATTTAATCATGATATGGAATTATTCTTCTAGAAGCGCTGAGGAAGGAACGAACACGAGTCCCCTACACCCACTCCACTTGCATCCGTCGTTGGGCTTGTGGGTGGTACCTTACAATGCCCATCTCTGAGTATTTCTATAGTAGTCTTATCGTACTTTTATAGTAATATTTTGTCCCAAAATACTATTTTCCTAAGCATAATTAGGCCATGCATAACCATGTTGTTTTCGTATTTAGATATGACGACCAGAAAAAAAAAATAAGTTATGCCAAGTATTTGTTATGTGAAGTTGGTTCAGTGCCGTTGACTCTCATTATTTTTTGGCGTTTTCCTTAAGTTTTCAGGCCATAATGGGGGCCGCACCGTCACGTCATGGGGGCAACTGTTGCTATGGAGCGTTCTATTGAGTTTCGCCTCTTGGGCTTCTATACTCTTTGTTAACGCGGAGTTTCGCAGAATTTTCGTCAGCGAAAAAAATTAAGAAATTCGACCCTAAGCACTGAGTTCCCACATGACTTATATGACCGGAGAAGTGTTATTTTGTAAGTTTTGTCAACATTTCCGTTCACTGGGAGCACAAAGATACATGCACTCTCTCATCCATGTCTCTCTCTCTCTCACGTGCACACGCTCTACTATCTGACCGAAGTCCGAACACAAATCCTAATGTATTTGTTCAGTTTTATGCGTTTCAAGCGAGCTGAGGCAAACTAACTATCCCTCACATTTATTATAGGGCCTTAAGGTGTGTGAGGTACAGAAGTGGGGCAATGCGCATGTTATTCACAATTGTTTTTAAGTTGTTTTTTGATCAGTATTGCTGTTTACATTTTCCTTGTCTTCTTATGAAAGACATTTGCTCTACAAGAGATTACTTTAAGTGCACTAAAATTTAGACCTTAGCATTAAATAGGTTGTAAATAGTTGGTTACTTTCATGGATAAAGTGTTCCTCTTGTTATGCTGCTTGGTTGCTGTTACTGTGTGCAATGGTGTAATTATTTTATTTATGTATTTTAAGCAGCACTGGATTTTCTTACTTGTTCTACCTCACCTGTTTTTACTATTTTTTAAATATAGTTCATAAATAAATGTTCCTTTTTTTAAATTAAGAGTTGTAACATTTGGTTTTATCATTGGCCACGTTTACATGCACATCATTAATGCGAGTATTTCCAATAATGCGAGTAAGGTCTTAATCGCAGTAAGATGTTTACATGACTGGAGCTAACCTCTTCACTCCGGTTTACATGCAGTTTTTATTTTCGGATTATTCACACATAGCCCAATGCAGAGCACAAATGATGAACTCACATATATGGTCCAATGTTTTAATTTACTTACGTTAAATGACAAACACGTTGTTATAGATGTATTTCATTACCCGGTGTCGTGATGAAGATATAAATATGACAGTGCCTGTAAAGGGCGTTCACATGATATAAAAATATAGTTTTAAAAATCGTTTTGCATTAAAGATAATAGCAGAGTTCACACAACAACTATTACAATAACGATTTTGGCACATGATGAACGATAAACCATTGACAGCGAATCAAATCTATTTGAACTTGAAGTGCACGCGCACTTAAAATGCAGAAAGCTCATTCATTGCTGAGGTTATAACATAAAATTACCTCAGGTATCCAGAGCTGATGCAGTTGTTGCTGTGAAATTTTTCTACCACACTGACTACGCCAAAAGGTAAGATATTATTACACACTACTACATTCATTGTTCAGTTACGCGAAACGCAGCGAGTTGAGGACATCTGCAGGTTTCCCGCTGTGTAAATGCAACAACAGCATACATTCATATCAGTGACATGTAAACAATTGCAAAAAAGTTTTTATTACAGGAAATATCCAATAGGTAATGGTTGCTGGTTGAGCGAATTAGCATGAAGTTATGATTACGATGTGGTCACTAATATATTTATCGTTATAATTATTGTTATAATGTCCCTTAATGGTTTAATATACTGATGTCGTGTTATTTGAGCTATTTCTGAATGAAGACAGACTGCTGACAGCGAGTCGTGTTGGCAGAGTTCACGTAAAACTTCCTAATGTCAAGTTTAAAACGAATTTGTGCTTAAGGTGCGTGACTAAAACACACGTGCACTTAATTAGTGCGGTATAAATGCGATTTAAGCGTTTACATGGACGCATACTGCGATTATAAATGGCGTACGCCACCTCTTTTAATGTGATTAAACTTACTGCGATTATGAGCTTAATCGCATTATTTTTATCGAATTATTGCGTTTACATGAGGTAAAGTATAATCGCAGTATTGACAAAATCCCATTATAATCGCATTATTAGGGTGCATGTAAACGCGGTCATTGTGTCATTTTTATGATGTAAACTGAATGAGAAAAAGCAGTATCGGCTCCAAATATCGGCTAAAGAAAATCGGCAGCCTGTATCGGTCATTGGCTAAGGCTTATGGAAAAAAAACGGTATCGGCACAAAAAAAAATCCATATCGGTCAATCCCTATTCTGTAGCAGTTGGTAGATAAGTTGTTGTTTTAAACATTTTGTGAAAATTAAAACATGAAATTGTCATAACGTTTGAAAATGGTAGAATGTAACATTCATCTAACGTTCAGACAAAACAGAAACGTTCTTAGAACGTCAAGAAAACTGAACACTTTTTATATTGGCAGAATGTTGGGAACTTTTTTTAGATTGACTGCTGATTTATGTACAACATTAAGAAAATGACTTTTGTTAGAAAAGATTCTTCAAAAGTAAGAGTTCAAAATAAAATCATAAAATAATTAAATTAATTGTATTAAAGCAACACAATTGCGCTGTTGCGCTTTTCAACCTCATGTGGGAGCCGTAAGCCAATCTAACATGGAAAACTACATAGTGTTGCTTTAATATGTAAACAGTCATGTGATTGTTGTTAGTTTTACTTACTTGAGTTTTTTTGTTTCTTTAATCACAAGCTGCAGTCTCACAAGAACTTCATCTGCTGTATTTTTATCTCCAATAAAAGGTTTTAGATCAAGTTCATCCAAATGCTGCTCAGACATCAACAACACAAAAACTAAAGCTGCCCACTGTGAAGAGGAGAGTTTGTTGTTTCCTACTAATGAAGATAACACATAATGTTGAATCTCCTGCAGCAGTGAATCATCACCCAGTTCATTCAGACAGTGAATCAGATTGATGGATTTCTCTGGAGACAGATTCTCATTCATCTTCTGTTTAATGTACTTAACAGTTTTCTCTTTCTTGTAGGAGCATCTTCTCATCTGTGTCAGTAGATCCTGTAAGAGAATCTGATTGGACTCCAGTGAAAGACCCAGAAGAAAACGCAGGAAAAGATCCAGATGTCCATTCTTACTCTGCAAAGATTCATCTACAGCTCGATGATGTAAATCAGCTAATGAATTCCGCTGTAAAGTTATAGAAAACTGACCTGGTTTAAATACATTTCTGTTGTTGTTTGTGAAGGAGATGTGAGCATAAAGAGCAGCTAGATGTTCCTGGATACTGAGATGAACAAAGCAGTAAACTTTCCCCTGATACAAACCAAACTCCTCTCTGAAGATCTGAGTACACAATCCTGAGTACACTGATGCTTCTGCTACATCAATGTCACACTCTCTCAGGTCTTCATCATAGAAGATCAGATTGCCTTTCACAAGCTGCTCAAAAGCCAGTCTCCCCAGTTTGAAGATCATCTCTTCATCTTTCACTTTCTTCTCATAGTCCTTCTGATGTTTGATGTTTGTCTGAATGATCAGGAAGTGTGTGTACATTTGAGTGAGAGTCTTGGGGATCTCTCTTCTCTCTGCTTCACTCAACATTCTCTCTAGAACAGTGACTGAAATCCAGCAGAAGACTGGGATGTGACACATGATGTAGAGACTCCTGGATGACTTCAGGTGTGAGATGATTCTCCTGGCCACTCTCTCATCACTGATTCTCTTCCTGAAGTATTCCTCCTTCTGTGGATCAGTGAAGCCTCGTACCTCTGTGACTCGATCAACACACTCAGAGGGGATGAGATCAGCTGCTGCTGGTCTGGAGGTGATCCAGATGAGAGCAGAGGGAAACAGATTCCCCTTGATGAGGTTTGTCAGCATCACGTCCACTGAGGTTGATTCACTTACATCACACAACCTCACACTGCTGTGAAAATCCAGAGACAGACGACACTCATCCAAACCATCAAAGATGAACAACACTTTATATTCATCACTGAAGATTTCCATTTCTTTTGTTTGTGGGAAGAAAAGATGAAGAAGATCTAAAAGACTGAGTGTTTTGTTCTTCATCAAATTGATCTCTCTGAAAGGAAGTGGAAATATGAGGTGGACGTCCTGATTCTCTTTCTCTTCAGCCCAGTCCAGAATGAACTTCTGTACAGAGACTGTTTTTCCAATGCCAGCGACTCCCTTTGTCAGCACACTTCTGATGTGTTTGTCTTGTTCAGGTAAAGGTTTAAAGATGTCATTACATTTGATTGGTGTCTCCTCTGTTGTTGTTCTTCTGGATTGTGTCTCAATCTGTCTCACTTCATGTTCATTACTGATCTCTCCACTTTCACTCTCTGTGATGTAGAGCTCTGTGTAGATCTCATTCAGTAGTGTTGGGTTTCTCTTATTTGATGTTACCTCATACAAACACTCAAACTTCTTCCTCAGATTTGATCTGAATGTGTTCAGCACTTCAGTAAGATCAGACTCATGACTGTAAATTAATAAATATTAACTCAGATTATTACACAAATACCTGTAAGAGTAAAACTGTACAGAACAAAATGTTTGTATCATAAGACACAGGACTCTTAATGGTTTGTAAAATGTTACATTAATGCAAAACAGAAAAGATCAATATTTTCTAACATTTACTACCAAATAAAGTAAAATCCTATAATTCACCTGAAATGAGGACTCATGTTTTCATTGAAGTCTTGTGGTTGATTATCAGATTGTTCAATCTTCCTCCTCTTACAGTCAGGTTCTGTTATTCGTCTGGATGGCAAGAATGAGAATCAAGAATTTCTTTACACTTTATTATTAGTGGAATTTTCACGTAACTTTATTAGTGGTGCTTGCATTTATGCAAGGCATCACTATTACTATTGCTCATACTTATTATTCTTCTTTTTCTGGACACTTTTTCGGCGCGTAACTCGTCCCGCACGGTTTCACATAGTCCCATGAAAGAGGGCTCAAATCGACCGGATTATTGAGGAGAGGTGTGCTATGACTTTTATAAGCGATCGGGTGCAGGATTTTCGAAAGGGGGGCGAAAAACCACCCGAAAAATCCCATTGACTTAACATTGGGCCCAACTTTGACGAGTCATAGTCATAGAACATACATGACATTGGGGTGTAAGTTGTACCCCTGGGGTGTAAGAGGCACCCGAAAATTCCCATTGACTTATAATGGGGCAGGAAACATGCCCATATAAGGGAATAAAACAGTTCCAGATGGGATATCTTTGCTTTACAGTGTCGTAGAGATAAGAGGGTGGGCTCATTTTACTCGGGCATCCAATCAGTCTCTCAGGATCATCCCAGAGCTATTAAGCCACGCCCCTAGCAACAATTTTGGGCACCCTAGCAACATCTCCCATAGACTGCCATTATAAAATGCCCAGATGGATATCTTTGCACCACAGTGTCATAGAGACATGGGGGTGGACTCATTTTACTCAGGCATCCAATCAGTCTCTCAGGATACTTACATAGGTATTAAGCCACGCCCCTAGCAACCACTTTTGAGCACCCTAGCAACATAAAATTCAAACAGTTATATCTCGGCATCCGAACATCGTAGAGACACGGGGGTTGGACCGTTTGACTCATGACTCAGAGTGTAATCATTATGGGATGCCATTTTTTTCCCTAGCAACCAAATACACTACCCTAGCAACAGAGTAAACAAAGCCTTATATCTCCGCATCAGAACATCGTAGAGACACGGGGGTTGGACCGTTTGACTCGTGACTCAGAGTGTTATCACTATGGGATGCCAATTTTTTCCCTAGCAACCAAATACAGTACCCTAGCAACAGAGTAAACAAAGCCTTATATCTCAGCATCAGAACATCGTAGAGACACGGGGGTTGGACCGTTTGACTCGTGACTCACAGTGTAATCACTATGGGATGCCAATTTTTTCCCTAGCAACCAAATACAGTACCCTAGCAACAGAGTAAACAAAGCCTTATATCTCCGCATCAGAACATCGTAGAGACACGGGGGTTGGACCGTTTGACTTGTGACTTGGCGTGTAATCACCATTGGATGCCAATTTTCCCCCTAGCAACCAAATACAGTACCCTAGCAACAGAGTAAACAAAGCCTTATATCTCCGCATCAGAACATCGTAGAGACACAGGGGTTGGACCATTTTACTTGTGACTCGGTATGTAATCACTAGTGGATGCCAATTTTTTCCCTAGCAACCAAATACAGTACCCTAGCAACAGAGTAAACAAAGCCTTATATCTCCGCATCAGAACATCGTAGAGACACGGGGTTTGGACCGTTTGACTCGTGACTCGGACGGTAATCACTAGTGGATGCCATTTTTTTCCCTAGCAACCAAAAACAGTACCCCAGCAACAGAGTAAACAAAGCCTTATATCTCTGCATCAGAACATCGTAGAGACACGGGGGTTGGACCGTTTGACTTGTGACTCGGAGGGTAATCACTAGTGGATGCCAAGTTTTTCCCTAGCAACCAAATACAGTACCCTAGCAACAGAGTAAACAAAGCCTTATATCTCTGCATCAGAACATCGTAGAGACACGGGGGTTGGACCGTTTGACTTGTGACTTGGAGTGTAATCACCAGTGGATGCAAATTTCCCCCTAGCAACCAAATACAGTACCCTAGCAACAGAGTAAACAAAGCCTTATATCTCCGCATCAGAACATCGTAGAGACACGGGGGTTGGACCATTTTACTTGTGACTTGGAGTGTAATCACTAGTGGATGGCAAATTTTTCCCTAGCAACCAAATACAGTACCCTAGCAACAGAGTAAACAAAGCCTTATATCTCCGCATCAGAACATCGTAGAGACACAGGGGTTGGACCATTTTACTTGTGACTTGGAGTGTAATCACTAGTGGATGGCAAATTTTTCCCTAGCAACCAAATACAGTACCCTAGCAACAGAGTAAACAAAGCCTTATATCTCTGCATCAGAACATCGTAGAGACACGGGGGTTGGACCGTTTGACTTGTGACTTGGAGTGTAATCACCAGTGGATGCAAATTTCCCCCTAGCAACCAAATACAGTACCCTAGCAACAGAGTAAACAAAGCCTTATATCTCCGCATCAGAACATCGTAGAGACACGGGGGTTGGACCATTTTACTTGTGACTTGGAGTGTAATCACTAGTGGATGCCAATTTTTTCCCTAGCAACCAAATACAGTACCCTAGCAACAGAGTAAACAAAGCCTTATATCTCAGCATCAGAACATCGTAGAGACACGGGGGTTGGACCGTTTGACTTGTGACTCGGAGGGTAATCACTAGTGGATGGCAAATTTTTCCCTAGCAACCAAATACAGTACCCTAGCAACAGACTAAACAAAGCCTTATATCTCCGCATCAGAACATCATAGAGACACAGGGGTTGGACTGTTTGACTCGTGACTCAGAGTGTAATCACTATGGGATGCCAATTTTTTCCCTAGGAACCAAATACAGTACCCTAGCAACCGTATAAACATAGCCTTATATCTCCGCATCAGAACATCGTAGAGACACAGGAGTTGGATCGTTTTACTTTTGGCTTGGAGTATAATCATATATGTTACCCAGAATTTTGCCACGGCAAGCACCACTCACATTTTCTTCAGGAAATGTACCTATCTAGTTACCTTTACAGTTTTTACACTGCTGTGAATTAGGGATGTGCATGAATGGTTGAATATTTAATCTGCAATTATAATTTGAATAGAAGAAATGTGACTTGGATGTTTGTTTTTAACTCTTTCGCCATCATTGGCAAGTTAACTCGTCAATAAAGAGAAATCGCGTCCCTGCCAATGGCGAGTTTTTCCGGCAGTCGGCAGTACCGCTATTATCCACCATATCTCTCCTACCCAACTTATGCAACCAGAAAGAACCCCTCCTCCCAAACAGTTCAGATGCAGCCCTTTTTGATGATCGCTCTGAATCTGATCTATTGGAAAATGCAATTATCTCAACTTTTTGCTCAATTTTTTTATTTTTGATGAAACCCACACACACATATTTGAGAGGTGATATAAAGAGAACTAATGGAGGTAGGATGCAACGTTTTATTTTAAAGCAGAGGGTCTGTTCTTTCATTTGATATATTGTATGTTTATATGTTTAAAGAAGAACATTTTCTGGAAGGCATTAAACTTTTGTGAAAATCATTAAAAATGTTGGTGCTGTCTGGCAACTTTTAAAAATCGCTGGCAGGGAAAGGGTTAATGTGGCACCACAGGGCGTTTTCACTTCACCTTTACTGTCTTTTACAGAATTTATGTAAATTATACATGAAAATTATTTTGTATGTATTTCTGATTGTTTTGGCAATAAAGATCGCAGACTAATTGAAGTATTTAGAGTTTTACACCAGGTTGTTTTTGTCAACCGGCTTGCGTGTTATTTAGATTTGCTGCTCCACCACATCACCAGATCATGAGAGATTTGTTAGCTTCCTGTTATATAGCCTAATTTATTTTGTTAATGCAAAGCTAACCAAGACAGACAGGAAGAACTAAACGAATCAGAGAATATTTCTGTGGAAAATGAAGCAAATAACTGCAGATGACCGTTTAACAGCAAACAGTAGCAATAGTTCGTCTTTGTGTAGTGTTGTTAAATTAAGCTCACAACTTTGCACAGTCAGCAATAAGGTATTAAATCTAGTGTTCGACTGGTATATTGCTGTTTTTTTATTATCGGCCATATTCAATAAATCTTTCTGTTCTTTCATTTTTTTTCTAATATTATATTTTTAACTTTAAGAAAGCGAAACAACCTCTTACTGAGTGAAGTAATTTATTTGTTAAAGGATTAGTCCATTTTCTTAAAATCCAGATAATTTACTCACCACCATGTCATCCAAAATGTTGATGTCTTTCTTTGTTCAGTCAAGAAGAATTTTTTTTTTTTAGGAAAACATTCCAGGATTTGTCTCATTTTATTGGACTTCAATGGACCCCAACACTTAACAGTTGTAAAGGGATAGTTCACCCAAAAAAATGAAAACTCTGTCCTCATTTACTCACTCTCATGTTGTTACATACCCGCATAAATTTCTTTGTTCTGATGACCACAAAAGAATATATGTTGAGGAATGTTTGAAACCAAACCGATCATGAGCCCCATTCACTTCCATAGTAGGAAAAAAGAATACAATTGGTTACAAACATTTCTCAAAACAGCTTCCTTTGTGTTCATCAGAACAAAGAAATTTATACAGGTTTGTAACAACATGAGAGTGAGTAAATCCCTTTAATACAGTTTAAAATTGCAGTTTCAAAGGACTTTAAACGATCTCAAACGAGGCATAAGGGTCTTATCTAGCGAAGCGAGTGTCATTTTTGGCAAGAAACATAAAAAATATTCATTTTAAACCACAATTTCTCGTCTTCCTCCGGCTGTGTGACACGCCAGCGCGACCTCACGTAATACATCATCACGTCAAGAGGTCACGGATGACGTATCGAAACACAAATGGTGCTTTTTGTGCATTTTGCGGTTCACGCGAATTTGCGGCTGACGCCCAAGTTGAAAAATTTGAACTTTGGCGGAATTCGCCCCGCTTTAACCAATCAGGAGCCTGCTTGGTGCTGTGGCACTTAAACGCGCGCGCACACAGAAAGAGAGGGCGAATCCCAAACAGCGCAGCATATAAACGTTACGTTGTTTTTCATTGCTTTATTCGGCAAATGTATGTTAATGGACTACAGTATGAGACACATTTGCGCGACTCTCTCTTAAGTTGACACATGAAGAGTTCTGATCTTTGAAGGGCATACTGTGTGATGATCACATCTGGACCGGACACACCCAACCGCATGTGCCTCTGTGCGTACAGACAACTGCTCACTTGAGCGCCTTTTTGCGGTTAAATACATCCACATCGCTTACATGTTGCTTCAGACAAGCACGTGCAGGTCGGGGTTTCTGTTTGCGTCATCACAATGTTTCAGCCGTATTGTTTCGGTGATAAAAGTCTTTCAGCCGAAAACCGAAAATGATCTTTTGGGCCATTTTCAGCCGAATATTTTCGGTGGCCGAATATTCGGTGCATCCCTACTTGATATTGTCCGTAAGCATTCACCCGGAGCTATATGACACAAATTCTTATTTCTATAGAGGAGACAGGAATAAAAAGGACCTCGCTTGGAAGAGTGTCAGTGAGGACTTTGTCCAACCTGGTAAGTTGTAATGTACATTTCACTTTTGAGTCACGTGACGTTTATCGACCTACGCCGTTTATTTTCCCCCTATAGTAAGGTTACCAAATACAAACAGGTAACTCTCTTGATAAATGCACAATCAACATCAGTCATCTTGCAAACAGACAACCACATAGCACTTGCCCCCCCACAAGAAGCGGATTTTGCCTCTGACGCGCGTCAAATGCTTGCTTTTCCGCGCGTCTACTCTGCTCTACACGTGCGAATGCATTCAAACTGTTCAAGCGGAAAACTAGGCGCGGTAGACGCGATTTTGACGCCTGAAACGCGGTTGGTGTAAACGCAGCATAAGAGTGCTCCAGACCAACCTTCCGAACGTATGACTTACAGAAGGGATATTTGTAGTACAGCTGGTATATAATAAACTTTAAGTTTATTTATAAAGAGACACTGTAAAACAATTAAACCTTATGTGGTGTTGTTAACCCAAATTTGACCCTCAGGTTAAACTGGTTACAGACATGAAACTCTTTGTGCTCCTAATCTCTTCATCACAAAGGCTTTTGAGCTGTTAACCTTTAGGCTTATATCACTGGGTATCTGCAGAAATATATGATGTCATTTCACAATCTCATTTCTTATCTAAGTATAAGATAAGATGGATCAAGGTTTTAGAACTTAGTATAGAAAATGCATTTCTTGTGGAGGTGGCGTTTTGCACAGATACTTCTGGCTAGTTTGATCAGGTGCCCCGAAGTATCACTTGCCACAGGTCAAACTGGATTTTGTAGTTTTACGATGTCTTTGTCTCAAGCTGTATATAAAAGGTGGCCTGACTAAATGTTCTGGGAGGCATTGTGTAACCAGAAGCTCCCACACTATGTGTGTATTGAGACATCATGGGAGAAATCTTTAACAGAATCTTCTTACACCATTTTGGGTGTATTATATCCACGATGGAAGTACTCTGCCAGCCAGAGTGTCTATTACCAGGTTTGACTTTGTAACTTTTGCAACTGTTGATAATTTTAATTAATTGGAATTGAATCATATTCTGTATGATATTCTTTAATTGATGTTCTTAAAGCTGGAACCTGCCTGGTATAATAAATTGTTACATTTGTTTCATCTAAATTATTCAGAAATTGTATTGATTTATTTTAATTCTTTCAAAAATTATTATTTCCAATAGATTAGGAGTCTGGTATTACCGCAAAATAAGTATGTCAGGATATGATCACACTGATGTTTTGATGATGAATGGAGCACATCACCTGACTTAACAAGTTGCATGATCGTGACTAAAGTAACTATTTTTATGATCGGGGCAAGTATGGGGCAGCCAGACATAAAAATATTAGTTTACCCGGCAACTTCTGACTAGGATCAGAACGGGCAATTTTGTGTCCTTGAGATATACGCAACGGCCGACATATATCTTGTGCGATATCGGGTCCCTAATGAACAAATAACTAAGACTATGGGAATTTATAAATAATCAGATATCTAAATTATGATCAACAGATAATTGGAATAATACACTAAATTCTTACTATATTAAAATGGAGTCAGATTATAATTTAAACACAGAGGTCAAAGAAATTAATTTAACCCTGATATGGAATTATTCTTCTAGAAGCGCTATGGACTGAAAGAACACGTGATCCCTTCACCACACCATTGGATTCAATCGTTGGGCCAGTGGGTGGGTCCTTACATACGTAACTAAGAACGGTTCGGGAAACACGTATTAATGATAAGGTACATCTTAAGGTACAACTTAAGAACGACGTAGAGCTAAGAAGGTTTCGGGGAACCCAGCCCTGGTTATTTGTAAAATAATGTGAAATTCATTTATTATAGTTAGAAATGTCTGTTGTTAGTTCTTGCTGAATAAGCGCAAAGCAGAGTTTTCCTTGCAGCTGACATTATTGTACAATGAAGAACTTTCACTGGAGCAGGTAGATTAAATATGGTTGTTTTTCTTTACAAAAACATGTCAAACTAAATAATAAAGATATTCATATGCTGACTGTGCAGTCTTTTATGTTTTTTCATTCACCCCAGGCTCTTATTTTGTGTTTGGAGACTGTTTAAATGATGATAGTGTACTTTATGTCAAGTTCTTAAACTTTGAACTTCGCTTGGGGTTTCTGTAAGATCAAACAGAACTGAATTTGTACTAACGACTGACTTGAAACACCAAGGATTTGACTTCGCATTCGCTTTGTGTGAGGTTTTAATGTTATTTTTATGCAGGCCATTTTTTAAAGAATGAAAACAATGTTTTCAACTTTAAAACACATATATTCAGAATATAAGTTTATCTTGTTGTGGATATTTCCTAATTATAAGCCTTCTATGAAATTGTGAAAAAAATATATAATTAAAGGGACACTTCACCGATTTGCATTAAGCTTTGTATCATTAGAACCCCAGTCATGTTTTTAAATGGTCGTGCATCATTCCCTCAGTTTCCCCTGAGACGGGAGAAATACTGATTTCAGTTTTGCACTTCCTTCTTTCAATGTTGTAAAATCGTAATTTTCGCTACAGACCTATTACAGATCAGTGGGTGGGACTTACGAAAATACAGGAACATAACCAAAAAGAAACAATCAGCCGCTATCTTTATGCTAGGCTAAGCTAACAGACGATATGGAGCGAGCCAGACTTCAATACAATACAGCGAAGACCTGCGGCCAGAAGCCCGGGAGGGGGGCGCAGCCTCAGCCTCTTCTGCGTAGAGGAGGCAGGACTGGCGCAAGCTTGGACGGACTAGTAGTGCCAGTACTCTTGCTGTGTGCCTTCTGTACGATATATTTGCATCAGATCAGGATATGAACGTTTGTGCGGTGAATGGTCCCAGGGAAGAGAGGTACTTGTTTTGTTTGTTTCACAGATGCGTTTCGGCTCACGGGCCAGCGCGTCTGTTGAGTAAAATTGTGCGATGGACGCGTTTGTGTGCGTCATTTTCTTCTTTGGGGTTATTACAGGTTTGGCCAAGCACTCTCAAAAATAAATAAGAAACTGAGTGAAGCCTCCTCCTACAACACAATTACTTTATGTGGTAAACCAACCACCCAAGCTTTGTACCGCCTATGGACAGCAGCATCCTGGATTCATATTTTAGAATCCTAAACTGGAACGACAGCCGAAGCCTGCAGGGATAAACAGACGTCTGACTATAAAGTGAGTGTTTCTATTTTCTTTCTTATACTAACATAGTGGCATGTATGTACACAATAGCACACAGTTGAGCAGTGTTCTGGATTAGTGGGAGTGGCTTGCAGTGCTGTGCATTGTGGGAGTTGTAGTTTTTCATACAAATGCAAATACAAATCACATTCTGTCTTTTCTCGTTCATATAGGTACCAAATTGTAACGTGGTGTGCTTTGAAAAAAGCGCTGAAGTAGGTGAATCCATGTGCAAAAGGTTTTATTAGAAAATTCCCAAAAAGGGCCAGCAAACATATCCAGTAAGGGTGATCCAAAAACGTAATCCAAAACAGGCACTAGGTCAAGGCAGGCAGAGTTCACTCAAATCCAAATATACAGGCACAGGTCAAACACAGGCAGATAAACAGGCAGAATACAGATAACAGAATACAGACACAAGGTACAAGGAAACGGGTAGGTTGGGCTAAGCATTAATCAGCAGCTAACAGGTGAACAGGAAGTGACTTATATACAGAAACAAACAGGAAGTGTGAAGCGTGACATGGCATGATGAGTTTCAAAATAAAAGTCCAAACAGAGCAGAGAATCAAAATACAAGAACAAATAACAAAAATACACAAAATACAAGAAAATACAAGACAAAACCTTACAGAAATTCTAAATTTTTGTTGCATTTCAACTACAAATGACCCACTTTCAATAAAGATTAATGTTTCTGCTTGTGAAATGTCATAACCTCAAAATTTGAATTAAAAAAGTTGTATCATCGATACAGCCACGCCCCCATGTCACGTCCGGTCGGCTTGCCAAGCCGAAAAAGAGGAAGATTTATTTTATCAGGTTTATGCGTGTACCGTATGTTTACACTGGCAGCACGACTCTATGGGTTCAAGGTCAGATATTATATTTCATATAAGTTTAGTCCAAAAATGGCATAGCAACCTGTCGAATTGAACTGTCACCTTAGAATCAAAAATGTAATTGAATCGAGGATTTGGAGAATCATGACACCCCTATTAAAAATACATAAAAACGTCATTTAAATATACAAATATACGATTATTATACTGTAAAATGCCCATCCCTACTTTGCATGTATCCTACTAATAAAACTTTCATATGACTTTTTCATTTACACTATTTTAATATAAAGACTGTAACAGTGTTTGTACAGATGTGTCTCTCTATGTGAACATGTGCTGTATAATAATGAAGATAACATTTACTAAACACAATCACAAGAATAATGTATCATCTCTTTTATAAAACACATCATCATTTAAAAGCTATAATTACATGTTTCAGAGTGTTTTATACCTGACAGCAGGAGATGTTGATTCATTCTTAAAGTTTATTGGCTCAGGCATAGACACATCACTCTTCATAGACACACAACTGAACTCTGAATCTGATCTCTTCTGATGATCTGAACTATAACACACAACAGATTTAATTCTTTAATTTACATTACTAATATGTTTTGAAGATGATCATAATTAAAAATAGCACTTAAGTATTTTTCTATAATATAAATGTTGTGTAATAAAGTGTTTCTATAAAGTACCTGCATCCTGGAGAAAAATCTTCATGTGTTGATGTTTGTGTTTGATCCATGATGGAGCTGCAGAGGTGAATCTGATCAATCTGATCTCCACAACTGATACTGAATGAAAATAACATTCAGACACAAACTTAAAATCAAAGTGAATAAACAGACATTATAATTCAGATAAATGAATCCTGAGTGTTGAAGAAACAACTGCATCATCAACAGACACGGGCAGTATTTCAATTAAATGTATTTTAAATATGTATTTAATTACTTTAGTGTATTTTGTAATTTGTATTTTGCAGCTGTGGAAAAAATAAAATGTAGTTTGTGACATAATATTTTGAGGGAGTGTGTTGGAGAAAATGTATTTTCTTATTACATATTATGTATTTCTTATTACATATTTGAATGTTTTATGTTATCATTTATGAATGTATAATCCTTGGTTTAGATCATATTAAGTCTGTCTAGCTACTTAGAAGACTGCCAAGGTAAAATAGTGCGTACAATGTTCTTTTGTTATCATATGACCTTTGGTAAACTGCATCATCAAACTGCATCATCAAGTTACTATCTTGTTTTTGGTAAAATGTAGTCAATACTATTTCTCTAGACTTAGCAAAATGTGTGATGTTGTTGCAATTATGAAAGTCTGTGAGGTTCGACCTTCGGAATGAACCGGGGTGGACCAAGTGATTACATTTCAAATAAAAACTCTCCTGCAGGAAGACCAATTCGAGAGACAGTTGAGATGTTTCCTGATGAAACGTCTCAATCTGGGTTCTCCCTGCAGAATATTGTAACCACATTCGTGGTCTGAGTTTGTCTTGTTTTTGTTAAGGTTCGTAAATATTTTAAACCTGACATTTTGGTCCTTCGAGCCGGATTCCAACACATCCAGTGATCAACAGTGGAGGAGACATGCCGAAGCCCGTCGACGGCCGAGTTCTAGGAATTCGAAGAAAGTCCTGGGTGGTGAAAATTCCTCGCCAGGCCGGCATTTAGGTCTCCTCGGCTGGTGATCTTGGGATTGACGGAATCTGAAGCTAAGAAGACGACTCAGACGCAGTGAATCGGGTGAGTTTCTGATTGGTAATTTGATTTGTTATTTACCATAAGAAAAGGGGACAGCTGAATCGGTTTGAGTCCTACAGTGTCGCCCAAGAACAGAATTGTGGGTTCGAGTCCCCAATGTCTGTTGGACAGTTGAATTGAGTGGGTTCGAGTCCCCCAACAACTGTCAGTCAGCCGAATGGAGGGTTCGAGTCCCCCAGTAGCTGAAGGGGATCCTGGGGATCGCCCGAAAGATTTTACTATATTTGTGTAGAAACCAAAAATTTATTCGGTGTATGCTTTGTATATTATGCGGGGTTTTTGTATTTGATGTGCTGAAGCAGTTGTTTTGTTGTGTTATACTGTGGTGTGTATATGAAAATGTATATATATATGTCACGGCTAGGGGCTGGCTGTTAATGGCTAAGGCCACGCCCCTTCTCAACTTCCACCTCGAGGAGGTCCCCAAAGCCAACCCAATGACCAGACAACACGAGAACAGGTAAGTATTAAAACAAACTTTATTTAAATATTTAAAATAACTTGGGAAATAGGGAACGGGCAATTAAAACTAAGCTTCCTCTCTCTGCCTTCCAGGCAGACCACGGCACAGGGAGGTGGCAAGAAGGGGAAGAGGGCAACGGGGGTTCCAGGGGGCTGGTGACCCAAGGTATAGTGACCCAAACTCCGCTATCCGTGGCGCCCTCCTCTTCTTTCCTGGAGGCAAAGACAAAATAGTGTGATTTAAGGGTTTAACTCTCTCTTCGCCCGGTGTACCTGTGTCGCGATAGGCAGATGCTTCACTGCTCACTCTCCTTTCTTCCTCTTTCCACAGGCAGCGACTGGGACACAAACACACGTTTAATCTGGACTTGGGTCGTCCTCACCTGTCTGCTGCTTACAGCTCTCGGTAAGTGTGGTTTTCACAGTTTGCTCTCCTGACGTTTACTCCTGTTTTCTCTTTCTCCACAGGTAGCTTAGACACAACCACACGGTTAGTTCCACTTGGATGCTGCTCACCTCTCCGCTGTTTACAGCTCTGGGTACGTATGACTGTCCGCAGTTCGTTCTCCTGACGTTCACTTTCGTTCTCTCTTTCTCCACAGGCAGCTTGGACACAACAACACGGTTAGTTCAACTTGGATGCTTCTCACCTCTCCGCTGTTTACAGCTCTGGGTACGTATGACTGTCCGCAGGTCGTTCTCCTGACGTTCACTCCTGTTCTCTCTTTCTCCACAGGTAGCTTAGACACAACAACACGGTTAATTCAACTTGGATGCTTCTCACCTCTCCGCTGTTTACAGCTCTGGGTACGTATGACTGTCCGCAGTTCGTTCTCCTGACGTTCACTTTCGTTCTCTCTTTCTCCACAGGCAGCTTGGACACAACAACACGGTTAGTTCAACTTGGATGCTTCTCACCTCTCCGCTGTTTACAGCTCTGGGTACGTATGACTGTCCACAGTTCGTTCTCCTGACGTTCACTTTCGTTCTCTCTTTCTCCACAGGCAGCTTGGACACAACAACATGGTTAGTTCAACTTGGATGCTTCTCACCTCTCCGCTGTTTACAGCTCTGGGTACGTATGACTGTCCACAGTTCGTTCTCCTGACGTTCACTTTCGTTCTCTCTTTCTCCACAGGCAGCTTGGACACAACAACACGGTTAGTTCAACTTGGATGCTTCTCACCTCTCCGCTGTTTACAGCTCTGGGTACGTATGACTGTCCACAGTTCGTTCTCCTGACGTTCACTTTCGTTCTCTCTTTCTCCACAGGCAGCTTGGACACAACAACACGGTTAGTTCAACTTGGATGCTTCTCACCTCTCCGCTGTTTACAGCTCTGGGTACGTATGACTGTCCACAGTTCGTTCTCCTGACGTTCACTTTCGTTCTCTCTTTCTCCACAGGCAGCTTGGACACAACAACACAGTTAATTCCACTTGAATGCTTCTCACCTCTCCGCTGTAGGCAGCTCTCAGTAAGTGCAGCTTTTCCTTAGCTCGCTATACGGCGTTTTGATCGACAATGCACGGGGGCGGGCTTACAACGGCTGGCCTGCACAGAAGAGCAAACGGCGATGATTTCCCCAGAAGGCGCCGGGGGCGAAACCCTCTCGGCGAGTTCGCTGGTCAGCAGGGGGGCGACTGTCACACCGTCTCACCGGGCCGAGCGCTGCCCTATCCTCAATGCCCGTAGAGCGATCGAATACCGGACAGGGGCGCCCTTTTGTAGAGACCACGGGGCGGCGGAACTCCTTCGCCTCTCACTCTGCCACAAGGGAAAACACACAGGTAAAGTAGCTATGCAGAAGCCCGTAGTTGTACTCACACACACACTGCCAGCTTTCAAGTCTTCACCGCCACACTCCGAAACCTGTCGGCATACAGACGGGGGCGGCTTCCAGAGGCCCACACCGTCGCTTCACACTCAAACCGCACACAGCGTATAATAGATGATGTTACTCGCGACCGTCAGCCTCTCCGTCTCTTCCTCAGTAAAAGAGATGCTGCAGGGTAAGTCTGACAAGACACACAGCACTTGCACAGCAACCCACAGCAAATACACAGCACCACTTCAACGTGAAAGGTTTTCAAATTACATGGACTCACCCACCACACTACAGGTGTACACAAGAGACGCCCGACGTCCTACACTTCGCTGAGGTCGGATGGGGGCGATGACAATACGGCCGGGATGTTTAGTTCTGCTGCTGTGGCTACTGAATCCAACTATTCCTGCGGCTCACCTTCCGCGCTGGACCAGGGGTAGGGCCGCCCTCCTCTTCCTGGAGGTATTCGGTAAATGCACAGGTTAGTTGTTATACTTCATTGAAATCCAGAAGTCAATACTCACAGCGGTCCTCTTGGTTAATGTTTTGCTTTGGTTGATTACAGCCCTCGCGATGCTACCGGATGTCCGGTGTTTCCTCTTCCCGGTCTGGGCGGAAACATCCGGGCGGAACCAAAGTTTCCCAACTTTTGGTTCCGCCCAAAAAGATCGTCACCTTGTGACATCCTCCCCCGCCAATGCATTCTAGTCCCTGGAATGCCTCGGAGTTGTCCACTCACCGTAACGGGCAGGGGGGCGGCCTCGGTTCTCCCGTTGGGAGCGTCTCACGGGTGAATCAGGTTCAGCTGGCTCGTGTGCTAGCTCTGGTTGTCTCGGGGGTTCAGCTGGCTCGGGTGCTAACTCTCGCTGCCTTTGGGCGGCCGGGGGTCCAGCTGGCTCGGGTGCCAACTCTCGCTCTCTTGGGGCAGCCGGGGGCAACGCCAACACGGGTCGGCCTGGTACCACAGCCCATCCTCCCATCCAGGGGGCCGCCGGCTCCGGCTCCACAACCTTTTCCTCTGCTGTTTTGGGATAGTTGGGGCAGGGGCGAATCATGTTCCGGTGTACCACACGTTCGGGGCCGGGCTTTCCCTCCGGCCGGATGGTGTACACCGGCTGTCCCGGTCTCTGCTGCCTACAAATTACATACGGAATGGTCTCCCAGCGGTCACTTAACTTTCCCTTGCCTTGCCGCCTATTGTCCCTCGCCAAGACCCTCTCTCCTGGTAACAGGGGGGCGTCCCGGGCCGTCCGGTCATACAACCGCTTGTTTCTCTCCCCTGTTGTCTGTATCTTCCTTGATACCTGCTCGTAGGCGAAGTGTAGCCGCTGGTGATGGCGCCCCACCCACTCTGTCACACTCACTTCCTCCTGGCCGGCTGCCACTCCTAAGACCAGGTCCGTGGGCATCCGCACATGTCTGCCGAACATCAGGTAAGTAGGGGCATACCCCGTCGTACTATGTACACTGTTATTATATGCTTGTAGTAGGTTCGGTAAAGCACTCACCCAGTCGCTCTGCTGCCGTTGATCCAAGGTCCCCAGTAGCCCCAACAGGGTCTGATTGAACCTCTCGCAGCTGCCATTCCCTTGGGGGTGGTACGACGTCGTGTGGGTCTTGGTACATCCATACAGCTGGCATAACTCTCGGATCACCTTCGACTCGAAGTTGGCCCCTTGATCCGAGTGCAAGAACTCCGGGCATCCGAATGTCTGGAAGACGTTCCGCCATAAGACAGTCGCGGTGGTATTTGCTGTCTGGTCAAGGGTGGGAACTGCCCATGCATACTTAGTGAACAGGTCGGTGATCACCAAGATATTTTGGTAGCGATCTTGTGGCCGGCCCAGTGTCAGGAAGTCCATCGCCATAATGTGAAGGGGGGCTTTGGCATGGATGGGCACCATCGGCGCTCGAGCCTCTCGTCGGGATTTAAACAGCATACACCTGGGACAAGCCTGGATCAAACTACGTACTGTGGCTTCCAGCCCTGGCCAGTAGAAAAATCTGCGCAGCAGCGATATGGTCCTTTCTTGTCCCTGGTGCCCCAGCTGATCATGGTAGGCTGAGACTAACGCTGTCGTCTGATCAGCGGGCACCACGATCTGGCGCACCTCCTCGCCCAGCTTCGGGTCACTAACCTTTCTGCAAAGCACTCCTTCCTGTAGCTCCAGCTTGTCCCACTGCCCCAGTAGCCTTCTCCCCGTCTCTGTCTGGGCTAGTCTTTCTGGCGACGTTGGCCGTCGGCCCTGCTCCACCCACGTCTTTACCTGACACACATCCTGATCCCGGGCCTGCCTCTCTATCCACCGACGGGGGTCCCACCCCCAGTTCCCAGGCGCGGCCTCCTGTTGACCTCCTGGGGCGTCCACGGCCCCTATCATATAGCCCTCCCTCGGGCTATCCTCTTCTTGGCCCCCCCGGCACCCGGGGTCGTCCACCTCCGGCAGTCTTGAAAGGACATCGGCGTTTGTGTGCTCTCGCCCAGGTCGATACTGCAAGTGATAGTCAAAGTTGGCCAGCTGGACTACCCACCGCTGTTCCACGGCCCCCAACTTCGCCGTCTGCAAATGTACCAGAGGATTGTTATCCGTGATTACTGTTACCTTGGCACCCCAGAGGTAGTCTTTAAACTTCTCACTCAGGGCCCATTTCAGGGCCAGCAGCTCCAGTTTAAACGAGCTGTAATTTGCATCGTTCCTCTCAGCTGGGTGGAGGCTTCGGCTTGCGTAGGCGATCACCCGCTCCGTTCCTTCTTGTCGCTGGGCCAATACGGCCCCCAGCCCCAGGTTGCTTGCGTCTGTGTACAAAACAAATGGTTTAGTGAAGTCTGCGTATGCCAAAATGGGTGCCTGTAACAGTTCCTGTTTTAGCCTCCGAAACGCAGCCTCACAAGGGTCGTCCCAGTTGATGGAGGGTGACCCACGTCCCCGGCTTCGCCCTGTACCAACCAGCAACTGGTTAAGAGGTTTAGCAATCTTCAAAAAGTCTTTTATGAATCGTCTGTAATATCCCACGAATCCCAGAAATGATCGTACTTGCCTCACGGTTTTGGGTGCATTCCAGTCTCTTACTGCAGAGACTTTTCCGGGATCTACGGACACCCCCGCGGCGCTGACCACGTGACCCAGGAAATGGACTTCTCGCCTCAGCAGATGGCATTTATCGGGTTGCAGTTTCAGCCCATATTTCTCCATGGCCTGGAAGACCTCTTCGAGGTGCCGAAGGTGGGAATCAAAATCTGGGGAATACACAATCACATCATCCAAATACACTAAGACTGACTCCATCAACTGACCTCCAAGGCAGCGCTGCATCAGACGCTGGAACGTGGCCGGAGCGTTACAAAGCCCGAAGGGCATCCGTTCCCATTCAAATAGTCCAAACGGGGTCGTAAAGGCGGTCTTCTCTCGATCTGCCTTGGCCACCTGCACCTGCCAATACCCACTGGCCAGATCTAGAGTGGAGTACCATGCGGACCGCGTGAGACTGGCAAGGGAGTCTTCGATCCGCGGTAGGGGAAAAGCATCTTTCTTGGTTACCAGGTTGAGCTTACGATAGATAATCCACACAGAACCTCCAAGCCCCTGACTTCTTCTGTACAAGCACGATAGGGGCCGCCCACGGGCTACTGCTCTCCCGGACGATGCCCCGCTCCAGCAGGCCCTGCAAGAGTGTGCGTACCTCGGTGTATAGGGTAGGTGGAATCGGCCGATATCTCTCCGTGCTTGGTCCTGCGTCCCGAGTCGGGATGTGGTGTTCCACCACTCTGGTGCACCCATAGTCTTCCTCATGACTCGCAAATACATGTTGCCATTTCCGAAGGAGTGCCTGGAGTTTCTGTGTCTGTACCTGTTCCAGCTTTTCCCCCTGTAGTGACTCACCCGCAAGGTGTTTCGGCATACCACTCTCCCTGTCGTTTGAAGGGGCATCCATCTGCGTCAGGGCCACCTCAATAACAGTGGGGCACACCTGACGGAAACTGACGTCTCTCTCCTCTCTCACCTGGTGGGGTGCGACCGCCGTTAGTCGGGCCAGTCGTTGGTGTCGATGTAAGTGGACTGCGTAAGGGTGTTCATTACGTACTTTCACAGGGACCCTTCCCCGGCGGACCGCCGCTAGGCCCCGTGCCACTTCTACTTGGGGACAGTCTGCATGAGGCTCAACCAACACCCACTCCTCAGGGTTGACTTCTCGAGGGGGCACTCTCGCCCACACAATGGCCTCACTTCTAGGAGGAATGGACAAAGCAAATCGACACATCACTCTTCCTACCTCTTCTCGGTCTCTACGGACCTGGGCCATCTGGACTCGCCGACAGTCGGCGACTACACGCTCCCATTTGGGCCTCTCGGCAGGCGAGATCCTGGGGCCAGGCTTAGCCTGAAATAACTCCTCCCAGCATTCAGAGAGGACGTTCATGCCCAATAGGGCTCGATGGGCACCCAAACACCTGTCTTCGACAATGATCACACCTTTTTGGGGAACTAACACCCCTTGGACTTCTAAGTCTGTTAGTCGGTAACCGACGTAAGGGATCTCTAGGCCATTTGCACCCCGCAACGTCAGCCAGGGGGCCTCTGCTCCTTGTGTTCCTTGCTTTCCAAATACTTCCCGTGAAAGGCTTTCTGCAAACAGCGTTACCTGAGAGCCCGTATCTACCAGGCACTGTACTGTCTTGCCACACACTTTTACGTCCGCTATTGGGCTATGCCCGATCATCTGGTGCCTAGGGTTATCGCTTCTTCTTGGGTCTTCCCAAGGGTTCCCGGCCACACGACCCACTGTGGCCGGCCGATCTAAAAACCCCCTTCCGATGTCCTACGAGGCCCACACTGATGACTGATATGCCCTGGTTCACCACAGCGATTGCAGATGGGCCGCCCCTGGTCATCCCATTCGAAGCGGGGTCGGTTAAAGCAGTTCGGGCGTCCGGATGGCTCTCGGCCTCGCTCCGAGTAAGCTCGCTCTCGGGGGGCCGGCCTTTGTTCCTCCCGCGCCCTTCCTTGGCGCAACTCTCCCAGGAGGGCCTTAGAAAACTCCGATATCTGTTCCTGGACGTCCTTCAACAGTTCCGCTTTCAGGGCCTGCTTCCAATCCGCCCGCTCAGGTTGTGTGGGTGTGGTTTCACTCACAGCCGCGCATACTGGGGCCTCACCGACTTCGACCTCATCACCCTCCAAGGCCAGTGCCTCTTTCTTAAGATCTTCGAAAGTGAGCCCGGGGTCCCCCCGAAACTGGACCCTCAGACTCTGTCTTATGGGGCCCTCTTTCATCCCCAGGAGGAACTGGTCGCGTAATAGGGTCTCCCCGTCTCCCAGCCCATGATCACGTCGGGCCTGTAGCCGAGTGAACTGCTCTCGCAGCCTCAGGGCAAACGCTCTAATGGGTTGTCGGGGGCCTTGTTTAAAATTAAAAAACTGGGAACGGAGGACAGCTACGGGGGTATGGTCACCATATTGCTCAGTGAGAAACTGGAATACGGTCTGGGCGGTGGCTCTAACTGCTTCGGGGGCGGCTTGCACCTCTCGCCGGGCTTCTCCCTCTAGGGAGTTTAATACAAACTGGAGTCGCTGGGCGCACTAAGGCCCTGTAGGTCGGCCAAGTACTCTAATTGGGCCTTCCATTCGGTCAGTCGGACCTCCGACTCTGCTCCTCCATATTTTGGCATCCATGGGCTACCCATGATGATGGACGTGGCACGGGGTGGGGCTGCGGGCCCCGCGTTGTCGGTCATTGGGCGACCCTGGTTACTCAACTCGAGGTGGAATCCTGCCCACTACGCCAAAATCTGTCACGGCTAGGGGCTGGCTGTTAATGGCTAAGGCCACGCCCCTTCTCAACTTCCACCTCGAGGAGGTCCCCAAAGCCAACCCAATGACCAGACAACACGAGAACAGGTAAGTATTAAAACAAACTTTATTTAAATATTTAAAATAACTTGGGAAATGGGGAACGGGCTAAAACTAAGCTTCCTCTCTCTGCCTTCCAGGCAGACCACGGCACAGGGAGGTGGCAAGAAGGGGAAGAGGGCAACGGGGGTTCCAGGGGGCTGGTGACCCAAGGTATAGGGGGGGGGGAGACGGGAAACACAGGCTCCTGCCAAACTCCGCTATCCGTGGCGCCCTCCTCTTCTTTCCTGGAGGCAAAGACAAAATAGTGTGATTTAAGGGTTTAACTCTCTCTTCGCCTGGTGTACCTGTGTGGCGATAGGCAGATGCTTCACTGCTCACTCTCCTTTCTTCCTCTTTCCACAGGCAGCGACTGGGACACAAAGACACATTTAATCTGGACTTGGGTCGTCCTCACCTGTCTGCTGCTTACAGCTCTCGGTAAGTGTGGTTTTCACAGTTCGCTCTCCTGACGTTCACTCCTGTTCTCTCTTTCTCCACAGGTAGCTTAGACACAACCACACGGTTAGTTCCACTTGGATGCTGCTCACCTCTCCGCTGTTTACAGCTCTGGGTACGTATGACTGTCCGCAGGTCGTTCTCCTGACGTTCACTCCTGTTCTCTCTTTCTCCACAGGTAGCTTAGACACAACAACACGGTTAATTCAACTTGGATGCTTCTCACCTCTCCGCTGTTTACAGCTCTGGGTACGTATGACTGTCCGCAGTTCGTTCTCCTGACGTTCACTTTCGTTCTCTCTTTCTCCACAGGCAGCTTGGACACAACAACACGGTTAGTTCAACTTGGATGCTTCTCACCTCTCCGCTGTTTACAGCTCTGGGTACGTATGACTGTCCACAGTTCGTTCTCCTGACGTTCACTTTCGTTCTCTCTTTCTCCACAGGCAGCTTGGACACAACAACACGGTTAGTTCAACTTGGATGCTTCTCACCTCTCCGCTGTTTACAGCTCTGGGTACGTATGACTGTCCACAGTTCGTTCTCCTGACGTTCACTTTCGTTCTCTCTTTCTCCACAGGCAGCTTGGACACAACAACACGGTTAGTTCAACTTGGATGCTTCTCACCTCTCCGCTGTTTACAGCTCTGGGTACGTATGACTGTCCACAGTTCGTTCTCCTGACGTTCACTTTCGTTCTCTCTTTCTCCACAGGCAGCTTGGACACAACAACACAGTTAATTCCACTTGAATGCTTCTCACCTCTCCGCTGTAGGCAGCTCTCAGTAAGTGCAGCTTTTCCTTAGCTCGCTATACGGCGTTTTGATCGACAATGCACGGGGGCGGGCTTACAACGGCTGGCCTGCACAGAAGAGCAAACGGCGATGATTTCCCCAGAAGGCGCCGGGGGCGAAACCCTCTCGGCGAGTTCGCTGGTCAGCAGGGGGGCGACTGTCACACCGTCTCACCGGGCCGAGCGCTGCCCTATCCTCAATGCCCGTAGAGCGATCGAATACCGGACAGGGGCGCCCTTTTGTAGAGACCACGGGGCGGCGGAACTCCTTCGCCTCTCACTCTGCCACAAGGGAAAACACACAGGTAAAGTAGCTATGCAGAAGCCCGTAGTTGTACTCACACACACACTGCCAGCTTTCAAGTCTTCACCGCCACACTCCGAAACCTGTCGGCATACAGACGGGGGCGGCTTCCAGAGGCCCACACCGTCGCTTCACACTCAAACCGCACACAGCGTATAATAGATGATGTTACTCGCGACCAACAGCCTCTCCGTCTCTTCCTCAGTAAAAGGGATGATGCGGGGTACGTCTGACAAGACACACAGCACTTGCACAGCAACCCACAGCAAATACACAGCACCACTTCAACGTGAAAGGTTTTCAAATTACATGGACTCACCCACCACACTACAGGTGTACACAAGAGACGCCCGACGTCCTCCACTTCGCTGAGGTCGGATGGGGGCGATGACAATACGGCCGGGATGTTTAGTTCTGCTGCTGTGGCTACTGAATCCAACTATTCCTGCGGCTCACCTACCGCGCTGGACCAGGGGTAGGGCCGCCCTCCTCTTCCTGGAGGTATTCGGTAAATGCACAGGTTAGTTGTTATACTTCATTGAAATCCAGAAGTCAGTACTCACAGCGGTCCTCTTGGTTAATGTTTTGCAAAACTGTTTTGTTTCCTTCTTCCTTGGTTTCTCTAAATGTGTCACGTATACCGATGTTTCTTCTACCCACAGGGTTTTCTCTTACTCCAACATCCACTGCGAACTACGAGAGAGAGAGAGAGAGAAAGTACAACCAGCTTCCAATGCGTATCGGACGAGCACAGCTCCGCACCTCAACTCACACACTAAGCACCCAAACTGTGATTTACACTGTTCTTAAATACTCCTCTGTGTGCTGCAATCTTCCAATCAACCGGCGTTCCTCTTAACCATGCACAGCTGCGCTTGATTTGGTTGATTACAGCCCTCGCGATGCTACCGGATGTCCGGTGTTTCCTCTTCCCGGTCTGGGCGGAAACATCCGGGCGGAACCAAAGTTTCCCAACTTTTGGTTCCGCCCAAAAAGATCGTCACCTTGTGACATATACTGTGAATTTACCCGGTGTACTGAAACAGCGACAGGGAGAGAAACCCTGAAGGTCCAAAACAACCAATCAGTTAAACGCTGAAGTAAGCATGCTGTGTAAACAAACAGAAGGTGGTGTTTAGAATTCCCCGGGGAAAGAAAAGTTGGAAAAATTGAAATAGAAGAAACAGAAAGAAATTGTTGAATTTTTGTTGTTGAATTTTTTGTTTTTATTTGAAGTGTTTGTGCTAAGAAGAATTTAGAAGGAGATGAAAAGTATATGTATGGTAAAGAAAGTGAAAATGTGAAAGAAAGTGAAAACGTGAAATGCTAAGAAATGGAAAAAGAAATATCAGTCAGAGAAGAGAATGTTTTGATGAAAGTGTGAGAGGGAAACAAGGAAGGTAGAAAAGAGAGGAAAAGAAAGAAGGAGAAATAATGAATACAATGAAACTACTCTAGGAGCAAGGCCAACCCCTCCCTTACCTGCCACTCCTTTACTTCCCCTGCCACAAAACGAAAGTTAAGAATTAATTCCTGTAGTTCCCATAGCAGCCTCTAATGTCCCTGTAGCAGCCCCTGATATTAATGCCCATATCACTGCCCAAACCCCATATCATGGTCAATATGACCCTGCCAGAGAAACACTTAATCCATCGATTTTTGAGCCTTTGACTTTGTCAATGTCTCAAACAGCGGGGATGTTTAATATTTAGTTAATAGAAGAGTATTTCATTGCCTATGGATTCAATATGTACTTAAAAAAAAAAAAAATTGTAGCAAATGTACCATTTGTATAAAACATATCCAGCTAAATTACTTGGTTTGTCTGAAGCAATTCCAAACAGCCACGTCTGTGACTGTTTAGATATTATACAAACATTAAGTGTTGATGAATACTTAGACAATCTGTCACTTAAAAATTCCAATTTGATTGTTACAATGATGTTTATCTTTTGTGGACAAAAAGGGAAATGAAAGGCAAAATCACAAAAAAACATGTGAATTGGCTAGTAACAAAACTAACATTTATATTTATTTTTTGTTATGTCTGGGGAGCTGTGCTTAACTCTTGAGCAGGTTGGCAGCAGAGAGGTTTCCTGAGATGTCCCAGGAACAGGTTGCGGTAAAAGCCCACCTGAAGGGAGATACCAGTGAGGTAAAAGGAATACCCTTGCTGACCAGGCAGCTACGGTTGCCAGCCGCATGAACGGCAGAGAGAAACTTACTGCTCAAATGTGTCATCTATGGTGACAAATTACTCAGAGCTCACAGACATAGCTGATTTTCAAATTCAATGCTCCAGAAAGGAGAAATGAGAACGGATTGAAAATAGTAATTTTAACACTGATTTATAACTCCAAAAGCCTTTTCCTTATTTGGTCACACAGATACACAGTGTTGGACATTTAAACGTTTTTCAAATGTGTTTACATTTTAATGCAAATTGGTGGGCGAGGGCAAGCAAAAGAAATTGTTTGCAGAGATACGTAACTTGTAAAAAATACAATTTGGCACCCCCAAATTCTATCAATTTTAAGCAGAACACCTCAGGGCGGTTTTCTGAATTGCAGTATGACTTTATAACCTTTCATCTAAATACAAGGGTTATTAAGATGTTTTAACTAATAGATTTTTTCATTTGGTGTAAAGTTTTTCCCCACAAAGAAAGGTTTTGTTGCCTTTATGGCTAATATGACAACATAATATTGTGACCAGGGCAAATGGTTAATATAAAAGTTATTTTTATAGAACACTATTTTATATAACATTTTCTGATGTTTTGGTCACCTAATGGTTTCTATAGTTTCTATGGGAGTCAAAACTAGTTATTTCCTAGCAATAGTCAAAACAAGATATTTCCTAACAAATCTGTTTATACAAAGTTGTTTTTTTGCCATGTAGCTCTTTTGTTTTGTTTTCTTTTGTTTTTATGTTTTTGCAGAGATATATGACGGCGGCCTTCAAGAAATTCACTGAAAATTCAGGCCAATGGTCATTTTTAATTATTACACTGAAGGGTATGAGCAAAATTAATACAAAACGAAATGTTATTTGCTGTGTTGATTTTCTATTCTGATTCACAATTCAGATCCATTATTCCATCCATGATAAGAAATCACAGTAATCTTAATTCGGCAGTAACTCTAGCACATACATACGATAAGATGCCTAATATTTCCAATTGTTGGGTATGTATGTAAATCTTTTCTTAAAATATCTGCATATACACCAGGACTTCTGAACGCCAGTTTAAAAGCAATGACATGGAAAAAGACTATGTTACAACCGAGGATATGGTTGTTTGGAGGGTCTTGGTGGGAAAAACTGTTGAAAATATTTGTTCCAATATTATCTGATATTTTTTGTGATATGTATGTGTTTGACTTGTGTGATACAATGTATTTCAAGAATGACAAAAGAAAATGATTCAATATGTATTTACTGATGCATACTTTATGGGTATTATTGCAGACAGAGAAGACTATAAATTTGTTGTTTAGAAAAACTACTAAAGCCTATGATGATACTATGTAGAAAAATTTCACTTTGTCTATTGATGAAGGTTTAATCCTAAAGTGCCTAAGCAGGTAACGGGTTACAACCCGAAGTAAAGACATTATAAATGATAAACAGGAGGGAATGTTGGAGAAAATGTATTTTCTTATTACATATTATGTATTTCTTATTACATATTTGAATGTTTTATGTTATCATTTATGAATGTATAATCCTTGGTTTAGATCATATTAAGTCTGTCTAGCTACTTAGAAGACTGCCAAGGTAAAATAGTGCGTACAATGTTCTTTTGTTATCATATGACCTTTGGTAAACTGCATCATCAAACTGCATCATCAAGTTACTATCTTGTTTTTGGTAAAATGTAGTCAATACTATTTCTCTAGACTTAGCAAAATGTGTGATGTTGTTGCAATTATAAAAGTCTGTGAGGTTCGACCTTCGGAATGAACCGGGGTGGACCAAGTGATTACATTTCAAATAAAAACTCTCCTGCAGGAAGACCAATTCGAGAGACAGTTGAGATGTTTCCTGATGAAACGTCTCAATCTGGGTTCTCCCTGCAGAATATTGTAACCACATTCGTGGTCTGAGTTTGTCTTGTTTTTGTTAAGGTTCGTAAATATTTTAAACCTGACAGAGTGTATTTAGAGTATTTCAAAAACTTAAATATTTAAGCAAAATCATGCTTATCACCATAGTAAATGATTTTGCCATACTTTCGGTCTGATGTTGGCAATGGCAATGTCCATGTTAGATGCATGAAAATCACGTGACACCCTGTTGACCGAGCTCCCCCCAAGAAGTAAACACAGGAGAAGAAGTGGCGCTGCTTCTCTTAAAGCCATTTGTGAGGAAATGTCTCTCTATGTTTATTCAAGCCTTTAAAGCACGAGTAGAGTAACAGTGATACGATGACACGTTTTGTGGTATCACACAATTGATGTGAACTTAGATAAACATGCCATTTACGTAAGAAGCTATTTCAGGCCCTGTAGAGATTTAGTGTAATTTCCATGCTTTTTTATTTAGCTACTTCGCCATTTTAAATGTAGCCTACACATCTCTCATATTTGTGTTATTGACCTTTCAGTAATAAAAAAAGTCTTAAGATTATTGTGAGAGTATTTTTGTATTTTCAAAATACGAATTAGTTGTATTTTATTTAAATACATTTTTCACCTCAGTATTTTGTATTTTATTTTGTTACATTTCATGCGCCAGTATGTAGTTTGTAACGAAATAGATTTTGATGCTCTTAAACACAACTACACAACATTACCTCACATTAACAAAATATTAACACAAATTAAGTTAAGAGTCACAAACAGCGCAAAACATTCAATAAACAACGCTAATATTAAGATGTGTTATACATTTATGAAAACTGTCAATTAAATAATAAATCTAGCAACTGAAAAGGAATAAGTGAAAAGCGTCTCGTGACAACTGAACTTACAATCTGACTGAATTCACATTCTCATAAATCCTCCAACTTTAACATCAACTACGCAAGCGACAATAACTGGTAATCCGTTAGATGATCGGTGTGGTGAGGAATCAACTCAGCCCATCCCTATAAGATGGAGAATGGAAAAGTTAAACGCGAAACTTTTTACTTTCACTTTAAACCTATGACGTCACCGACAAGACTTTTTATTGAATATTAACAAGAACACAATATAGTGTACAAACAGGAGTACATATAACCATAGGCTATATTTCAGGGGTAATATGAAAACAAAATAAAAAACAAGAGAGGAAGAGAAAAATACAAATAAAAAGGAAAGCAATTAACATGAAAAAAAATATATTTTTTAAACAACCGAATAGTCTTTCTTCCTTTCAATTTTTAGCTTTTTGATATTGTCTCTAAATATATTTTAATTTCTATTTTAAATTCTTCAAATATTGGCATTTTTTCATTCCATTTGACTTTGTGAATATAATAACGGGCAATTATAATCAAATCAAGCATAAACAGAATATTATTATCACCATCAAACGAAAAACATTTTAGCATAATATCAATTTCTTCAAAGCTAACAGGCTTCATAACTTTTCTTTGTGAGTAAATACGCTCTTTCCAAAATAAAAAGGTTTGACAATCCCAAAATAAATGATATGGGGAAATTTTACAAAAGACACAAATATCTTCTATATTCACTTTAAAACGCTGTACCATAAGTGACTTAACTGGGTAAACTTAAAGAAAAATTGTATATGAAACTTCTTACACTTTATTTGTGATGCATGTGGTGTCATCCCAATTTTATTCCAATCAAGACATTTTTTAAATAGGCTAAAGAATTCCAACGAGTATTAACCATACCTGTCAAGTATCCCGTTTTGGCCGGGAAAGTCCCGTATTTTACCCTTCTTTCCCGCCGTCCTCCCGTATTAGTATTTTCCCGTAAATCTCCCGTATTTTAACCTGCGTTATTACAAAAATAATAATGCCCGGGCGGAGTAATAAAAAAACATTCCCAATCCCAAATCGCTAAAGATCCACTGATTCCGCTAATCCACCTCGTGTTTTCCCACCCGCTCCGCAGCATCTCTGTGTGCACTCTCTGCCTGGAGAGCTATGGAATTATATTTGTGTCAAATTAAATGAACGCAACTTTTGCAAAAACAAACAAAAATATACATTGATAAAAGAAAAAAACACTCTGAAAATAAAAACAATCAACTAACTAGCAAAGAAATTAACATCATCTTTAAATATACTGCATTCTTTGTTTATGGTTTTCTAAGTTTCACTTTCACTAAACATAGTTTTGAATGTGCTGCAAGTGTTTTCGTTTTTGCTTTCCAAGTTTTCGTTTGCGCTTCGCAAATTTACGTTCCCCATTTTGACACAAACCTCTCGTGAGGGGCGGGCTTAACAGCAGTTCGCTCTTATTGGCTTTTGAGATTTTGATTGACAGCTCATTGAACCGGAACCCCGGAACAGAAGGTGGCGGTAGTGCACCAATAAGCTGGATGCCAACCGCTGTTAAAAATAACAAGAAGAAGACGACGATCGGACGCTGTTTTTCAACGGAGCTGCAAGTTGTCTAAACAAACGGTAATAAGAATATATTAAAGAACATTATGAATAAAACACGGATATTTTACACATCAGCAGAAGAATAACAATAGTTCAAGATGAGTAATCGGGAGGCTCACGGTCCGGAGCAATAACACCATCCTCCTCGCAGCCTGAGGTAAGTTTGTAATAACTATCAAAATAAATAGAATAACCCCACTACTAAGTTTTATTAATGTGAAGACTGCAACAGTTGTGTTAAACTGTATATGAATGGAATTGCGTTTCTCAAAGCAGAGCAAAGATCGTTACGTAACAGGCCATTTGTTCCATAGTCTACTTTGGCACATATGTTAGGCTTACAATGGATATGTGAAACGCAAAGATAATGATCTTTATTTAATTGTGGTTAGGAAAACAATTCTATCTTTGTTATTGTCCATACAAAAACAAATGTAAGATTTTAGCCTAATTCCGCTTTTCATTTTATATTACTTATCAGGACCAAAGAGTGTCATTTCTCCAGGTAGGCACTGAACCAGTTCATGTAGTTCTCTGTATATAAAATACCACTTTAAAGGGGCTTTGGTATATTTTGTAGGTGTTTTTAGTTGATGTTTTTATAACATTTGAAATGTAACAAGTTCAGCATAGAATTCATGTTAGCTATTCCTACAAGAACAAGTGTGAGAACATATTTTGCAGCGTATGTTAAGTTTAAATCAATTTTAATTCAAATCAATTAATCTTTAATGCACGTTTACAAAACCACCGTGCTACATAAGGTTAAAATGAAGCCTTGAAAGTGGTAGTCATGTTTGCTGTTACTGGTGGGACAGAAAGCTCTCTTTGAAAAGATAAAGATCTTTACTTGTGTTCAGAAGATGAACAAAAGTCTTAAGGGTTTGGAACGACTTGATGGTGAGTAAATGACGACAGAATTGTCTTATTTAGGTGCATATTTGCACCACATCTGGTGGTATTCAGCCTACCTGCCCTTAATGTTGAAATGCCACTAATTTGGTTTCCATAATACTTCACATGATGATTTACTATGGACAAACATTTTTTAAATAAGCTACGATTTGACCATACTTCTCTCTTTTTTTTTTAGAATTGAGCCTCTATGGTGTGATGTTTGGTCAGCTGTCTCTTGTACTATGAAGAACTGCAATGGAAGAAGAGACAGTGCTTGATTCGGCAGGTGATCTGCACCTATTTTGTAAGACCAGATTTAATTTTAGAATATTTATAAAGAATAAATGTTTTATTTTTCATCTTTTATTTTTATTCATAATTCTAGCTGGGTAGATGGCATGACATTAAACTATAAACAACAACAAAAACACTGTAATACATCCTTCTCCCGACACTTTTTTGCAAAGTCATTACTCATTATCATAGTAAGTAGTGTGCTGTCCCCTTCCCCTTAAAGCAAATGTGGTCTCAAGACTCATCCAATGCCATGTGTAAATAGGGCCTATGTTACATGAGATTGGAATGACATAAAGTAAATATCAGGATTTTATTCTTGACATTCATGTACTTGCATATAGTTACTTTGGCATTATGTAATTATGTGTCCTTAGAAATTTATCAAACTAAATTTGGTTAGCATTATAACACATTGTTTCTTTTTCAGATGGTGGAGCAACTTTTTCAAGAGGAAATTGTTGCCATTGTCACAGAGGATGATGGTGTGGTCGTGGTGCCAGAGATCTATTGTCCTTTGTCAGACCAAAAGCCTTTGATATCACCATTGAATGTCCAGGAGTTATACCAACAGACACTCAATGTCATCCAAAGACTGTGCTCCATTTAAATTGTAAAAGTCATTTTCAGGTTTGAAAGATGCAGAAGTTGGTTCACAGCTGTACTTTTCCTTTAAAACTATTTCCCACCTCTATGGAGACTATTCTCTGACTGCTGGGCTTCCCCTCTTATTGTGTTCAGATTCATATGCATCTGCAGGGTTATTCATGCCAACACTTTATAGCGTTGTGCTGATAATTTATCTTTATATATCATGCCTTCTCACTGCGTCTGTCATTTTTGTGTGAACTATCCCTTTAAGACTCTGTAAGCCACTCAGATGCATGTAAAATCATTAACAACTGTTAAACAGCATCTATAAATTATAAAAAAAGACATTACTATTGGGAGAAACATTTTGTCTAGACATTTGAGTTTATTTCAACCGACACCTGTAAAAGTAAGCATCATGTTGCACTGCTGTTTCCATTCTTTCTTTAAATTCATTTGCTTGGCCTTCGGTGCATGCATGTGTGATCAAACTCAGTTTTTTGAAGGCGTTTTTCTCTGACAGAAGCAGGTGCCTGTCAACCACTGCATGGAACAGAAAGTGCTGCCTCGTCCTGAGTTTCGCCGTCTAGGGCAGTAAAATAAACAATAAGCATTTAATGACATCACTACATATAGCACAATAATCATTCAACACAAATACTTTAAAATGTATAACTTGTTTGTAACTAATTGTTGCTTTAGAAAACCAGTTTACAAGGTTGACATTAGAACCAACACATCCTCACTCCCAACTCGTAACATATTGACGCTTGGTCAGGAGCCCTTTGCGTCAATACTATACGCACAGGGTACCCCTTTAGCGTTATTTTTTGACGTCCTGGGTTTCCCAATGACTTCTATAGGAACGCCTGCGGCGTTGACATTTGACGTGTTAAGCACGGGTAAAATGAGAACAAAAATAGGAATAAAATAAGCATAAAAATAAAGAATTTGCTACAATAAATTAGTTATGGCAGGGATTGTCATACTGTTTTTAATGTGCTGCGATTATGTTTGGTTATTCAATGATTAATCATTGCAAACGCAATGCAATGCAATTAACATTTTACATTATATTTATTTAATTGTTTGTTTGTTTATTTATTTATTGGTTGGTTGGTTGGTTTATTGATAGATTTTTATTTTATTTTTTTTATTAATAAATCCAACAATTACTACCGCTGACGTCACTGTAAGGCGCGATCCATTGCGATTTTACACTTGGTAAGTAGAACAGACATCAATATAGACGGGAACAATCCTTAAATTTGCGTAGTAATAATCGTTCAATCACGGTAAAATTTTGTGTTTAGAACCTTTAGAAGTGTCTCACGGCATTTCGTGATTTGGTCACGAAATGTAATCTATTTATTCGTGGCAGGAACACGTTTATTTCGTTATTTTCGTAATTCCAGCACGTTTTTTAAACTAATGTATTTCAATTGGATGGATCTTTCGTGCATATAGCACGATTTTTTCTGCCAGTCGGGCTGCAGTAGGGAAGCTAAACATTTATTCACAAGATCTTATCAAGACTGCAATATATAAGAATAAATAGGAATCGGCAACAATTAACGATCTATGCCAGCGCAAGTCAATATTTATCTGGTCATTTTCAACTGGTTTTTAATGTTAAAAGTCCCTCGCAGTCAACAGCTGTTTCCGGTGAGTTCTCAACTGCAGGATCAATAGCATTCAGCAGTGAGTTTAACAACGCTCAAATGTGGGTAAAATAACATTCAGAGAGGAGTTTTATTAAAACAGCGTTCAACTGCATGTAAGACAACCTTTTAGAGGTGAGTTTAACAACGCTCCACGGCGCGTGAGATTAAGTATTTTAAGCGTTTTCTGATCATGTATTGCTTATTAGACGTGATGCATGCTGGGTGTTAAATAATTTTTATCAAATGATCGTTGATGTTAATAAATATAGATCTAAATATACATTTTACTTGTGTTCGATTAATTAATAAGTTGTTTAATTATTAATTTGTTTATTTAAAGTCCTGTAATAACTGTGACGTCATCGAATGAGACGAAGGTCCATGGCTGTTTCAACTCGGAAGTTGAGATGAAGGTAATTCTTACATTTACAGAGCAAAAAAATTTTAATCGTAACAATAAGTTGTGTTTGGAACATTATAATGTATACGGTAGCAATCTTAGGATGGTAAATAATAGAAGTCATTAAAAATAACTTCGTTGCACCACATATGCAGTAGGCTAATAGCAAAATAGCTATAATTCATTCTGTCGCAAATAAGGTAACTAATCATGCAAGATTCAGGGAAATGCAAGATTTCAGTAGTGATATGTTACCTATATTACACTAGCTCGCAACTATTAAGCCAATTTTAGTCAACATAATCAGACGAAGAACAGTGTTGCCAGATTGGTTTGTTTTCCAGCCCAGTAATTATTTAAAATCCACACAAAATTATACAATAAACGGTCAGATATGATCTATAATAAAACAATACAACTTAATTCATAACAGCACCAATTGGGAATCATGTTTTAATATGAAATTATGAATAATTTAATTGCTCTTTCAGAGATTACATAGGAGCCTACAATTTACATTGCAACTGTAAAATTATTTTCCATTTCTGTCCTCTCCCTAATAATTTAAAAATTCCACCTGCCCAAACCCTTTTTATTGCACATAGTAGCCTACAACCCAAAACCAACCAAATGGGTGCAAAACTTCCCGTTTTACCAGACTGATGAAGAATACTGGTGAAAATGTAATATGTATTAATCTAAAAAGTTTTTTTCTCTCTCATCAGGTCCTTTTAGTATGTTTACCTTTGTATTTGTTTTGTCTGGTCATCTTTGTCTATCTGTTTGTATTTGTGCATATTTAGTCATGACAAGGCCCATATCTGGTAAGCAGGAAAACTTTCCATGTCTGCTTTGCAAGCTTGTCCACCAAAAAAAGTCAGGTCACTGGATAGCCAGTGGGGGAAATCTGTCCTTAAAAGCAGAAATGCTGGGCGTATAATTAATTCTGCCTGTATTGCAGTAAGTGAAAGTGTTCATATTTCAAATGAAGTGCGCATGTTTTTCACATAATATAAGACTAGCACTAGGGATGCACCGATACCACTTTTTAGGAATATGAGTACGAGTATTTGCATTTTAGTACTTGCTGATACCGATACCGAGTACTTAATAATAATAATAATAAAAAACATGATTTAAATTTACAGGTAACAGCTTTAGTCATGTACTTTAACAAAAAAAACAAGGGACTAGTTTTACAGTTTGTTGTAAACTCTGCCTCTTTGGACAACACAAGAGGCATTAACCCCTTACACGCTGCTCAAACATAGACATTTCTCAGACCGTGGTATCGATCCATGGTATGGGGGGACTTTTAACGAGTACTTTAGAAAATGTGGTATTGAGGCCGATACCAGTATTGGTATCGGTGCATCCCTAACCAATATGGTCTGGCTTTTACAAACATAGGCTTATTTCATACATGGAAGAATCCATATTTAGCTAAATTGTGTTGAAGAGTATCAATAAGTTGTGTTCGCTGTCAAGTATTAAGAAAGTTATAATGTCAATGGGAGAATGAGTCTGGAATTAACCATTGATTGTATCCACCTTATTTTTGATGTAAATGTTTGTGCCGCCATCTTTATGGTATCGTATTGCAAGGGACACGAGTGTGCTGTTTTGACTGTCTTTTTAATGTTTATTATGAAATTCAGGAAGACCGGTATAATTTTTACAGTTAGGGGTTGCCATAAAAGCTGATACAAACACAGTAAATCTCTACAAAACATAATATGTTGTGTATGTATGTGGCACACGTGCACTCATGATCTTTATCCACACATCCATCCAGTAAAACCTTTCATAGTGCTAGTGAACAATAAACACAATAATTGTTCAAAAACAACTTCGAAAATAAGGTTACAGTTCAAAAGTCATATGTTTTATAAAAGAATCTTTTATGGTTACAGCTCATTTACTTTTTCATTTCAGGTGCGGAAACTTGAGGCTGTCGGATACAAGTCAATTGTATTTACTGGGAAACGGGATAAAAAGGACCTGCCGGAGAGCCTCGCCGTGGAGCTGCCAGAGAGCATCGTCATGGAACGGCCGGAGAATCTCAACAAGGAGTCTGAGGCTGTATTTGCATTAAATCTTGTTCCTCTGTCCTCTAGACTCTCTCCAACCTCTCTTGCTCCTATTACTTTTACAACTATTTTCCTCCACTTTCTTTCCCACCTCCTCTGACATGCTCACTATCACGTCTTTGCCTTTTCAAACTATACCATAAAGGGTTCCCCAAATCTAACCCTGGAGGGCCGGAGCACTGCAGAGTTAAGCTCCAACCCTGATCAAACACACCTGATCAAGGTCTTCATGATCACTAGAAAATCACAGGTGGGTAAAATTTATTAGGGCTGGACCTAAACTCTGTAGTGCTCCGGCCCTCCAGGGTAAGATTTTGGGAACCCTGGAATAAAGGGTAACTTTTTTCCTATTACATCTTACTCCACAATTTGCTCCTAGTCAAATCTATCTTCATGTATATTGAATTCATTTACCTAACCAGGTAATTGTTAGCCAGTTCACAGTGTTTTAGAGGCCATTGTCCAAGGGCTGTGGTCAATATAAATTCCTGACTTAAGCTAAGAGGTCTTTGGGAATACCAACCCAATACATTTTGGTTGATTGACAAAAACAAGCACAAATTCATTTGACACTACTGGAAAGAACTGTATATCACTTGACATAAATAGGGACTCATGTGATTGTTACAAAGCATGGCATTCATGTCTTATTAAAATGTACTTTTTCTCTTCATCATTTCAGGTTGTCGATAAAATAACTGGGGAATTGATAAATAAGGTAAAATATTATTTATTAAGCTGAGTGCTGCTTGTCTCAGTGACTGATTCTGACCTTTCAAAGATAATGTCCAGTAATTGCTTAAAGAGTTAAAATAATCTGTGTGTGTGTGTGTGTGTGTGTGTGTGTGTGTGTGTGTGTGTGTGTGTGTGTGTGTGTGTGTGTGTGTGTGTGTGTGTGTGTGTGTGTGTGTGTGTGTGTAGGGGAAAGCTGAATTGGAAGTTCACTGGTGACCGTGCTCTGTGTGGTAAGTTATGTTTTATTATCTTGTTACGTTTATTCCATTGCAATGCAGATTAGTGTGGAATGTGGAATGCTTGAAAGACTATTCCAGAATTTTGTAGATAAATGAGAGATTGATCTACCTTATATCTATTTAGAATATTCTTTTAACATCTTGGAATTTGTGATTGAAGTGGATACACTCAGGGTTCTCACGGTTCATGGAATTTCTGGAATATTATGGAATTTTATAAGTCTTTTACAGACATTGAAAGTCAGTCATGGAATATCAGAGATTTTTGTTTGTTGCTTTAAATTTCAGTTTCCATTCATGAAAATGTACTTCGCTTGTTAACTTGTGACGTAAGGAATAACATTTTTCAGGTCCAAGCCTCAGCTGACTACAATTTATTCTGATCATACATTTTGTTATTTATTAACCTAGCAGGACATCCACCCAATGCATTACAATAGTAGGAGTGATTAATAGGATCAAAATGCAGACACTATCCCGAACTGCCAGATCTGGAACACATGAAAACATGCAGTAATTGTTTAACTTACTCCACTTATATAAAATAGCTTAGTTACCTTAACAAATAGGATAATATCCTTAACTCACTAATGACAACTTAATAATTCAGTTATCAACCACATTTTTGGAGTCATCACTACATTTGGAGGTGCATCCCAGCAAGACCCACATATGTTTTGTTTTGGTGCTGGTTTGCTGGTGACCACCAGCATAGACCAGCATGGAAATGATGCTTGTCTATGCTGTTTTTTTTTCAGCAGTGATGGCTTTCAATATAAAAGAACTGTATGGATATTTTAATTAAAAGTAACTACTACTTTAACAACAGACACCAGAAAATGTGGAGAAAAATCTGCCAGTTAAGTACAAGTACCTCACATTTGTACTATGTGTTCTTATGACATTATCTGCACTTTGATATTACAGTGGCAAAACCTGGGATGACACATGGGAGACTGCCAGCGAATTCCAACACAAGTCCCACATCCCAACCAGCTTTCAGCATGACGGCCTACACCTTTTTATTATCAAGCACCTTTCAATTCTTTTTGATTGTCTTTGCTTGCTGTTCTTTATTAAAGTTTTTGCACAGTACCCAGTCTCTTTTAGTGTTTTTTGTTTTTATGTTTTGAATTTTGTATTTTAAAAACTCTGTATTTGTCATGAACTACACAGCAGACAAGAGGTGTCCCATGCAAGATCATAAGGTAGAGAGTTAGTGCTGTTTGTCATAATGAAATTCCCAAAGGCTTTATATTTAAAGAGTTTTGGAGTGCAGTTTTAGTACAGGTAAGTCTACTTGAACTATGATATGCCAGCCAGGAATAAGTACCACAAAAACTATTTAGCTATTTAAATCCCCCTTAAATTTGTAGTCCTGATTGAAATGTCCAATTACAATATTAGATAAGAGTAACTTTAACATTTATAATTGTTATTAAAAATTTGTTATTTACTTACATTTATTCAGAGTAAAATAATAAAATTTAGTCATATTCAAACATATTTTATATTTGGCTATACAAAAAGCATCTTTTTTATATCAGCCTGCATGCTACAATAACTTAATTTTATTTTCTAAACAAACGTGAAACATTTTGAAATATTGTATTATTTATTTCATATACAGTATATAGATCTGCAACAATTATATCATATTATTTACCTTCAATTTTATATCAATGAAACCAATTATTTGCTTAGATTACTGAGAAAACTTTTTGTTGTGTGTGTTTGTGCGTGTATAATAAATATACACATTCATAATCGTACCTACAGTGATTTACAGCCGTGCTGATCATTACATCCAGGAAGGACGTGCACGTGATTACCATATATAGACATGTGTGACGTTTCATTGGCGTTAGCAGTACACGCTGTGATTGGACTAACTATAATTCAAAATTAATAAGTGATCCGTTTTGCAAACTTTGTTTTGCTGTGGTTATGACGTTAGTTATACTGTCAGTTGTTGTTAGGTATTGCTATGTTAAAAGAGATTACCCGTTTATCGAGATCCCAACCCTAACCCTATAGTGTACTACACCCTTCTATGAACTACAATTAACAGCGCCATGTTTCCCCGTCCCATCGATAGAATGACAATGGCTTATGGGCAATGTAGTTTAAACACGTTTAGTAATGAAACTAAATAAATACAATCTTTAATGAACAAAATGGCATGTAAATGTGTTCATCATACAAACCCCTATGGCATATTTAAGAGTTAGAATGAAATTTGGTATTTTATTGTGATTACTTTTTAAAATGCTTTTTTAACAGCTTTCCGTGCATGTCAGGAATCTCTGTTCAACATTATTTAGTAAACATATCAAAAAAAGTTGTCCTAACAACTTTTCTCTTTAATAAACTAATCAGACTTTGCTTTACAGCCATTTGAAATTTGCATTATTTTTACATTTCCATGGGCTGTTACTGGGCCCCTGGGAGAGGGAGGATAGTAAAACCTACACAGATCTACCCTCTTCATCATGGATAACAATCTGTGCTGAGTAACATTTTTATCTGAACAATATTTTTATTTCCCACATTTTCCAAATTCATATCTTGATTGTGTTAACTTTTGCTGATAATGTCATTAACATAGGAATTGTTGTAACATCATGTGACAAAGATACATTTAATAAATAACACAGAAAGCAAATTTAATTCTAATTTTGAAAATAATGAGTCCATATCATAATGATTTTCAGGATGAAATTTTTATACAGCACACTACAGTTCAACCCAAACACACAACCCAAAAATATATACCTTGATAAAAGCTGTGAACAGTTGAAATTTTTTTTATAAATATTTATTTATAAAAAAAATAAATGTTTGAACATGACTTTGCATGCAGATGACTTAAATTATCAGCAAATTAGTCAATTCCTTTATTTCTCCCAATCAAATAGTTTCTTCCGAGGCATTTTGTTTATATCAATATTTTATAAGCTTTCGCATGTGAAGTTTTTCCCAATCTTAATGGCAGTGGAATATTAATAGAAAGTCGGATGAGAAGAAATACCTAAAATCTCTAATGTAATACAGTGGTTGAGAGTTGGGGACATCCAAGCACTTTTGGCTTTATCATTTAAAAGATATTAAAAGTTAGATTAATCATTTCTTTGCACATTTAACACACACATCTCTTGTTACCCCATAGGTGGTGTTTATTTTATCAAACAGAGGGTTTGATGTAACACCTGCTAAAAATAGTTTAAACAAATAATAAAATACAATTCTGTCTATATACTAAAGGTGGATGTTGTTTATATATATGCCTATAATAGATGAATGTGTGGATATCTATCCATCCATGATCCTTCATCTAACCATAATTGTATTATGCATCAATGCAAATAGATTTTTTAAAAGGGCTGCACAATTAAGACAAAAAATTATAATTGTGAGTTATTTCCCCTGATATTGTATTAACAGTTATCACTTTGATTAATAGTATTTACATTGTTTTCATTTAATTATCATTGTATACCTGACTTTGTTACAACTAACCCCGCTGTGTAAAAATGTTTTCAATCCCAGCTATCAGTTACTAGGAGTTGCTAAAATGTTTTAGTGATTCAAATAATATAAGGTTGGATTTGGTGACTTACACACCCAACTCAGAAATTGAAAAACCATAAAACACTTACTTCCATGCCTCCAAAACACTCTTTGTTCAATATATTAAACAAATTCATGTTCTGTTAGAAAAAGACCAGAAGCACAGATTGTCTGGCCCTGTATAAAAATATGTAACTGTGTTACAATCAATCCCATGTTTGTTTGTGCCCCGCTCACTTTAATTGTTGCACTTAATTTCCACCACTGACTAGTTGTAGAAGCATATTGTACATGTATACAGTACATGTCTATTATGTGAATAAAGAGGCTACATAAGGTTATGAAAAGTAGATTTTATTAATTGCTTTATATTGACAGTTAGAAATCTTTGTCCAGAATAATGGAAGGTATCACAGTCTTGTGGATTACAGACTATCACCAGAATTGTCAAAGTCACTGTCGTACTCATCAACTTCTATACAAGAAGTTGATGTTCTCGGCTCCCGACAAAACTTGTAGGTAACAGTCTCTTGCTTGGCGAATCTTAAAAGAGGAACACAATAACTTTAATCAGAAACTTAATAAACAGACATCATTGTTGTGTACAGTATATTTATTAGGGCTGCCCCTATAAGACAACAAAATGTTTGCTGGTCAGAAGAGTCATTGTTTGTCATCAATTAGACAATCACAGATAGCAAGAAACAAAAAACAAATGTTTAATGCACAGCTTCAAACACTGCTAACACACAATTTAAAACATCTAAAACAAACTCTACTGACGTCATTACCTTCTGATATCGGCGAGTATTTGAGATGGCTAAATTGTTAAACGTTTGCTGATGTCAGTGCATGGCCATGAGAGTCAGCATGTCTGCGCGTCCTGCAAACAGAAAATATGATGTCAACATATTCCCCCTATTTATTATATAACTAGTGGAGTATTACACCTGCTAGTGCAGTTGTTTTACCTGCTTTTGAAATGTGTTTTGTGGTCACTGGAATCCTAGAGAGGAAGACATTGCACTGTTCCACCTCCTCTCCTAGTGTTAATCCACAACCATCCTGATATGCCATACTCCATTTCACCTGGTTAAAATAAATAAAAAGATCCAGATGTTTGCCGATGTTCAATTAGTTTTCTATTGCATAGCAACGTTTTCTTACCTCACATTTAAAATCATGGGCTTTGGCATGAAATACTTCATGTTAAAGGAATGGCTTCATGTTAAAGGAACTTGGGGGGTGTGATTGCTCGCAGCACCTGAGAAGCCCCATGGTGAGGAGCAGCGAGTTCGCTCGCCATACATTCACACGAGACAGAAGCGTTAACACTTGACGAAAAGCTTGTTTGAAACGTGGCCAAGACAATCACCGTGGCCGCAACACATGCTCCGGTCTACCATAAACTTAATTGGCTGGCTCTGCCTAGGATATTTGCATAAGACAATCTGATTGGCTGACGCACACTTTGCCGCTTGAAAAGTTGAGAAATGTTCAACTTCTACAGCGAGCATCGTCACCCATTAAAAGTGAATGGTAAGCGTAAACTCTTCTGCCCTGTGTGAATGTAAAGTCAGATTGAGCTAATCACTCTGCCCAAGTAGCAGTGCTTCGTCTTCTGAGAATATAGTTCCCAGTATGAATATGGTTAAAAGAACGCTGTGTCTCATATGACCTTGTTATTTGTACACGCTGTAACTATACATATCACAACATATAAATAGGAAAACGTTGGCGATATTTTGTCACTTATTGGGAGCAGTATGCTAGCTGGAGCCATTTCCTTCCAGTCTTTGTGCTAAGCTAAGCTAGCGGTGGGTGCATCAGACAGAGTTACAGCATGCACAGAAATGAAAAGGGTATGTATGGACTTATCTAACTCTGGGGGATACAGTGAATAAGCTAAAATCCCAAAAAGTCTGTGTGTTCCTTTCAAAAAGTGCTGGAGCTCTGAACAGTTTTTTGCAACTCTTTGAAGGTAGGGCCAATATTTGCAGGTTACATCCATAAAAAAGTCATATGTCTTCTGGCAATCTTTCTTGCAGGTATAGGGGATGGGCAAAAATCTCCACCCTGTACATATTTAAAGCACAGAGCAGCACTCCGTGCCAACATACCACAACTCCAATCCCTCCTCGTCTATCTTGCTTGCAGTTTTTGGGAGGTCTCTCTGGCTGCTGACCACTCCCCTCCACAAACACCTCTTCCACTGACCTACAATATGGAAAATGGTGAAAATAAGACTTTCCTACACAAACTATTCAATAAGAGGATATTGTAGTCCTATAGTGTAATTATCATCTACAATTTTACAAGTTTGGTAATATCCTCATCCTTAGCTATGAAGATGCCTTCAAAGATGTCCGGTTCCTCAGATCTAAAAAAAAGGGGCAAAACAATTTATGATAACTTATTGTCTAGGTTTACTTGATGCACATTAAAAAGCTAAGTAAGGTAACTATATACAGTAAGATTGTATTTGTTAACAATTAGTTAATGCATTAGCTAACATGAACTAACAATGAACAATCCTTCTACAGCATTTATTAATCTTTGTTCATGTTAATATCTGCATTTACAATACATTTATAAAATTAAAGGTAACTGTTAACATGAATTAATGCACCATGAACAAACATTAATAACTGTACTGACATAAACTAACATTAACAATAATTTTATTAACAATTAATACATGATGAAAAACGATACTGTTAATTGTTTGTTTATGTTAGTTAATGCATTTACTAATGTTTACTAATACAACATAATTGTAAAGTGTTACTATTTACTTCTTAATACAAACACTGTGTTACAAAGTTTGGAGTAGCTAACAGCATTCTTTAAACTATATTACTTGTGGTTTCCATCTACTGAAACAACAAGCATATCTGCGGTGCATGCAAATGAAGTCTCTTACTTGAATATATTGTCCACCTTGAATCGCAAAGCCAAAAAACGTTTCTGAAAACTGTCTGCTGAGATCTTGCCAGTCTATTAAAAATAAGGAAATCAACAGCTAATAATGTGCAATAAATACATTAGCACCAAGCAGCATTTCAACCTACAATTTTAATATATTATCAATACTGTAGGATAAATACTCACACAACCAAAGCAGACAGTTCGCTGATCCAGCATTCTTAAAAATGCTTGAAAGGACAGTCCTGGTGCCGCCATCTTCATTTCTTCAAATGAAAACAAGATATCTATTGCATAAATTGTGGCAAAATGAAGGGTTGCCGGCCAGTAGCCATTTCTGTTTAGGTATTTTTTACCATTTATACATTACTTTCTACTCTTCATACATTACTAAAATGTTGAAATCAATTATAAAAAGATTTTTAAGATTCTACTATAACAGAACAAAACAAAGTTCTTCAGATTCTTACCATTAATTGTGACCACAGCAACTCTTTCCTGGACAGACCCTTAATGACTCTGGTGAACAACCACAGATTTTGTCAGACATTTTCACAGGTACAAGCCGCATTGAAAAACATCAGTGGAGGACAATTAAGATCATTTTTTTTTGACTGAGTAATATAAGATTGTAATGGTGGTGTAGCACATTGCTGAAAAAGTACATGAGATATGCTTAAAATGCTGAGTGAAACGGAGTATCCACATAAATTCAACACCAAACAATGAGACAAAAAGGTACAATTGAAATAGTAGCATTTTACTGTAGTTTAACTATTCTGAAAATGATATATGTTGTATATACAACAATATGTACATACACAAAACTTACCACAATGGGAAAGAGCCTTATCCACCACAACAGTTGTTGGAGGCAATGGCTGGAAGAATCCAGCAGTCATGGCATCTCTGCTATGGAGGACATGATGACGTCACATACAGCACAGAAGAAGAGACGAGGTCGTCAGTCACAACACTGGATAACAGCTTGGGCTTCTCCCACACTCTGGCAGATGTGCTGCCACATTTTCTTGTGCCACAGCCGTGTTCAGCAGACAGGGTCTCTCTGTCCTCCACCTCTCTGAAAAGAGAATTTGTGTGTGCTCCAGTTTGAGGAAGCCTGAAGAGGATCTCTTGGGGTTCCAGGAGGTGATGCGTCGTTCCTTGAGAAATCGTTCAGTGAATACACTGTTAAAATAGTATAGAGTATACAAAAACAATACTTTTATATTTCCCTTTATGTACATATATTTACAGCATTTAATTGTACTTCATGGAATGGCTTTGAGTGTAAAAGGTCCAGCATTCTATCAAATTTAAGAAAAGAAACGTATTTACCTTATAACCCACTGTCATATTCTGTAATTTAAACACATTGAAGTACACACCAACAGTCTCTGGAGCAAAGGCCACCTCACAATGAGTGTCAGGAGCATTGGGAGGATCAGTGTTCCGAATGTGATCAGCTTTAGAGGATAAAAACATCACAAAGCAACATTTATCTGTAATATACAATAAAGTATACATACATACAAAATTCCAACTTGTCCCAAGGCTAGCGGCACAGTCTAGTTACCAGTCTGAAATGGTGCAAGCTCTTTGTTTAAATGTCTTGTTTTTACTGTGTTTTGAAGCTTTGATTGTGTTTACAGTGTGCAATATAACATTCAGTGTGTTTATGTTTCACATGTAAATAACATATAATATATGAATATATATATATAAATATATATTTAAAATATAAACAATGCTTACCTTTCTTTTGTTGATTCCTGCTTGACCTTGGCCTTGCATAGACAATATTTCCATCAATGTCTCTTTTTCTCCAATGCACCCTCGGCTCAGGTGTCTTTATTGGTGCTGCTGCCTTTCTTGCAGTTCACCAAGAAAGTCATCAAGACTTTGGAGCTCATCCTTTAGTTCTTGACCATCAACCAACTTATCCAAGATCAAGAGATGTTCTTGGAGTTCTGAATGGATGGACATGGTGATGAGCAGAAACACAAACATATAGAAACACTCAAGACAGAGAGCACTACAGAAAGACTGACAAGTACAGTTTAACAAGACAGACACAGACGTAAAATGTAAGTGTGTGCGTGTGTGTGCACATACATTTTACATCAGTATTCTTTTCATCTGTGTGGGAAAATTGAAAATTAAGCTCAAATCTATGTGACATTGATTTTAAACAGTTAAACTTGTATAATGTATACTGATCGTGTTGGCTAAAATTGGCTTTAATTATTTCATATTAAAACATGATGAGCCACAATAGGTGCTGTTATGAATTAAGTTGTATTGTTTAATTATAGATCATATCTGACCGTTTATTGTATAATTTTGTGTGGATTTTAAATAATTACTGGGCTGGAAAACAAACCAATCTGGCAACACTGTTCTTCGTCTGATCATGTTGGCTAAAATTGGCTTAATAGTTGCGAGCTAGTGTAATATAGGTAACATATCACTACTGAAATCTTGCATTTCCCTGAATCTTGCATGATTAGTTACCTTATTTGCGACAGAATGAATTATAGCTATTTTGCTATTAGCCTACTGCATATGTGGTGCAACGAAGTTATTTTTAATGACTTCTATTATTTCCCATCCTAAGATTGCTACCGTATACATTATAATGTTCCAAACACAACTTATTGTTACGATTAAAATTTTTTTGCTCTGTAAATGTAAGAATTACCTTCATCTCAACTTCCGAGTTGAAACAGCCATGGACCTTCGTCTCATTCGATGACGTCACAGTTATTACAGGACTTTAAATAAACAAATTAATAATTAAACAACTTATTAATTAATCGAACACAAGTAAAATGTATATTTAGATCTATATTTATTAACATCAACGATCATTTGATAAAAACGATTTAACACCCAGCATGCATCACGTCTAATAAGCAATACATGATCAGAAAACGCTTAAAATACTTAATCTCACGCGCCGTGAAGCGTTGTTAAACTCACCTCTAAAAGGTTGTCTTACATGCAGTTGAACGCTGTTTTAATAAAACTCCTCTCTGAATGTTATTTTACCCACATTTGAGCGTTGTTAAACTCACTGCTGAATGCTGTTGATCCTGCAGTTGAGAACTCACCGGAAACAGCTGTTGACTGCGAGGGACTTTTAACATTAAAAAACAGTTGAAAATGACCAGATAAATATTGACTTGCGCTGGCATAGATCGTTAATTGTTGCCGATTCCTATTTATTCTTATATATTGCAGTCTTGATAAGATCTTGTGAATAAATGTTTAGCTTCCCTACTGCAGCCCGACTGGCAGAAAAAATCGTGCTATATGCACGAAAGATCCATCCAATTGAAATACATTAGTTTAAAAAACGTGCTGGAATTACGAAAATAACGAAATAAACGTGTTCCTGACACGAATAAATAGATTAAATTTCGTGACCAAATCACGAAATGCCGTGAGACTGGGTTGTACATTGCACTTCTAAAGGTTCTAAACACAAAATTTTACCGTGATTGAACGATTATTACTACGCAAATTTAAGGATTGTTCCCGTCTATATTGATGTCTGTTCTACTTACCAAGTGTAAAATCGCAATGGATCGCGCCTTACAGTGACGTCAGCGGTAGTAATTGTTGGATTTATTAATAAAAAAAAAAAAAAAAATCTATCAATAAACCAACCAACCAACCAACCAACCAATAAATAAATAAACAAACAAACAATTAAATAAATATAATGTAAAATGTTAATTGCATTGCATTGCGTTTGCAATGATTAATCATTGAATAACCAAACATAATCGCAGCACATTAAAAACAGTATGACAATCCCTGCCATAACTAATTTATTGTAGCAAATTCTTTATTTTTATGCTTATTTTATTCCTATTTTTGTTCTCATTTTACCCGTGCTTAACACGTCAAATGTCAACGCCGCAGGCGTTCCTATAGAAGTCATTGGGAAACCCAGGACGTCAAAAAATAACGCTAAAGGGGTACCCTGTGCGTATAGTATTGACGCAAAGGGCTCCTGACCAAGCGTCAATATGTTACGAGTTGGGAGTGAGGATGTGTTGCACATACAAGTACAGCATTTACAGTTTTGAATGTTGTTTTACTTTTATCTATATGACCATAATTTAAGGTAATTTAAGGTGCAAGCTCATCTTGCGTATCACTGGCGCGGGTTTACGGAGGGCAAGATGACAAGTAATTTAACATATTACTTGACTTTTTGGACATCCCTTTGGAATCACTGCCCTCATATCATCAAATTATGAGGTAATTGTAAATTAAATATAAGTGCAGCGCTTATGAGTGCTCAAACACTGCTGACCGCTCAGATGTCAATCTGCTGACACTCATTAAATGATAAGATATTTGTCCAATCATGACCCTGTGCTTCTTTCTGTTCACGCTCTTTCTGAAGATTGTTAAAGGTTTCTACTTACTGCACGATTTGTGGTGTGGCTGCGTCATCTTTGTCAAACTTTGTTAAAAATATCTTCAGTCGTGTTCATCAGAACAAAGACATTTATACAAGTTTATAACAACACGAGAGTGAGAAAATGATGACAGGTTTGGGTGAACTTTAAATATGATGCGGTCAAAAATTGGGGTACAACTAACTTTTGCAAAAACTTTAGATGATGATGTGTTTTGTAAAAGAGATTGAGAGACAGCAAGCGCAAAATGCGGCAGCGGCATCTCGTAGCGGCACTTCCGGCGTCAACTCCAGCAGCCAGTGACGTTCTCCGGCATTTCGGAGCGGCATCTCGCGCAGCCAGTGAATTTCTTTCGCAGTGTGGCTGTTGGTAGCAACTTCCGCGGGCCAATTACATAATTTCACTTTAAAACTACATTTGAACTTTCATTTTATCATGAAATTTGTTAATATAGTAGTAGTATTAATCTCCAGCAGCCATGGACTTTTATCCGGCAGTCCGTGACTTTCTCCAGCAGATGTCGCTCTCTCTGTCTGTGTGTGGATATATATATATATATATATATATATATATATATATATATATATAATATATAAATATGGATATGCAACATAATGAAACGTTTTTATAGTAAAAATTAAAGGATTGCAGTAATGAAGACACCCTTCAGCTCTTGCTGTTGTTCACTGTTTATTAAATAAGGTTTAATTTGTAGCCTAATTGTGTACAAAATATAAAGCATGTATAAAGCATGAATCGCTGCTCATCAATTCTGGCAAAAATATGTAGTTCCTTTAATCTACAAGTTCACAGCATAACTTTTCAAAGTCCTTTCATTTTCTTAAAGACAAACGTAAAAAGTTTGGCTGGAGAACTTTTATTCATCCTTCCAGCTGAGCAGCTTGGGTGATCGAAAGGATGTCTGCCAGCCAGGGATCGGGTAGAAAAGAATATCGGTGGGTAGGGGAGATGATGCAAAAATGTTTTAATGCGAAATGCAAATGAACCTGACATTCTAATGTAATGTTAATGCAATGTTACACTGTTTAATTATAAATAATAAAATATAACAAATAAATATAATTAAATGTGTTTTATTAAAAATGTCTCTATTTCACTTTGCGGTTGTAGCCTGAAAAATGGGTCAGCTAAACTTTCAAAACCTGTAGGCCGAACAATTATATTTTATTACATCAAATCAACATATAAATATTAAAAATATAAGAAAACAGTTAAATGCGTACATGGGTTATTTTGTGTCCCAAGCGAATAACCAAAAAGTGGGCCAATTTATGCCAAATTGCATAATTTATGTGTGTTATGTGTGGTCGCATTTGCTCCTAAAATCGAATTGGCGCGAGCTCAAATTTTGGAAGCCTTTGTGCTAATGCAAATATTTTTTGTGGTGCCACCTGATTTTATTTCTTTACGAAACAATCACATATAAGCCTACTGTGGAACAATGACAGAGACCAATAATACTTTACACGGATGACTCAGTTTCGTGCTGTTTCATTAAGAAATGCGATCGTCAAAAACACACTGACAAACCCTTAAAATAAATGTCTGTAAACGTAATGAGGTTGAATATATATATATATATATATATATATATATATATATATATATATATATATTAGTAAAATGTACTTTTAAAATATTAAAAATAGTGATATTAAATTATATTCATTTATTTCATAACCCTCAAAAGATTTGTACTTTCATTTTTAATTTAGTTTTGTTATGCAACACTTAAAAAATAATGTTTTTGTATAATATATTTTTTATTTGATTATTTTAAAAAAATATTATTATGAATTCAGTTTATTAAACATGCCGTTTGAGACGTGAAATGTAATTAACCAATAAGTAAAATTAAAAGTTAAAATTCTGAATCTAGAAATTAAAAAAACAAACTAAAACAGAAAAATGGAATTTGTGAAAATAAAAACTGAATTTAAAACAATGATTTAAATCATCATTTAAAATAAAAGTTAAAACATTTTTAGGGCCCCATGAATCTACACATTTTAAGTACATAAAAATAATTTAAGATCAAATTTGAATGTTCAAGCTTTTAATCTTCAGGATGATGAAGTTAGCGTGCTCTTATAATTTTCAATGGATGATCCAAAATTTTGCTGATGCTCCTAACATTTACATTTGGGAGCAGCACCAATATACTAAACAGTAAATCTCGAGGCATGATAGTGCAGCAGCCTGTATATCAATACACAAAACAGAATAACTTTCTCTGATGTAGTGCAGCAACAGAATGTTTTAGGCCGGCGAGCGGCGACAGTTGCTAAACAGCCACGGCTACGAAGTTATCTGGCTGCTGGATATACAGCTCGGATTCATATTAACTTAGGCCTGCTACTCATATTAACCGAATAACAGCTTATATTCATATGTTATAGCATTTATTAAAGCATGTGATTTATAAGTTTGATTTAGTCTGCAACTAACTGTGATTGATTGAATCAGAAAGTGTAGTAATTCAGCACACACGCGCGTAGCGCATATACCTGCAGCGCTAACTTTCTCTGATGTACAGGCAACAGAAACTCACTTACAAATTTCATAATGAATGCTTACAAATGACAATATATAATATTGTATATTGCTAACAGTAACGGCTGATATCCCTGGCTGCTCGAGATGCCGCTGCGAGATGCCCCTGTAGAGTTAAAGCGGCCGGTTAAAGTCCCTGGCTGCTTAAGATGCCGCTGTAGCGGCCGGTTAAAGTCATTGACTGCCCGACATGCCCCTATAGAGTAAGCGGCTAGTTAAAGTCACTGACTGCCCGAGATGCCGCTCCGAGATGCCCCTATAGAGTCAAGCGGCCGGTTGCTAAAGTCACTGGCTACTCGAGAAGCCGCACGAGATGCCCCTGGCTTCCAAATATACTTTTGAGCTCGCGCCAATTCGATTTTAGGAGCAAATGCGACCACACATAACACACATAAATTATGCAATTTGGCATAAATTGGCCCACTTTTTGGTTATTCGCTTGGGACACAAAATAATGTACGCATTTAACTGTTTTCTTATATTTTTAATAATTATATGTTGATTTGATGTAATAAAATATAATTGTTCGGCCTACAGGTTTTGAAAGTTTAGCTGACCCATTTTTTTAAACATTGTTTTTAAGTTAAAATGGGCCAGGCCCAGTAGGCTACAACCGCAAAGTGAAATAGAGACATTTTTAATAAAACACATTTAATTATATTTATTTGTTATATTTTATTATTTATAATTAAACAGTGTAACATTGCATTTACATTACATTAGAATGTCAGGTTCATTTGCCTTTCGCATTAAAACATTTCCTTTTATAAGTGTCTATCAACTGTCTCCCTATTTGGCCAATGCTCCTCTCATCATCTCCCCTACCCACCGATATTCTTTTCTACCCGATCCCTGGCTGGCAGACATCCTTTCGATCACCCAAGCTGCTCAGCTGGAAGGATGAATAAAAGTTCTCCAGCCAAACTTTTTACGTTTGTCTTTAAGAAAATGAAAGGACTTTGAAGAGTTATGCTGTGAACTTGTAGATTAAAGGAACTACATATTTTTGCCAGAATTGATGAGCAGCGATTCATGCTTTATATTTTGTACACAATTAGGCTACAAATTAAACCTTATTTAATAAACAGTGAACAACAGCAAGAGCTGAAGGGTGTCTTCGTTACTGCAATCCTTTAATTTTTACTATAAAAACGTTTCATTATGTTGCATATCCATATTTATATATATATATATATATATATCCACACACAGACAGAGAGAGCGACATCTGCTGGAAAAAGTCACGGACTGCCGGATAAAAGTCCATGGCTGCTGGAGATTAATACTACTATATTAACAAATTTCATGATAAAATGAAAGTTCAAATGTAGTTTTAAAGTGAAATTATGTAATTGGCCCGTGGAAGTTGCTACCAACAGCCACACTGCGAAAGAAATTCTCTGGCTGCGCGAGATGCCACTACGAAATGCCGGAGAACGTCACTGGCTGCTGGAGTTGACGCCGGAAGTGCCGCTACGAGATGCCGCTGCCGCATTTTGCGCTTGTAGAGTAAGCGGCCGGTTAAAGTCACTGACTGCCCGTGATGCCGCTCTGAGATGCCCCTGTAGAGTAAGCGGCTGCTTAAAGTCACTGACTGCCCGAGATGCCCCTGTAGAGTAAGCCATGGGCGAGGCTAGCCCCTTTTTAGGGGTGCTTCAGCACCCCTAAAAAGGAGCTCAGCACCCCTAAAACTTGGGGCAAGAAATTTAATTATTCTAAAATGTTCGTTCGTCTTTGACCAGGTTAAATAATGTCCAAAACATACTCCGTAGTTTGTGGTTTAAAATATATAATAAGGTAGAAAATGAAAACTTCCCCGCTTAGCAAATGGTGTCATCCTCTTCTACTCTGTACCTGCATCTAGCCCGTCCGTCATTCAGCGTGAAACACGCGCAGAGTGAGAATCAGATAGTGTTGTGATGCAACTTTTTTGTTCAAATCTTACAAAATGTTTACGTTATGTTTATAATGAGCGAGTACATCACGAATCAATCTTTCAAGTCGTGTTTTTGTCTTATAATGAATCACCATGGTACACGTATAATAAGTGTTTATTTTCGGATTATTTAAGTCCGGCGGGTACCCGCGCGCTGCGGAGTAGCACAGTACCTGGGTGACTCGTCCATAGACTTAAACGGAGAGAAGTAGCGCCGGTTACAATGTTCTTCCGCAAGACGCATGCAGTGCGTCTCAGTGGGTAGTTGCATACGTGTGTCTCCGTTGTTAAAGTTTATTGTATGATTTATCGTTAATTTGAGACTTATTTTAACAATCGGGAGTCATGTAAACATGACATCACGGGCGTCTTTTCTGGTCAGTCGTCATGAAAACATGGCGTTTGGAACAGAGTGAAAACAAACTACATATCACTGTATACCACCAGTAGGCTACCGGTAAGTTATGTGTGAAATCACTAACTGTCTGACTATCAAACTAGACAATAAATATTATTTTAGTTTGTCACATGTAGACTAATATGAAGGTGATAACGTCTTTAACCCTTAGTGCAGGAGTCACAAGTGTTTTGTTTTAGACATATAGTAATGGTTCAATTAAAGGACTGTTAAAAGGAAAGCTGCAAATTAACAAACTATTAATAAACCTACCATATGTTGTAGGCATAAAAGTTATAAATTAGGAGATTTGTCATTTTGACAAAAGCAAACGATACACTGTATATTCACATAAAGCCATACCCACACTGCTGGTGTAGCCCACCTTTTGTCCTGAGACTTTAATATGGCATTAATGGCAAAAATGTGCTAGCTCACCATTAATTAGAAATAAAAAGGTTGGCAAAAAATGCATCTGAAAACTCACCAGATTGATGCTTTAAAATATGTAATTTTAAAAAAATTCTAACGGGGAGCATGCTCCCGGACCCTAGGGGTAATAATTTTCTCATCTTTTTCACCCCTGACCCATTTTCATGCCTGAAAGGTCTCCAAAAAATCTTTATTTTGGGGTTAGTTGAACCAATGTTAAAATGAAAGCTATTTTACAATATACATATTATTGGTTTCTGTAGGAAAAAAGAGCGGGTGGTGGCAGCGGAGCTCATTGGGTGCTCAGCACCCCTAAAGCTCTAACCCTAGAATCGCCTCTGGAGTAAGCGGCCGGTTAAAGTCATTGACTGCCCGAGAGAAGCGGCTGGTTAAAGTCACTGGCTGCTCGAAATGCCCCTATAGCAGCCAGCCGGATAAAGTCCCTGAATGCCCGAGATGCCGCTACAAAATCCTACAATATATTAACAATTTCATGATAAATGCTTACAAATGGCAGTATATAATATTATTTTGTTTTTAAATGTAGTTTTAAAGTGAAATATTACATTGATTTATGTAACTGGCGAGCAAAAGTTGCTACAAACAGACACGGCTGCTACAAAAAAGCCTCTGGCTGCTCAAGATGCCGCTACAAGATGACACGAGATGACGCTGTACTGGCTGGTGCCGGAAAAAAGTCCCTGGCTGCTGGAGATGCCGCCGGAAGTGCCGTTGCGAGATGCCGCTGCCGCATTTTGCGCCAGCCCTTACTGAAGAGATTATAAAAGATTCTTGTGATTGTGTTTAGTAAATTTTATCTTCATTATTATACAGCACATGTTCACATAGAGAGACACATCTGTACAAACACTCAGTTAAATTGTTCAACTGGATTATTGTTGTGTGTTATAGTTCAGGGGCCGTATTCACAAAGAATTTTAAGGCTAAAAGTAGCTCCTAACTGGCAAATTTAGGAGCAACTCCTAAAAATAAAGGGCGTGTCACTCCTAACTTTAGGACTCCTAATTTTTTTCACTAAAAGTAATTCACGAAGCATTTTAGCCCTAAAAGTAGCACCTAAGTCTGGGACAGCTTAAAAGAAATCGAGAGGACTCCTAACTCACTAAGACCTATTCACAAAGAATCCTAAAGGCTTAGGTGCTGTCTGATCCTCCTTAACACGGACAGTTTCACCAACTCAAAAGCTTCCCAGCGGGCACCTTGACGTCAATTTGACATCAACAAATAGTCAAGATTTTGACCACCATGTATGACGTGCATGAATATGCATATTTTCATTATATTTTGTAATTATTTCCTTGTGGTTGTAAAGAGGCCCAACAAAGGTATCAAACTGACATGTTTTTTGTGGTCCCTATATCTCAGGTCAATATCATTGACATTAAATTGATGTTGATTTGATGTCAGGAAATAAGATGTCAAATTGACGTTAAATTTATGTCAAAACAATGTCTGAAAAAGTATATTTATTATTCATTGTAAATCAATGCGACTCATGTTTAACATCTTGAAAGTTGTAATGGGGAGAGTTAAAAATGTAATAAACACGTGCAAATAAACTATTATTGTTTTTTATTATTATTATATTTTCATCACAGTGTCTAAAATATAACATTTTAAATATAAATTTGAAGAATACCATTAATAATAAAATAACATCAAGACGTTTATATTTTTCATTCATACAAGTCAGTTTGGAATGTTTGATCCTGACAAAAAAGAAGCGAGGTAATCTCGCGAGATTACACGATACTGGAGCGTTTAACGGCTGTCTGCGTGATCATCGAGAAGTGCATCGAGGTAAGGAAATATCAAGTCAATAAGTCAATGTTTAAAACGCGTAACATAATTTTATTCACACATAAAATGTTGTATGACAAAAAGCACGATGTCAATTAATTGTGTTTTTCTGTAAGTTGTGAACGTATCCGTTATAATGGTTGATTCGCTATTCCACGGGATGTTCCCGCCGAAATTGGACTACGGTTACATGAATATGATTGTAATATGAATATTAATCAATTAATATTATATCGGGTGTTATCAACTTAACCACATTGTTGTTTATTGCTTCAGAAAAGCTCATAAATGTAAGGGCTTTTTGGACAACTGTTCGGTAGAAAAGCGTTGATATCGTAGTTCAGTCAGTTTATCCGAGAGGTCTTACAGGCGCCACAGAACCAGAGTCATTTATAAAGAGGAGCAGCACGGCAGCTGGATGAGTGCGGTCAGTTAATTAATGCTGCTTGCTTAATTTCGTGTTACTGATTAAGTGTTTATACTTAAAGTTAGATGATATGTTGATGTTTTATGGCTCGCGGATTTGCAATAACTGCATTTATCAGGCAATCACACGTTACGTCACACGCTTATGCTTGTACCTGCGGTCGCTCGCGCTGTATCCATGATTTAAAGCAGAGAATAGACTCTTAACTCCTTTGTAAGAAAAAGTCAAGCAGTGTAAGTTTTTGGCATGTGCTATTTGAATTGAAATGAAGTGTAATGGTGTTATTTTGCTTACTTCTCTTGATGAATAATTAGCACGTTTAATGGAACTTGAAAATATTAGTTATATATAAATGTGCTCTTGTTTTCAGTGTATTTGTATAAATCTTTTGTAATGTCTTTGTTATCAGAACCCTTCAAATTAAACATAGTGATGGTGATCTTGTCAATGCTGAGATTTTAATGCATCAACAGCCATTACATCTGTCTGGATCAGGTAATGTTGTGACATGTTAACCCTGATATTTTACAGTATATACTTAAATGCATTATGCAAGTGTATGCATTACATTCTGATAAAGGTCATCATTTATAGAATTATCTTTTACTATTGCACTAATTTTACTTTTTTATATGTTGTCAGGATTGAACAAGAAACAGACAGCAAGGGTTGTCAGGTCAGAAACGTGATGACACACAAACATAAGAAACTTCACAGGTGAGCTTTTTAAAAACACCTGCTACTTGTTTCTCAGTACTGGCTTATCATTGTTATTAGGAAAATATAAGAAAATAATTCAGTATGCAATGGTCACTGTTCAGCACAGCACTAAATTTCTTCTGTATGTCACTATTCCCTCTTTAGTACATGTTTCAGACCCTTCGTTTTCAATAGACAGACACAGAAGTTAATTCATAGTTCAGAGTTGGATGTTGATGCAAGTTTTAAAGAGGCTTCATATTGACAGACAAAATGGATCTTTGTGGTTGTGTACATAACAGCATTTCTTTCTGTCTTATCTTTATTATGGCTGTGACGGTATTTTACCACCGCCATGGTAATGCACCAATTCACCACTGTAGTGCGGTGGTTTATATAATGTGTTTGTGTGAGGGGGGAGGTATATATCTTTTTTATATATATATTGAAAATAAAAAATGTAAACAAAGATCATATATGATGTTTCTTAACAAACGTGTGTGTTCATAGGCGGCAGTTTCTTTTTCCACCGGTGGGTGCTCATCACAACCTCCAGCTTTACTGGACGCCAGGTGCTCTGGAGCGCTCAAAAGCTTTGAAGAGGTGGAAAGCAGTGCAGTCATGTTTTCGTGTGATTTTAGATGCGAATTGTAAAGTTAAAGGTAATGTTTTTTCTGTGTTTTTGATTGTGTTCATGTTTTGTGTGTAAAAAACAATATTTTTCACACAATTTACTGTATAGCGCTGTTTTCACTGTCCTCAAAACGGGCTGATGTCTTCCTTGTTCTATGAAGTCCCTCCTTCAGAATTATGTAACGAGTTCTGCTTGTGTAGTTTGTTTAGTGTGTTTCGACAGCAGCTTAGCTTAGCCAGAGCTAGGGCTGCACGATTAATGGCACGTGATTGTCACGCGCATCTCGTCAGTAAAGCTGGTTTCTTGATAAGTAATAAATCGCCATCAGCTGCTTTCAGATGGAGCGCCATTTACTACACAGAGCCATAGTTCACTGACAAAAGGGGAAATAAATATCGCATTCATAATCGGCAATGATTTCCCCTTTTGTCAGTAAACTACGGGTCTGTGTAGTAAATGGCGCTTCATATGAAAGTAGCTGATGGTGATTTATTACTTATCAAGGAACTGGCTTTACTGACGAAATGCGCGTGACAATCGTGTGTAATTAATTGTGCAGCCAGGGCCATTTGAGCTTAGCTGACGCCTGACATGTTCCTGTGGGCAGAGGTTAGTCAAAGCTCATCATTCAACTTTGAAGTAGAGGGCTGTAGTACAAACTGGCCATTCGCTGTAGGATTTTGTCACAGGTGGGAGCGGAGCGGACCGCCCCTGTCGCGGGTCATGCTCCTCCTTCTGTTTCCACCCCGAGGACGTCCCAAAATGCCCCAATGACCAAACAGACAAGAGGAATAAAATGTAACAGTCTTTATTTAATTAAAAACAGGGAAAAGGGGAAGGGTTCTAAAAATGGTGAGCTTTCTGGAACTGAGGGAACAGTGATCCGAGTCACTTCTGACTCTTCACGTGGACTGCAGGTAAGTCTTCCTGACTTTCCCTCTCTATTCGTCTCCACGTGAACTACAGGTAAGTCTTCCCGGCTTCCTCTCTTTGCGTCTCACAGGTGAACTACAAGTGAACGTTTCTAGCCTCTTTTCCTGACCTCAGAAGGATAGATACAGGTAAGTACAATGGTAAGTAAGTAGGTAAGTACTATGGGCTTGCAGCTTCGGGCGTACAGGGAGGTATACAGGTGAGTACACTGGTAAGTGGCTTTGGGCGTACAGGGAGGTATGCAGGTGAGTACACTGGTAAGTAGCTTTGGGCGTATAGGGAGGTATGCAGGTGAGTACACTGGTAAGTAGCTTCGGGCGTACAAGGAGGTCTACAGGTGAGTACACTGGTAAGTAGCTTCGGGCGTACAAGGAGGTCTACAGGTGAGTACACTGGTGAGTAGCTCTAGGCGTAGAGGGAGGTATACAGGTGTGTACACTGGTGAGTAGCTTTGGGCGTGCAAGGAGGTATACAGTTAAGTACACTGTTAGGTAGCTTTGGGCGTACACAGGGGAGTATACAGGTAAGTACACTGGGCTTTAGGCGTACAGGGAGGTATACGGGTGGGTACACTGGTAAGTAGCTTTGGGCGTACACAGGGGAGTATACAGGTAAGTACACTGGGCTTTTAGCTTTTAGGCATACAGGGAGGTATACAGGTGGGTACACTGGTAAGTAGCTTTGCAACTTGAACTTACTGGCAAGGGAATGGGCGGATGTACAAGGCTTATCCTTCTTGACACTCTGGTGGTTGGAGCAGACGTATAGGCACACAACGACTTCTAGTCTTCCTCTCTCGAACAGACTTACGACGACCACTTAGGCGCCGACTTCAGGGCATAGGATAACACAATCCCACGACGACACAGAGCCCTTGGCTTGGACCTGCAGGCTGGCAGCAAAGACACACAATCTCTTCGACAATAACAATACTTCAAGGAACATGCAAGGAGGATTACACCACCTCTTAGCTTCAGGCAGGAAAGGGGCAGATGGAGGCACCGGGTGAGGCGGATTGTTGTTTAGACAAACGCACCCACTAGATGGGGTCACAGAGGTAGGTAGATGGAGGTGGGGGGTCGTACGGTACAGCGTGCTACAAGAGCGGGGCCAGCCACTTCACCTCAACTTTCTTTCAGACAACCAGGCAGAAGATATGGACATAAATTGACATCTGGAAACACTCGACACGTGTATAGTTATACACAACAACAGTAAGTACACTTTTTCCCCACCACAAATAGATAGATACAAGCTCTCCCTCTGCAGATGTCGAACACAATGTTCACAGCCCAGCCTTACTTGCTACAGTCGAGGCGCCACAACAGGCGGGGGGGAGTTGAATCGGTCCCAGTCGTATAGGAATAAAAGACAGCTGTCCAGTGCCACCACTCTGCTCTTCGGAAACAGGTCTCTTTCTTCAGCCTGGGAAGTGATCGCTGACAACACTGACAATACACAGCACTCCAAAAATCCAAGTGTACACTCTCACAAAATAATCACCCACCGCACTCCACGCACTCACGGTGATGAAGGTCAGGGTCACCCGTTGGGGGCTAACACACTCAATCAGGGAACAAAGACAAACTAAGAGGACAGTATGGTTAATATTGCAAGTGACAGAGTGATAACAAGACAAACTCCAACGTATCACACTGTTCCTTTAACTCCTTCTTCCCTTTTTCCTTACAGATGTCCCAACCATTCAGGGCCTTGTTTATGCAGACTCCTCCATCCTTTCGACATATAAGATTCCTTCAACATACACAGTAGAATCAACAGCGCATCACTGCAGTATAAATGAGTTCAGCACTTATCTCCGTCTTTATTTCAGCCCAATTCTCCCATCTTGATTTCGCCCAGCCTACAAATCCACACAAAAGATGTCTCTCCAAACACACCATAGACCTCCGCTTCACACACAGCGATCGACAGAAAACGAGCACCCGCTTTGCTCTTCCGCGAACGCCGGAACAAACGTGGCTTTTCACTCCTTCGTTGAAGGCTACTTTTCATCTGCCATTGGCTTCCTTCATCCAGATGCTCGTCTTTACTCTTCGTTTCGTTTTTCCGGCTTGCCCTCACCCGCCCCCTTTCACAACAATCCAGCGGGCTCCCAAAGCAAACTCATGGAACAACTGCTCTCCTTCAGTTTCTTTCACGCCCTTTTTATGGGCCTCCTCTCCTCTTCAAAGCCCAATCATCGATCGCCACACTTGCTTAACACACCTGATCCTTCTAATCCTCGATTTGTTTGCCCGGAGTTGGCCGGAACCGACCTGGTGTTTCATTAAAATTCATGCGGGCGGAAGGATCTTCGCCCTTTTCGTTCCGCCGATAAAAGTCACTCCATGACAGTTTGAAAGGGGAATATATTGCTTGGCAGTGAACTTAAAGCATAAATAATACCTTAGCTCAAACAGCAAGATTACACACTAACTAAAGTTGCGATCAGGGAAAACCGTACCTTTAATGTGAATAAACTGAGCATATGTGCTTTGCCATTTTGCTGGGTGCTAGAGCCGAGCTTCTGAGCACCCACGGGATTGGCGCCTATGTGTGTGTTTATTGTAGCACTTCAAACCATGAAACAAAAAGTGAGAAACCTTATTGGGGTTATAATGTTTCCAGCAGCACTAAAAACATGTTCTGATGGTGTACGGGTAGCGCAGATTGATACTTTTTCACAACCTTGAGTGACCAAGAAAGAATATTTTGCCTTTGTTCTGCTCGAAAGCTAGCGGGTCATCACTGATATCAGTTGCAAATAGCGCTCTAACTCTGAATCTCCTGGCTGTTTGCGTTCACACAAACTTGAAGATATCTCGCTGGGGGAGATTGTACTTTATATTTTTTCATAGTTTGTGAAGTGCACGCAACCGCAGGGCTCTCCTGATTTTGCCAAGTGGTTGATGTCCTCAGGGCAACATTATGTTGACCTTGGGACAACATTTCAATCAACCAATCAGATTTCAGAAATAAGTTTAAAGTTTGTTTTAAGTTTAAGCTTACAACCAGGATTAGCTGTTTCTAGACCATTGTTTTTCACTTATCATGTCCATCTGATTTTAGGGTTTGGTTAGGGTTGGGGTTTGAGGTGGGTTTAGGTTTTATTTAGAAAATTGTTGTCCTTGGGTCAACACAATGGCCCTCATTTATCATTCTTGCGTAGAAACGGGCGTATATGTTGGCGTAAGATTATGCTTACACTCCTCTCACCGCCTGATTTATGAAACTCTGCGTACCGTTGATATTCAGGTGTAAGCAATATCTGCCCTTCATAAATGCTGCGGCTGAAAACGATCGTCATTAGAATAACACGCCCATATAAATTCAAGTCTCCACCTCCCCCGCGCCCTCATTTTACGACATTGACACATGGAAGACGGCAAAGAAGACAAACCGGGGAAGTGGAAAGAAACAAAATTGTTTTATTTGGGAGTTTAAAGAGCGGGATTAAAGACACATTAATAATTGCATGACATTTTGTAATATTTGTATTATTATTTTTATTATTAATGACGCTTAATTGATATTTAGAATAATAATTATTTATTATTATTATTATTATTTACTGTTGCCTACATCTAAATTATATGTCTGCTTAATGGTTCGGTTAAGTTTTTTTAAAATAATATTTTAAAATGATGTAGTAACTTTTATAGTGTGTTTTTCTGTATTTACATACAGTTGTTTGTTAGCTAAGATCCAGTTTGATACGGAGCTCCGGATATAATTCAAACTAACAATTTGTTTCCACGACATCTACATGTTTTACTGGGCTAATTCATAATTTGAAGTAATAATAATTGTAATAGTAATGACGAAATATTATAATAATTCATCCCAAGGAACAAACTGTTGAATATTGGGAACGAATTTTATATTTATGGCCATACTTTAGACTAAATCATAAAAAGAAGTGTCCATAATGTAGCATAAAAGATAATTCGTGGCCATAATTTTGTCCGCATGTCATCATGTATTGCATGATCGGATTTATGGCTCCATTCAACACAAACATTTTACTTTACCTATTCATGTGTAGCTATTTATTTATCATCGAATGGTATGTAACTAGCTTACCTTTTGATGCATTATTACCATGTTTTCTTAGCACATCCTTGTGCTTTCTTGCAATGAGCCGCTTCAGATTCCAGGATGAATATTTGCTAACTTTTACAGTCTCTCCGCACTTCCTTTTAATGTTTTCTTCCTGTCCAATCTTAACTTTGATTTTTACTTTACATCAAAGGGCGTTCTGGGTTCAACGAGCGGTGCTGAGCGAGCGGACTTTTTAGAAAGGCGCTTTGATGGTAATATTACCGCACCGCTCAAGGCTCCGCTCCGCTCCGCTAACATGCTTTGCCCTGAAACGTCAGGTAAAGCGCCCAGGCTCTCAACTGAAGGAATACATATGCATACAAATCAAATGCTTTGGTAAAGTCTTTCAAATTAAACATTGAAGTCCATGTTGCATAAAATAAACACTGAAGTTTGTAATTATTATGTTTTTTTTTACAGTGGGTCATAATATATCATATATTTTAGTTTGTCAGTGCGTTTTGTGGTGTTAGGAAGTGTTTGCGCATTTCTGCACTAACTCAAAATGTGCGTACACCACCTCCCGAGCAGGCGTAGGATTTGAGCGTACCGTACGCCAACGTCCATATTGATAAATCTCAAAGTCACCGTGGTTTTGGGTGTACGCCAGGTGTACGCTGGAATTTTGGTGTACGCACTTTTGATAAATGAGGGCCAATATGTTGCCCTGAGGACATCAACCACTTGGCAAAATCAGTTCAAGCCAACCGCAGGCCGCACTTTACCATATGTATTATGGCTCTAATCATCACTTTTAAAATGATGGCTATGTCCATGAGTTATCAAATTAAAGTTACCACCAACCACTGTAATCCACCACCAAGCTACCATGTTGTAATGGAACCTAACAATATATTTTGTACTTGTTTTGGATTGTATTCAGATCAAATTCTAGTTATCCTAATAATTAAGATGCAGTGTTTTGTATTTCACAATTTATGTTAAAAGGGGCTATGACTTGTTTTTTATTTTATTATGTGTTTTATTGTAGGCAGATCACCGAGCAACTTGGTGAAGTCATGTGTCTTTCCAGATGCCAAAATCTGTACCCCTCAAAAAGTAAGTAAATAATAATGGTGTCCCGTGACAAAAAATGGAAACATTCTTTATTTTTAATAGTTGTACTTGGGCCAGTTTTTTGTATGTTTCTGTACTAATGAAATATGTTTTTTTAAGGACTTTATTAAATGCCATGATAGCCAAGATGAGCCTGAAGAGGAGATTTGGGAAGATGCTGTTTCATAAGTCTTTGCTTTGCCAGATTATCTGTGGTAAGTTTGTAAAATGTGTATTAAAAATAGGACAAGAACATCTCCTAATCAAAAATTTTTGATCAGGTAGGGGTGTCTGCCAACGTGATGCCTTGCTGGTCTGGTTTGAGTTTGAAGTCTCTCACAGACAGTCCAGAAGGTCTGGAGTCCATCTTAGCTTTCATTGGTAAGTGACTGCATGACTGCACAAGAGGCTGTTTGACCCACACATAAGGCAAACAGTCAATGTTTGCTTTGTTTAGCATCTAAATTTGGGGCGGTAAAAATATAAAGTCAATATCACCCAAGTATTCAGACCCTTTACTCTGTACTTAGTTAACGCACCTTTTGAAGCAGCAGTTACAGCCTCAGGTCTTTTTGGGTAGGATGCAGCAAACTTTGCAACACCTGGATTTGTTTGGAACCAACCCGTTCAGAAGCACCATTCCATTCCATAGTATTCTTTTATCCTGCTATGGAAGTCAATGGTGCTTCTTGTCAGTTTGGTTACAGACATTACTCAAAATATCTTTGTGTTCATCAGAACCCTTTAAAGGACAAGTTCGGTATTTTACACTTAAAGCCCTGTTTTCAGATTGTTTATGATGAAATGGAACAGTTTTGACTGAAATTTCAACATATGCGGCTGCCCCGAGAATTTTCAGGTGTTTGTTGTTTCACCTCCCACCTCTACAATGTGTATGTAGGTGCACTGGAACAATCCTTCCTAAAATGCATTAAACTTTCGTTTACAAAGACGTGAAACTCAGCGAGTGGTCAGGGGTGTTCACTGATATGCTCACACAAAAATCGCTGCGAAAGATGCTTTCCAACAGGTGTTTTAGCATTCGTTGTAAACTTGTGGACCTATTTTTCCAAACGCCTCACACCCGTATATTCTTCCAGTTGGTGGCGATAATCCACCTTTGCCAATTGCAAGAATATAAACAAAGTTCCCGCCGCGGAGTAATACTGTAACTCACAGCACATCTAATACAAGTCAATGGAGTTGGACAAAAACTACGATAAAACCTGTTGGAATTTTGCAGCGATTTTTGTGTGAGCATATCAGTGAACACCCTGACCACTCGGTGAGTTTCACGTCTTTGTAAACAAAAGTTTAATGCATTTTAGGAAGGATTGTTCCTGTGCACCTATATACACATTATAGAGGTGGGAGGTGATACAAGAAACACCCGAAAATTCACGAGCCAGCATCATATGTCCAAATTCAGTCAAAACCGTTCTATTTTATCATAAACAATCTGAAAACAGGACTTTAAGTGTAAAATACCAAACTTGTCCTTTAAGGTGTAGAAACATCAAGACCAATAGGAGACACCTGAGCTAAATTTCAGGTATTGTTGCAAAGGGTCTGAAATATGTATAATGTAAAAATGATGTTTGCAAACGTTTCAAAAAATCAATTTATGAGGAAAAATGTAAACAATTGCAGTATCATGCAACAACATAGCAAAATTGAAAAGTGAAGGGGTCTTAATACTTTCTGAATGCACCGTAGATTATCTTAATTAAAGCTCATTGTCACATTTGTAAACACAACAGCTTTCTTCCTTCATCAGACAGCTATGCTATGTTTCTAGTCAGACCATTAAAGAACACATATCTGGCCTTAATATGCAATAACTTTTTTATACATGGGCTAAAAAAACAGCATTTTTGACAATGACATAACAACATGTGGTTTGTTTTTCCTCTTTAGATGCTGTCATCATATTGTTAGTGCATGAGCCAGAATGGATGGATGGTGGTGGCCATAAGAAGACTGTCAACTAAACCAACAACAAAATTCATATTTGCAGTAATAAATAAAATGACTTTTAAACATGTTTTTGTTTTCTTATTTTATGATTTTATTCTAGATTTGGAATATTCCACTTTTGTACTACTAAGTGGAAACTGTTTGAAAGAGTGTGTTTTTATCCATAAAAGATAAATTTCAACGGTGAATCAACGTTGAAATGCCGGCTGGGATATCAAAATAGCATTAAAATGACATCAACATCATAACATCCTGATGTCAAATAGATGTAGAATTGACATCAAAATGACATCAGCAGAGGTCAAAATCTTGACATCAAATTGACATCAACACTTTGACGTCAAAATGACTTTCATTTTTGACCTATTCTGTGACGTAATTTTGACGTCGATGTTTGATGTCAAATTGATGTTAAATTGACATCAAATGCCCGCTGGGTTTGCCTAGACTTAAAAGCACACTTTAATGTAAGCATATTGTTTATGACATTTGTTTTTTACAATTCATTACATTCATGAAAAGCAGGAAGTTTTTAGAATTACATGAAACAATAATGATATTATGATATTATATATTTAATATTGTATACCAACGCCATGCTTGCCCATTTAAAGGCTGCAATCTCAACCCTTGACTGCGATTGTAATGCATACCACCGCCTCTCGCAGTCGTCCGAGTCTGCTGCATTGATCTGCAAACAAATCCTCTCCCCATGCGCGGGTTGATCCGAAATGAGCGTGTGCCTGCGGTTACGAGTCATCCAAAAATATTTTTTATGATATTCGGGTCGCGGTCGGTCGGGTCTTTGAAATAAAAATGCCAGTAAACTATTTTAAACAATTATTATTTAAAAAAAAATGCGGGCCAGGGAGCGGGTCGGGTAGCCTATATATCATGTATGATCCAGCGTCTATGGGCTTTTGGCGAGTTCATAATCCACCGTCATTTATTTATTACATTAGGCTTCTTTAATATGGGCAACATTTCCTTGCTTTAAGTAGTTTTTTTAGGCTAATATGTAATAATAGGATGTAAATTAATCAAGCAAGTGTTAATGCAATGTCATTTTTTATTATTAGGCAATTGGTGGTTTTCATTTGGGTATTAGCTACCTTGATTTAATTTAATTTCATTCACGACTTTTCTTTTATATATGCATTTCGATGGTATTACTATTATTATTTTGTGTAGGACACAGACATATCTTGATGTTGTAATTCCATGATTTGGTGCGTCTGTGTTATGTTCCGCATGACAGCCTGTCATCTAACAACCAATCACCGTGGTCATTGCGAGGCAGCTCGTGCATGAGAATTGACGTCATCCGTAGCAACGGAGACTCACTCTTAGTTTAGGAGTTATCATTTTTCCTTACTAAAAGTAGGTCTGAAAGGCGTTGTGAATAACTTTTAAGAGAAAACTCCTAGCTAAAATCTTTTAGTGCGATTTAAGAGTACTCTTAGTGGTAAGATAAAATTCTTTGTGAATACGGCCCCAGATCATCAGAAGAGATCAGATGCAGAGTTCAGTTGTGTGTCTATGAAGAGCGATGTGTCTATAAATCCCCCATTGAACTTTAAGAATGAATCAACATCTCCTGCTGTCAGGTATAAAACACTGTGAAACATGATTATAGCTTTTATACGATGATGTGTTTTGTTAAAGAGATGATAAATTATTCTTGTGATTGTGTTTAATAAATGTTATCTTCATTATTATACAGCACATGTTCACATAGAGACACATCTGTACAAACACTCTGTTACAGTCTTTATATTAAAATAGTGTAAATGAAAAAGTCATATGAAAGTTTTATTAGTAGGTTACATTCACAGTAGAGATGGGCATTTTACAATAATATAATAATCGAATATTTGTATGTTTAAATGACGTTTTTATGTATTGTTAAGGGGGGTGTCATGATTCTCCAAATCCTCCATTCAATTACATTTTTGATTCTAAGGTCACAGTTCAATTCGACATGTTGCTATGCCATTTTTGGACTAAATTTATATGAAATATAATATCTGACCTTGAACCCGTAGAGTCGTGCTGCCAGTGTAAAAAAACGGTACACGCACAAACCTGATAAAATAAATCTTCCTGTCAGTGCTTTGCACCTTAAAAACGCGCTTTTATTACCGTGAGACTATACCCCAATAAGTCATGTTTAAATGCTGTTTTCATAACTCTTAAGCAACTGAAATAAGTTGTTGTGAAACCTAAACAGATTTCAGTTCAGAGAAATGACCGGTCCTGTCACAGACACCGTTCTGCTGTGCACGCGTGTGTGCTCTTTCTGATTGAGTTCAGCTGAAGGCGTGAGGCGCTTGCTGTTTTTTTGTTTCTCATGTAAAGAGCAGCTCGCGTGGTGTCTCCTGCATCTGCTATGCTATCTTTTAACTTGCTGTAGCTAGCGAAGTTAGAGGAGGTTGACTTGCAGTACTCAACACGTGTGCTTTTTCATCTTGGCAAGCCGACCTGCTGTGACATTGGGGCGTGGCTGTATCGATGATTCAATTTTTTTAATTCAAATTTTGAGGTTATGACATTTCACAAGCAGAAACATTAATCTTTATTGAAATTTTTCATTTGTAGTTGAAATGCAACAAAAATTTAGAATTTGGTACCTATATGAACGAGAAAAGACAGAATGTGATTTGTATTTGCATTTGTATGAAAAACTACAACTCCCACAATGCACAGCACTGCAAGCCACTCCCACTAATACAGAACACTGATCAACTGTGTGCTATTGTGTACATAAATACCACTATGTTACTATAAGAAAGAAAATAGAAACACTCACTTTATAGTCAGACGTCCGTTTATCACTGCATGCTTTGGCTGTTGCTTCCAGTTTAGGATTCTAAAATATGAATCCAGGATGCTGCTGTCCATATACGGTAGAAAGCTTGGGTGGTTGGTTTACCACATAAAGTAATTGTGTTGTAGGAGCTTCACTCAGTCTCTTATTTATTTTTGAGAGTGCTTGGCCAAACCTGTAATAATCCCAAAGAAGAAAATGCTACACACAAACGCGTCCATCGCACAATTTTACTCAACAGACGCGCTGGCCCGTGAGCCGAAACGCGCCTGTGAAACAAACAAAACAAGTACCTCTCTTCCCCGGGACCATTCACCACACAAACGTTCATATCCTGATCTGATGCAGATATTTCATACAGAAGGCACACAGCGAGAGTACCGACACTACTAGTCCGTCCAAGCTTGCGCCAGTCCTGCCTCCTCTACCCAGCAGAGGCCGAGGCTGCTCCCCCCTCCCGGGCTTCTGGCCGCAGGTCTTCGCTGTATTGTATTGTATTGAAGTCTGGCTCGCTCCATATTGTCTGTTAGCTTAGCTTAGCATAAAGATAGCGGCTGATTGTTTCTTTTTGGTTATGTTCCTGTATTTTCGTAAGTCCCACCCACTGATCTGTAATAGGTCTGTAGCGAATATTACGATTTTACAACATTGAAAGAAGGAAGTGCAAAACTGAAATCAGTTTTTCTCCCGTCTCAGGGGAAACTGAGGGAATGATGCACGACCATAAAAACATGACTGTGGTTCTAATGATACAAAGCTTAATGCAAATCAGTGAAGTGTCCCTTTAATTATATATTTTTTTCACAATTTCATAGAAGGCTTATCATTAGGAAATATCCACAACAAGATAAGCTTATATTCTGAATATATGTGTTTTAAAGTTGAAAACATTGTTTTCATTCTTTAAAAAATGGCCTGCATAAAAATAACATTAAAACCTCACACGAAGCGAATGCTGAGTCAAATCCTTGGTGTTTCAAGTCGGTCGTTATTACAAATTCAGTTCTGTTTGATCTCACAGAAACCCCAAGCGAAGTTCAAAGTTTAAGAACTTGACATAAAGTACACTATCATCATTTAAACAGACTCCAAACACAAAGTAAGAGCCTGGGGTGAATGAAAAAACATAACAGACTGCACAGTCAGCATATGAATATCTTCTTTATTTAGTTTGACATGTTTTTGTGAAGAAAGACAACCATATTTAATCTACCTGCTCCGGTGAAAGTTCTTCATTGTACAATGCAAGGAAAACTCTGCTTTGCGCTTATTCAGCAAGAACTAACAACAGACATTTCTAACTAGAATAAATGAATTTCACATTATTTTACAAATAACCAGGGCTGGGTTCCCCGAAACCTTCTTAGCTCTACGTCTTTCTTAAGTTGTAACTTAAGATGTACCTTATCATTAATACGTGTTTCCCGAATCGTTCTTAGTTACGCATGTAAGGACCCACCCACTGGCCCAATGACGGAATCCAATGGTGTGGCGAAGGGATCACGTGTTATTTCCGTCCATAGCGCTTCTAGAAGAATAATTCCATATCAGGGTTAAATTAATTTTTTTGACCTCTGTGTTTAAATTATAATCTGACTCCAATTTAATAAAGTAAGTATTTAGTACATTATTCCAATTATCTGTTGATCATAATTTAGATATCTGATTATTTATAAATTCCCATAGTCTTAGTTATTTGTTCATTAGGGACCCGATATCGCACAGGATATATGTCGGCCGTTGCGTATATCTCAAGGACACAAAATTTCCCGTTCTGATCCTAGTCAGAAGTTGCCAGGTAAACTAATATTTTTATGTCTGGCCGCCCCATACTTGCTCCGATCATAAAAATAGTTACTTTAGTCACGATCATGCAACTTGTTAAGTCAGATGATGTGCTCCATTCATCATCAAAACACCAGTGTGATCATATCCTGACATACTTATTTTGCGGTAATACCAGACTCCTAATCTATTGGAAATAATCATTTCTGAAAGAATTAAAATAAATCAATACAATTTCTGAATAATTTAGATGAAACAAATGTAACAATTTATTATACCAGGCAGGTTCCAGCTTAAAGAACATCAATTAAAGAATATCATACAGAATATGATTCAATTCCAATTAATTAAAATGATAAACAGTTGCAAAAGTTACAAAGTCATGCCTGGCAATAGACACTCTGGCTGGGAGAGTACTTCCATCGTGGATATAATACACCCAAAATGCTGTGGGAAGATTCTTGTTAAAGATTTCTTCCATGTCTCAATACACACATAGTGTGGGAGCTTCTGGGTACAGAATGCCTCCCAGAACATTTAGTCAGGCCACCTTTTATATACAGCTTGAGACAAAGACATCGTAAAACTACAAAATCCAGTTTGACCTGTGGCAAGTGATACTTCGGGGCACCTGATGAAACTAGCCAGAAGTATCCTGGCAAAACGCCACCTCCACAAGAAATGCATTTTCTATATTAAGTTCTAAAACCTTGATCCATCTTATCTTATACTTAGAAAAGAAATTAGACCTTTTTACTCATCACACATGACCTTTAAAATAATACTAAACATGAATATAAAATTACAATCTTAGAACCACATAATAAGTATACACTACATCATATATTTCTGCAGATACCCAGTGATACAGTATAAGCCTAAAGGCTAACAGTTCAAAAGCCTTTGTGATGAAGAGATTAGGAGCACAAAGAGTTTCATGTCTGTAACCAGTTTAACCTGAGGGTCAAATTTGGGTTAACAACACCACATAAGGTTTAATTGTTTTACAGTGTCTCTTTATAAATAAACTTAAAGTTTATTATATACCTGCTGTACTACAACTATCCCTTCTGTAAGTCATACGTTCGGAAGGTTGGTCTGGAGCACTCTTATGCTGCGTTTACACCAACCGCGTTTCAGGCGTCAAAATCGCGTCTACCGCGCCTAGTTTGCCGCTTGAACAGTTTGAATGCATTCGCACGTGTAGAGCGGAGTAGACGCGCGGAAAAAGCAAGCATTTGATGCGCGTCAGAGGCAAAATCCTCTTCTTGTGGGAGGGGCAAGTGCTATGTGGTTGTCTGTTTGCAAGATGACTGATGTTGATTGTGCATTTATCAAGAGAGTTACCTGTTTGTATTTGGTAACCTTACTATAGGGGGAAAATAAACGGCGTAGGTCGATAAACATCACGTGACTCAAAAGTGAAATGTATATTACAACTTACCAGGTTGCCCAAAGTCCTCACTGACACTCTTCCAAACAAGGTCCTTTTTATTTCTGTCTCCTCTATAGAAATAAGAATTTGTGTCATATAGCTCCAGGTGACTGCTTACGGACAATATCAAGTAGGGATGCACCGAATATTGTGTGATGACGCAAACAGAAACCGCGACCTGCACGTGCTTGTCTGAAGCAACATGTAAGCGATGTGGATGTATTTAACCGCAAAAAGGCGCTCAAGTGAGCAGTTGTCTGTATGCACAGAGGCACATGCGGTTGAGTGTGTCCGGTCCAGATGTGATCATCACACAGTATGCCCTTCAAAGATCAGAACTCTTCATGTGTGAACTTAAGAGAGAGTCGCGCAAATGTGTCTCATACTGTAGTCCATTAACATACATTTGCCGAATAAAGCAATGAAAAACAACGTAACGTTAATATGCTGCGCTGTTTGGGATTCGCCCTCTCTTTCTGTGTGTGCGCGCGTTTAAGTGCCACAGCACCAAGCAGGCTCCTGATTGGTTAAAGCGGGGCGAATTCCGCCAAAGTTCAAATTTTTCAACTTGGGCGTCAGCCGCAAATTCGCGTGAACCGCAAAATGCACAAAAAGCACCATTTGTGTTTCGATACGTCATCCGTGTCCTCTTGACGTGATGACGTATTACGTGAGGTCGCGCTGGCGTGTCACACAGCCGGAGGAAGATGAGAAATTGTGGTTTAAAAGTGAATATTTTTTATTTTTCTTGCCAAAAATGACAATCGCTTCGCTAGATAAGACCCTTATGCCTCGTTTGAGATCGTTTAAAGTCCTTTGAAACTGCAATTTTAAACTGTATTAAAGGGATTTACTCACTCTCATGTTGTTACAAACCTGTATCAATTTCTTTGTTCTGATGAACACAAAGGAAGATATTTTGAGAAATGTTTGTAAACAATTATATTCTTTTTTCCTACTATGGAAGTGAATGGGGCTCATGATCGGTTTGGTTTCAAACATTCCTCAACATATATTCTTTTGTGGTTATCAGAACAAAGAAATTTATGCGGGTATGTAACAACATGAGAGTGAGTAAATGAGGACAGAGTTTTCATTTTTTTGGGTGAACTATCCCTTTAAAACTGTTAAGTGTTGGGGTCCATTGAAGTCCAATAAAATGAGAAAAATCCTGGAATGTTTTCCTAAAAAAAAAAAATTCTTCTTGACTGAACAAAGAAAGACATCAACATTTTGGATGACATGGTGGTGAGTAAATTATCTGGATTTTAAGAAAATGGACTAATCCTTTAACAAATAAATTACTTCACTCAGTAAGAGGTTGTTTCGCTTTCTTAAAGTTAAAAATATAATATTAGAACAAAAAAGAAAGAACAGAAAGATTTATTGAATGAGGCCGATAATAAAAAAACAGCAATATACCAGTCGAACACTAGATTTGATACCTTATTGCTGACTGTGCAAAGTTGTGAGCTTAATTTAACAACACTTCACAAAGACATATCTATTGCTAGTGTTTGCTGTTAAACGGTCATCTGCAGTTATTTGCTTCATTTTCCACAGAACACCACATATAATAAATATTCTCTGTTTCGTTTCGTTCTTCGTGTCTGTCTTGGTTAGCTTTGCATTAACAAAATAAATTAGGCTATATAACAGGAAGCTAACAAATCTCTCATGATCTGGTGATGTGGTGGAGCCGGTTGACAAAAACAAACAACCTGGTGTAAAACTCTAAATACTTCAATTAGTCTGTGATCTTTATTGCCAAAACAATCACAAATACATACAAATTAATTTTCATGTATAATTTACATCAATTCTGTAAAAGACAGTAAAGGTGAAGTGAAAAAGCCTAGTGGTGCCACATTAACCCTTTCCCCGCCAGCGATTTTTAAAAGTTGCCAGACAGCACCAGCATTTTTAATGATTTTCACAAAAGTTTAATGCCTTCCAGAAAATGTTCTTCTTTAAACATATAAACATACAATATATCAAATGAAAGAACAGACCCTCTGCTTTAAAAAACATTGCATCCTACCTCCATTAGTTCTCTTTATATCACCTCTCAAATATGTGTGTGTGGGTTTCATCAAAAATAAAAAAATTGAGCAAAAAGTTGAGATAATTGCATTTTCCAATAGATCAGATTCAGAGCGATCATCAAAAAGTGCTGCGTCTGAACTGTTTGGGAGGAGGGGTTCTTTCTGGTTGCATAAGTTGGGTAGGAGAGATATGGTGGATAATAGCGGTATTGCGGACTGTCGGAAAAACTCGCCATTGGCAGGGACGCGATTTCTCTTTATTGACGAGTTAACTTGCCAATGGTGGTGAAAGAGTTAAAAACAAACATCCAAGTCACATTTCTTCTATTCAAATTATAATTGCAGATTAAATATTCAACCATTCATGCATATCCCTAATTCACAGCAGTGTAAAAACTATAAAGGTAATAGTTACGTGAAAATTCCACTAATATTAAAGTGTAAAGAAATTCTTGATTCTCATTCTTGCCATCCAGACAAATAACAGAACCTGACTGTCAGAGGAGGAAGATTGAGCAATCTGTGAATCAACCACAAGACTTCAATGAAAACATGAGTCCTCATTTCAGGTGAATTATAGGATTTTATTTTATTTAGTAGTAAATGTTGATCTTTTCTGTTTTGCATTAATGTAACATTTTACAAACCATTAAGAGTCCTGTGTCTAATGATACAAACATTTTGTTCCATACATTTTTACTCATACAGGTATTTGTGTAATAATCTGAGTTAATATTTATTAATTTACAGTCATGACTCTGATCCTGCTGAAGTCCTGAACACATTCAGATCAAATCTGAGGAAGAAGTTTGAGTGTTTGTATGAGGTAACATTAAATAAGAGAAACCCAACACTACTGAATGAGATCTACACAGAGCTCTACATCACAGAGAGTGAAAGTGGAGAGATCAGTAATGAACATGAGGTGAGACAGATTGAGACACAATCCAGAAGAACAACAACAGAGGAGACACCAATCAAATGTAATGACATCTTTAAACCTTTACCTGAACAAGACAAACACATCAGAAGTGTGCTGACAAAGGGAGTCGCTGGCATTGGAAAAACAGTCTCTGTACAGAAGTTCATTCTGGACTGGGCTGAAGAGAAAGAGAATCAGGACGTCCACCTCATATTTCCACTTCCTTTCAGAGAGATCAATTTGATGAAGAACAAAACACTCAGTCTTTTACATCTTCTTCATCTTTTCTTCCCACAAACAAAAGAAATGGAAATCTTCAGTGATGAATATAAAGTGTTGTTCATCTTTGATGGTTTGGATGAGTGTCGTCTGTCTCTGGATTTTCACAGCAGTGTGAGGTTGTGTGATGTAAGTGAATCAACCTCAGTGGACGTGATGCTGACAAACCTCATCAAGGGGAATCTGTTTCCCTCTGCTCTCATCTGGATCACCTCCAGACCAGCAGCAGCTGATCTCATCCCCTCTGAGTGTGTTGATCGAGTCACAGAGGTACGAGGATTCACTGATCCACAGAAGGAGGAATACTTCAGGAAGAGAATCAGTGAAGAGAGTCTGTCTGATCAAATCATCTCACACCTGAAGTCATCCAGGAGTCTCTACATCATGTGTCACATCCCAGTCTTCTGCTGGATTTCAGTTACTGTTCTAGAGAGAATGTTGAGTGAAGCAGAGAGAAGAGAGATCCCCAAGACTCTCACTCAAATGTACACACACTTCCTGATCATTCAGACAAACATCAAACATCAGAAGGACTATGAGAAGAAAGATGAAGACATGATCTTCAAACTGGGGAAACTGGCTTTTGAGCAGCTTGTGAAAGGTAATCTGATCTTCTATGATGAAGACCTGAGAGAGTGTGACATTGATGTAGCAGAAGCATCAGTGTATTCAGGATTGTGTACTCAGATCTTCAGAGAGGAGTTTGGTTTGTATCACGGGAAAGTTTACTGCTTTGTTCATCTCAGCATCCAGGAACATCTAGCAGCTCTTTATGCTCACATCTCCATCACAAACAATAAACGATATGTGTTTAAACCAGCTTGGTTTTCTATAACTTTTAAACAGCCTTCATTATCTGTGTTACATCATCGAGCTGTAGATGAATCTTTACAGAGTAAGAATGGACATCTGGATCTTTTCCTGCGTTTTCTTCTGGGTCTTTCACTGGAGTCCAATCAGATTCTCTTACAGGATCTACTGACACAGATGAGAAGATGCTCCTACAAGAAAGAGGAAACTGTTGAGTACATTAAACAGAAGATGAATGAGAATCTGTCTCCAGAGAAATCCATCAATCTGATTCACTGTCTGAATGAACTGGGTGATGATTCACTGCTGCAGGATATTCAACATTATGTGAAATCTTCATCAGTAGGAAAGACCAAACTCTCCTCTTCACAGTGGGCAGCTTTAGTATTTGTGTTGTTGATGTCTGAGCAGCATTTGAATGAACTTGATCTAAATAAATTTATTGGAGATAAAAATACAGCAGATGAAGTTCTTGTGAGACTGCAGCTTGTGATTAAAGAAACCAAAACACTCCAGTAAGTAAAACTAACAACAATCACATGACTGTTTACATATTAAAGCAACACTATGTAGTTTTCCATGTTAGATTGGCTTATGGCTCCCATATGAGGTTGAAAAGCGTAACAGTGCAATAGTGTTGCTTTAATACAATTAATTTAATTATTTTATGATTTTATTTTGAACTCTTACTTTGGAAGAATCTTTTCTAACAAAAGTCATTTTCTTAATGTTGTACATAAATCAGCAGTCAATCTCAAAAAAGTTCCCAATGTTCTGCCAATATAAAAAGTGTCCAGTTTTCTTGACGTTCTAAGAACGTTTCTGTGTTGTCTGAACGTTAGATGAATGTTACATTCTACCATTTTAAACATTATGACAATTTCATGTTTTAATTTTCACACAATGTTTAAAACAACAACTTATCTACCAACTGCTACAGAATTACACTAACTTTACATTACCATAACAAATGTGTTTTATATACATAGCGTTAACACAACCAGGGAAGAACTAGCAAACAAAATGTCAAGGGTCAAGAGTCCAACTAAAACAAACACTAATCACAATAATGATGACTTTAAATGAAACAAATCATCAACATCTAAACCTAATAAGTGAATTGTGTTTTCTACAGCAATATTTTTACAGAACATTCAGAAATGATGTTTTATGGGGTGGTTTCCCAGATAGGGATTAGCTTAAACCAGGACTAGGTCTTAGTTTAATTATGAAATATAAATTGTTTTAACAAACACACCTTACTAAAAACATTACTTGTGTGCATTTTAAGGCAAAACAAATGGCATTGATGTATTTTAAAATATGTCAGTGCAAGTTGTTTTCGGTTTGGACAGCTATTACATTTACTTTAGTCTAGGACTAGTCTAATCCCTGTCTGGGAAACCACCCCTATAAATTTTAAAATAATAAAATGCAATGTTTCTCTATCATATGGCTGGACGATATGGCCAAAATTTTTATCACTGTATACTTCTTCATTTCGGTCGGTATGGTATAAATCCGATAACGGTATGCATATTAAAAAAGCCTCAGGAAAAACTGCCAAGAATGCCTGCAATGGATGTCTGAACCAAAAACAAACCTCTGAAAAAAAGTTGGGCCACCGGGTTGTGTTTCTGTTTTGATATATTATGGATTTCTTCAGTCATAGTATTGACTTTCATAGTTCCATCTGTGTTAGTCTATAGTTTTGTTCAATTAGCTATTATAGTAATATGTGGAGAAAATATAAGTCAACGTGACCCTAAAATTATTGTAGTATTTAATGTTACATAAAGTAAGAAAAATTAAAATTACTTATCTACTTGTAATTGCTTAGCAAGCTAGATAGTGAAAAATTATACATTTATTTCATAATCTAATCTAATATTTTTTATACAAAGATGACGGTGTTGACATGTTATGGTTGTCACAGTAGCAGTGTCCAAAAATATGAAGAAGTTTAAGAGAAAATATCAAACATACAGGAGCTTGAGTGATCTTGAAGCATGCAGTAGAGCTGAAGGTTTGAAAATGGGGTCCTCAGGAATGCAGTTGACCCTGTAGTTGTCTGATTTTATTGGGTTTTATAAATATCTGACGGTGGCGAAGAATATGTGGGACACATTTTGAGCAACACAAAATAATAGTAAATATTGTTCAAACTCACTGTTTGTAGTTTTAATACATATTATGATGTACTCTTTCATGTGGTAAATATATTATTCAATTTAATTATTACTTTTGGCTTTTTTAATCAAGTTGAAATGATTATCTCTTAACCGAGGACAGCTGATTTTGTAGGCAATGGGACAGCATATAATCATTAAATTAATAAAAAATGAAAATAAACCTATAAAAGAACCTTACATATGTGCAAAGGACCCCCTGATTATAACATTGATTCTTTTTCTTCATGAAAATGTTATTAATTTCCAACAGAATTAGCACTTTTCTTAGTGGGACATGTTTTTGCCAAAGTTTCAAGAATCAGTGATTTGATACTAGACATTTAATTATATTATACATATAACTCATAGGTGACACAGCAGCATACATACTTGTATCTTTGCTTCTCATCTTTATTCTTTTCTAACCTTGGCACTTTATGGCTTAAGGCTATTTTTTCTCACCAGTAATTTAGTTTGTGTTTATTACATCTCCTGTTCTCCCTCTCTATATGGTATCGTCATTGGAAGCTGTGACTTGATGCAAACTGACCCCACACCTCCTCATACTTCTGAGTGACTGACAGCTCTTCTCTGAACAAACACTACAAAGTCCCGAAAATATTAATTGATCGCATGGTGGTGTCAATGATATGATTTGACGCAAGGTACAGATGAGCGAATTTAAATCCGTATTCCATTTGCTTGTCGTCCCAGAGATTGCGGCTCATGGATGCTTAAAGGACAAGTTGGGTATTTTACACTTAAGTGGCTGTTTTCAGATTGTTTATGATGAAATAGAACGGTTTTGACTGAAATTTCGACATATGATGCTGGCCCGAGAATTTTCGGGTGTTTGTTGTTTCACCTCCCACCTCTACAATGGGTGTATAGGTGCACAGGAACTATCCTTCCTAAAATTCATTGAACTTTCGTTTACAAAGACGTGAAACTCACCGAGTGGTCAGGGGTGTTCACTGATATGCTCACACAAAAATGGCTACAAAAGATGCTTTCCAACAGCTGTTTTATCGTAGTTATTGTCCAACTCCATTGACTTGTATTAGATGTGCTGTGAGGTATTACTCCGCCGCCGGAAACGTTGTTTCTATTCTTGCAATTGGTAAAGGTGGATTATCGTCACCAACTGGGCTGGAGTGTCTATTATTCAAGCTCTAAGCGGAATAATGTACGGGTGTGAGGCGTTTGGAAAAATAGGTCCACAAGTTTACAACGAATGCTAAAACACCTGTTGGAAAGCATCTTTTGCAGCGATTTTTGTGTGAGCATATCAGTGAACACCCCTGAACACTCGGTGAGTTTCACGTCTTTGTAAACGAAAGTTTAATGCATTTTAGGAAGGATTGTTCCAGTGCACTTATACAGCCATTGTAGAGGGGTGGGGGGGGGGGGGGTAATACAATAAACACCCGAAAATTTTCGGGCCAGCATCATATGTCCAAATTTCAGTCAAAACCGTTCTATTTCATCATAAACAATCTGAAAACAGGCCTTTAAGTGTAAAATACCGAACTTGTCCTTTAACTACAAGACACCACACGTTTAAGAGGGAAGTAGCCCCTTGACCTGTGTTTAACATGCGTTTTTACATGTGACATATGAACGGCCACAGGACGCCGTAATGTATCCAAATATCGGAAATGTGTTTAGAAACCATATCACTGTTATCGAAAAATATTATACTGCCAGATATATTGATATTGAATTATTGTCCAGTCCTACTCTATCATTTACATTACAAGCAAATAAGTCTATAAAACATTTGTTGTTTTAAACATTGTGTGAACATTAAAACATGACATTGACATAACGTTTGAAAATGGTAGAATGTAACATTCATCTAACATTCAGACAACCCAGAAACATTCTTAGAACATCAAGAAAACTGAACACTTTTTATGTTGGCAGAACGTTTTTGGGAACTTTCTGTTGTACATTTATTGTCTTAGAAAACTAAGAATAACAAAGGGAGACGTTGCTTTATTTCAGACGTTTAATGAAAACAAAAAATGAAAGCGAAAGTAAATACAGCGTGTGCTTGTTCAGCAAATAGTTCACAAGATGGCGGTTCTAGAATCCACCAGAACCATTCACAAACCTTCCCGTGAATCACGTGACCTTTACCATTGCTCAAGGCATCCTGGGTAATGAAGTCCATTCACAAATCAAAATGACACAATGTTTTAACCACATATGTATCTGTAACATGAACTGTTAATCTAAATGTTGTTAATCTAAATGTTAACTTACTAAATTTTAACTTATCAATCTTAACCTTTGTAACTATTATTTTAAATAGTTCTCTAACAACTTTTTCTCAACATCCTCCCCCCCATAAACCACAGTTTATGATTTCCAAAGGATACAAAAGCTGGATGGGTCTCCGCAGAACAGTCCCTGAACTTGTGCAAACTGCACATGACCTCACAAGGCCATCACGACCTGGAAACAGTTCCTCAATTCTTCCTAGCTTCCAGCTCTGTCTTGGGGTGTTATCTTCACCGATTAGTGCAACATCTCTGACTTTCAGCAAAGAAGATTGTGGGATGTCGCAGCGATGAGCCGACTTCAAATTCAGCAAGTACTCTCTCCGCCATTGGTTCCAGATGCTATTCATAAGTCTTTGTCTGTAACGCCACCTTCTGTTCATCTCCTCCTTGTTCGCTGTTGGATGGTTAGTCTCAGCTGCACATGGCTTAGGAGGCAAGCAGGTAAGTCTCTGACCCACCAAGAAATGAGCAGGTGTGAGTGGCTCTGGCTCATCCACATCATTGTGCACATAAGTGAGCGGCCTCGAGTTTATTATGGCTTCAGCTTCAGCCAGAATGGTGCACATTTCTTCAAAGTTGAGTTTAGCTCTGCCTAGCACCTTTCTGAGAATAACCTTGACTGACCTAACCAGCCGCTCCCAGAATCCGCCCCACCAGGCTGCTCTTTCAGCGATGAACCGCCAGGTGATGCCTTTCTCTGAGAAGAACTCCCGTAGCCGTGGATCTTTAATGCCTTTCCAGAGCTCCTTCAAATCTTGATCAGCTCTCTTGAACGTCTTGGTGTTATCTGAATAAAACACCTTGCATAATCCTCTTCTTGAGATGAATCTTTTTAATGCTAACAGAAAGTTCTCTGTGGACATATCTGACACCAGCTCTAAGTGCACTGCTCTGGTTACAGCGCAAGTAAACAGTGCTATATACGCCTTTGTCATAGCGTTCTGTGTCTTGACATAGAGTGGCCCTGCGAAGTCCACACCAGTGATCTCAAATGGTGGTGACTCTGTTATCCTATCTCTTGGCAGTGGCGCGGTAGTCTGCTGTCCAGCCTTTGCTTTGAATTTCTTGCAGAATACACATCTGGACACGACCTTCTTCACTACCTGTCGTGCCCTCAAAATCCAATACTTCTCTCTTGTCTGCACTAAAGTGTCTCATACACCTGCATGCATTATCTTCTCATGTTCATACTGCACCAACATTTCTGTGTATCGGTGATTGTTGGGCAAAATCCATGGGTGCTTTTCTCTGTAAGAGAGATCAGAATGCTGGAGCCTTCCTCCCACACTGAGCAGCTCATCCTCGTCCAGAAATGGTTTTAGCTCTCGGATTCTGGAGTTGGTGTTGGCCAATTTCCCTGCTTTCAGCAGATCAATTTCAGAGCTGAAACTCTGGTTCTGAATCAGCTTTATCCAGTTTTTATTTGCTTCATTCAGCTCTTCTGCCGTCAGTTCACCACTGAGTTTTATGCTTGAACGGGTGTTGGTGATAAACCTTTTTATCCAGGCTGTTTCCCGGAGCACAGTTTTTAGTTTGCTGTACTTCTCCAGACATAAAACAGGGCTTAAGAAGTCTTGGTCTTGCTTAACAAGCTGTACAGCAATCTGGTATTTGGATCTGAGTTCAGACTGTACCTCATCTTCTTGAACATCTTCCTGAGTGCTCTCTATCTGATCAGTTGACATTAGAACACAAGGACCATCCCACCACAATGTGCTCTGCTTCAGGTCCTGCACAGTTAGACCTCTAGTGGGAAGATCAGCTTGATTAATTTTCCCTTTACAGTGAGACCATGACTGTGGATCAGTTAGAGACTGGATTTCTATGACTCTATTTGCTACAAACTGTTTCCACTTATGAGCAGAGCCACAAATCCAATGCAGCACTATCATTGAGTCTGTCCATAGTCTGAGTTGCGTCTTGTCTTGTTGCAATGCTTTCATGAGGGTGTTCCCCAGCCTGGCTGCTATTACAGCACCCATTAGCTCTAGGCGTGGCAGTGTCATCCTTTTGAGTGGAGCCACTCTAGACTTGGATGCAACCAGGCTTGCGGTCACTTCTCCTTCTTTTGTTTCTCCTTGAAGATAAGCGACTGCACTGTACGCCCTTTCACTCGAGTCACAGAACACATGTAGCCTTAACTCTCGACTGTCCTGCCGTGGTATGTATGTTTGGTACCATCGTGGGATTGAGAGCTGATGCAGTTGAGGGAGCTCGGAACACCACTGTTGCCACTTCTTCGTCAGATCAGGTGGCAATTTCTCATCCCACTTGAGCCCTCTCTCCCACATCTCTTGAAACAAGCACTTAATCCTGATGGTGAAAGGAGTCAGGAATCCTAGAGGGTCAAAAATGCGAGCAGAAGACTCCAAAACACTTCGTTTTGTGTTTTCTCTTTCTTTCAGAATATCAAGCAGCCCCCTGAGGTCGAACACAAAATCATCAGTGGCTGGTCTCCACACCATACCTAGCACCTTCAGCACAGACACATGTGACTCTGAATGCGCAGCACAATCCATCAAGCTTTCCTGCCATCTTTCTTTGAGCTCAGGAGAGTTTGTCATCCATTTACATAGCTCCATGCCTGCAGCAGACATAATGTTCCTGGCTGTTGTTGTCACTGTATGTGCTTCTGTCACCCCACGTGCACTTGAAATGAAATCATCGACATAGAGTGAGGAGCTGATGGCTTCTACCACTTGTGGGTGTTCAAGCTTGTACTGTCTTAAATGCTTCCTTATGATGGCTGCAAGTAAGAATGTGCTTGACGAAGCTCCAAACACCACTCTCGTCATTCTAAGCAAGCGCAGCGTTACATCCTTCTCCTCTGTAGGTGGTCCAGTGAACCACAGAAATCTTACAGCGTCCCGATCTCTTTCTGAGAGTGATATCTGCAGAAATGCTTTCTTGATATCTGCCATATATGCAATTTCATGCAGTCTGAATTTGATCAAAATACTCATCAGATCTGGATTCGGATTGGGACCTGTTAAAAGACAGTCATTTAGGGAGGGACTTCCATTTTCATGGGATGATGCATCAAACACAACCCGTAGTTTCGTTGTTGCCTTATCCTCTCTCAATACAGCGTGATGAGGTAAGTAATATATCTGACTGCCTGGTGGTGATGCATGCTCCCTTGGCACATCCTCAGCCATTCCTTGTTTTAAGTAGTCCTCCACAACTTCATTGTATCTGCTGTAAAGTGTGACATCTTTGCTTAGTTTCCTTTTTAAACTCTCCAGTCTTTTTTTTGCGATGCGGTAATTGTCTTGAAGTGGAGGATGATGTTGTCGCCATGGCAACTCCACTTGGTAACGCCCATCCTTGAAGATGGAGGTTTCCTCGAACCGCTGCAACGCTTCTACATCCTCTGGGCTCTCAGGCTTCTCATTTGTGATGCCCAGGGACTCAAGCTCCCAGAATGCATGCAGCTGTTTATCAATCTGTGCATCCTCGCTAAGCTGAATATGCATGCAGGTTGTCTCTGTCATGCTGGACACTGCAACTGGACCTTGAACTGCCCATCCAAAAATGCTTTCCAATGCCACTAGGCTCTTTGTCAGTCTCTCTACTCTGCCTGATACTATCTGCCAGTAATAATCAGAGCCGATTAGCACAGCAAGCTCAGGTTTATCATCTCCAGCACAGTCTGCTAGTTGAAGACCTCGGTTTTTCATTTCCATCTGTATATGTTCACCTGGCACTTTCATCAGCGCTGTGCACACTTTGGGGGTGACAACTGCCTCGATTTCAATTCCCTGCCGATTATCCCATACATTCTCTAAACTGAGCTTCGCTATGTTGCGACTCACCGTTGTTGGAGCAGAGGAGCCAAACGTGTGAAGAGTAAGTGTCCCTTGTTTGGTTACAGGAAGCTGCAGCGCCTTCACTACATTCTCATGCACAAAACTCCCCTGACTGCCTCCATCTAGCAAGCAGCGGACCATCTTCCTGCTGGAGGATCCTACGACCCATGCCTTGGCAGTTTGTAGCAGCACAGTGTTCTCAATATCAGGTTTACATTTCTCTACTTGGGGAATTACTGAGGAAATAACAGTGTCAATGTTGGCAGCTGCAGCAGGTGGAGATGCTTCATTTTTCTCACAAATGGCTACATGATGCCTGCCTCCACATATGGCACATGACCTGCACTTTGACCTGCAAAACCTGGCGATGTGTTTGGTCCCCAGACACACAAAGCACCTGCCAAGCTTCTTCAGTTTTTCCTTGCGTGCTGATACCGGGTGTGTTCAGTGCTATCACAGAACAGACAGTTTTGCATTTTCTGGTCAGCAATGTGTAGTGCAGCTGCAGATGACATGCTTGGTTTCTTTGATTTCACATCATTGGCTGAATATTATTTGCTGCATGTTTTGTTAGCAGACTGGTTTTCTCTCTGGTTGTATGATTTCATCATTTGTAAAGTTCTCTCTCGGCTCTGAACCTCTTTCTGCAGGAACTTCAACACATTAGGCACATTCCATTCATCATCATCCCCTCTGTGACGGCTGTATTCAAGAGCCATGTCGTCTGGCATCATCTGGAGTAATATTGGGCACAACATACCACCATAGGTGTCTGATACCACTCCCAATGACTCCAGGCTTCTGATTTGAATTTCACAGTCATCATATAACTGCCTTAATGCACTGACATCAGAGGATTTCTTTACAGGAGTGAGATTCAGAAGCTTTGACATGTGAGCATTTACAATTAGATCTTTCCTTCCAAATCTGCTTTGGAGAATATCAACTGCAGCATCATAGTTACTGTCTGTTAATGTGAGTCCTGCTACTGCCTTTGCAGCTGTTCCAGTAAGATAAGTTTTCAGGTAAGTAAACTTTTCCTTTTTGCAAAGTGCACTGTTGCTATGAATAGCAGTCTCAAACTGGCTCCAAAATTCCTGCCATACACTAACATCTCCGCTAAACTTCTCAATTTGTAGCTTGGGCAGTCTTACTGTCGGTTTATTTGCGATAACGTTACCATCACTTGACTGAACAGGCCGTGGGTTACTCACAGTTTCATTTTCTCGGATCACTCGGTGTGCCCGCGCCTTCATCTCGATGACGCGGTCTCCGTATTCCTCTGCGAGTTCAATCTCCGCCTCCACGTCCTCCAGCAAAGTGTGTTCCTCCACTATGCTGTCCAGCTCGCGCAAACTTTCCTCCTTTGCTGACAACACGGCCAACATGTCCCGCACACGATCGATATCCTTGTCTTCCTTTAATAATTCAATGTCGATCTGTTTTAGCAGTCTCGTTGTGGAACTCCGTATCGTCCGACGCTTTCTTTTAGACCGTTCATATTGTTCCACACCGGTCGGTCGCTCTTCGTCACTCATAGTCTTCTGCCTCCCGGGTTTCGGCACCAAAAAATGTTGTACATTTATCGTTTTAGAAAACTAAGAATAACGAAGGGAGACGTTGCTTCGTTTCAGACGTTTAATGAAAACAAAAAATGAAAGCGAAAGTAAATACAGGGTTTGCTTGTTCAGCAAATAGTTCACAAGATGGCGGTTCTAGAATCTACCAGAACCATTCACAAACCTTCCCGTGAATCACGTGACCTTTACCATTGCTCAAGGCATCCTGGGTAATGAAGTCCATTCACAAATCAAAATGACACAATGTTTTAACCACATATGTATCTGTAACATGAACTGTTAATCTAAATGTTGTTAATCTAAATGTTAATTTACTAAATTTTAACTTATCAATCTTAACCTTTGTAACTATTATTTTAAATAGTTCTCTAACAACTTTTTCTCAACACTTTCAGGGAACGTTCTTAGAACTTTTCTCTGTTAGCTGAGAGTCAGACAACATCTTGTCCATTATGAACACAAACACTTGAGGAAATAAGATCAAGTATTCAGTGTGAGCAATGAACTCAATACAGATTTATGAAGAAATGTTCATGTGGTTTAGGACATCTGACACTAATAGTCAGCTGTGTGATGGATTTATTTGACATTTAAACACACAGTGTCTCAGTTACTGAGGGATTGAAAGAGGAACATTACATGAAGAGATGGAGGTTAGAGATTTGTGAACAAACTTTGTAGTTTTGTATAATTCACATAAAGTCTCTGTTCTCTACAGGTTGTATGGTTGTGATATCACAGATGAAGGTTGTGTTGCTCTGACTTCAGCTCTGAGATCAAACCCCTCATCACACCTGAGAGATCTGGATCTGTCTGGTAATAAATTCACAGATTCAGGAGTGAAGCTGATCTCTGATGTACTGAAGAATCTTGACTGTAAACTGATGATACTGAGGTAACATTGTGATCTGATGTTCAGACAGAAATCACATATAGATTATAGTGAGACTATATAGAGATCACAACATCTGTCATGGATTTATAGACACTAGTCAACATTGAAAGTGGATCATAAAAGTTAATCTTAGGGTGTTTTCAGACCTGTAGATCAATTGCTTTGTTTTGAAACCGGGGATTACATGGATACAATGTTGGTTCAGTTCGCATACACAAGGCAATATTTCCAAATGAAGCAGACTTTGTTAATACAAGTCATGTGTATGTAAACTTTCCTTTAATTGCTCAGAGTGCATCTGTTTATTTTCTGTGATTCTGCTTAAATTGTCTGTCAGGATTAGAGCCCGAAGCCATTTGTTTTGAGAATAATGGCTGGCTGATGAAGTTATTGGCTGGCTAGCCGGCTCAGCCAAAACCTAAATGACTGCTGCAGCCAAACTTTTCATAGCAGCAAATGACTGAAGCTGCCACTACATGTCTACAGATGTATATGTTATACTGATTAACTAGATCTCAATCTTTCCAGGTAATGAGAAAATGAGACTGAGAAAAACTGTAATATAAACACACACTGTTATCAGTAGTATTTTAGACAAAGTTTTGCACATTTCACTTCAATGTACACTGAATCATGCGTCGTGAATTAGCAATGTGGAAACGATGGTTTGTTACTGCAGTTATATCAGTGCTAAAAATCTCTCCGTTCCAGAATATTTGGTTCATAACATCAATCTTTGATTCAGGTTTGTGCAACCGTGCCCTGAAGATTTAACAAAAGTCTGGGTAGGTCTAAGTAAAAAAAAGTAAGTAGGAATTAGGAAAGTATGTGAGAAGTGAGATCAAAATGACCTTGCTTGCTTCTTTCCGCCATTTAGATCAGTGCGAGAAAAAAATGCATCACTTCTTCTGTAGCAATTTTAATTGGTCGTCATCCCTGTGAGTCTCTGGCCGTTTCTCAATCCGAAGACTGCAGCCTCCGGAGGTCGCATTTTTACGCTGCATACGTCATCAAGACTGTCTTATTTCAAAATATTAACAATTATAAAGTTTATTCTTAGTTAATCGTAAATTGTTGTAATATGCGTATGGCTTGTGAATGTAATGCTCAGTTAAGTTAAATAAACCAGGCTTGATGACGTATGCAGCCTGCATATGCGACCTCCGCACGCTGCAACCTTTGGATTGAGAAATGGCCACTGTGTATCGTAGCAACGAGCGAGCACAAGACTGTGCTGTTATGAAACCAGTCGGAAAATAGATCTCGTGTATTGGTTTATATATTTTGTGTGTGTATGTCTCTATGTGATAGAATTATTATTTGATGCAAATAATTCAAGCCGGCTCAGCCAAACTTCATCAGCTCAATTTGGCTTAGGAAATTATTGGCTGGTGGCAGCTGAACTTCTAAATGGTGGAAATGTCCAGTTTTCTTGACGTTCTAAGAACGTTTCTGTGTTGTCTGAACGTTAGATGAATGTTACATTCTACCATTTTCAAACGTTATGACAATTTCATGTTTTAATTTTCACACAATGTTTAAAACAACAACTTATCTACCAACTAGGGTTGCCGCGGTGACGTAATTTTCCCACCGGTTAATCGGCGCGTCACAAACTCTGTGATCCCGGTATCACCGAGTGGGAGGGGCTTATAAATGCGCATGCAGACGTGCACATTTTACTTTCACTTTTGAATTACGCAACTGTTTAAATGCAGCGCTTGCATAAGCTGCGTTAAATCGCATATGAATTTGCGTGCAATGCAAGTGCAACAGCTGGTTTACTTAAGTGCTTCAGTCAATGTGCGCAGGTAATTCTCAAAGAACCCGCCAGTCCCAAGCAGAGCAACCGGCTACTTCTCCATAAAAGCGCTGCTTGAATGATGGGTTTAATATTTTTCTTGATGAAAAACACAACAACAAAATGATCTCGCTTATATTAAACATCATATATGTATATTATAACAAAAACAAGTAAGCACGCAGCTTCTGTCATCATCTGGTCAGTCAGCTCGCCTCGCAAACTCTGACAGAAATAAATGAAATCTGACACCTGCTGCTCTGTGACGTGACGCGCCTTCAGCTCCGCTGAATTCAGACAACAGACACATTCAGTTGTAAGTGTTTGCTCTCTCTAACGAAACTAAATGATTTAATTACAAGAAAATATCAAAACGACGGTGAAAGACGGTGTCGCGGTGGGCAAGTGATATAACCGGTGAGAGGCTGAAGCACCGGTTATCACCGTTTCACTGACTATTGCGGCAAGCCTACTACCAACTGCTACAGAATTACACTAACTTTACATTACCATAACAAATGTGTTTTATATACACAAAGTCAACACAACCAGGGAATAACTAGCAAACAAAAAGTCAAGGGTCAAGAGTCCAACTAAAACAAACAAACAAACTAATCAACACCATGGTGACTTTAAATGAAACAAATCATCAACATCTAAACCTAATAAGTGAATTGTGTTTTCTACAGCAATATTTTTACAGAACATTCAGAAATAATGTTTTATGGGGTGGTTTCCCAGATAGGGATTAGCTTAAGCTAGGACTAGGCCTTAGTTTAATTATGAAATATAAATTGTTTTAACAAACACACCTTACTAAAACATTACTTGTGTGCATTTTAAGGCAAAACAAAGGGCATTGATGTATTTTAAAATATGTCAGTGCAAGTTGTTTTCAGTTTGGACAGCTATTACATTTACTTTAGTCTAGGACTAGTCTAATCCCTGTCTGGGAAACCACCTCTATAAATTTTAAAAGAATAAAATGCAATGTTTCTCTATCATATGGCTGGACGATATGGTCAAAAATTTTACCACGGTATACTTCTCCATTTTGGTCGATACGGTATAAATCCGATAACGGTATGCATATTAAAAAAGCCTCAGGAAAAACTGCCAAGAATGCCTGCAATGGATGTCTGAACCAAAAACAAACCTCTGAAAAAAAATTGGCCAATGAAACCTTCTCCTATAAAACTATATCATATTTAAAATAAAAAAGGGATAAATATATTAATGTAAACCTTTAATTCGTGTTTATCCTTCATACAAAAAAGTGATATCACTGTCCAGTAAACCAGACTTTCAGGCTCAGTTTAATAATATTATAAGTGCACCCTGAATGTCAGTCAGTAATAAATGCTATAATGCAGGGGTCTCAAACTCAAACACGCTTGGGGACATTTCTGAGATCGACATCTCATAGAAGGGACGAAGAGCTATTTAACATTAAAAAGCACAATTATTCATTTTACATTTATAAACTATTAAGTATTTTTTGCCACCGGGTTGTGTTTCTGTTTTGATATATTATGGATTTATTCAGTCATAGTATTGACTTTCATAGTTCCATCTGTGTTAGTCTATAGTTTTGATCAATTTGCTATTATAGTATTATGTGGAGAAAATATAAGTCAACGTGACCCTAAAATAATTGTATTATTTAATGTTACATACTGTAAGAAAAATAAAAATTACTGATCTACTTGTAATTGCTTAGCAAGCTAGATAGTGAAAAATTATACATTTATTTCATGATCTAATCTAATATTTTTTTATACAAAGATGACGGTGTTGACATGTTATGGTTGTCACAGTAGCAGTGTCCAAAAATATGAAGAAGTTTAAGAGAAAATATCAAACATACAGGAGCTTGAGTGATCTTGAAGCATGCAGTAGAGCTGAAGGTTTGAAAATGGGGTCCTCAGGAATGCAGTTGACCCTGTAGTTGTCTGATTTTATTGGGTTTTATAAATATCTGACGGTGGCGAAGAATATGTGGGACACATTTTGAGCAACACAAAATAATAGTAAATATTGTTCAAACTCACTGTTTGTAGTTTTAATACATATTATGATGTACTCTTTCATGTGGTAAATATATTATTCAATTTAATTATTACTTTTGGCTTTTTTAATCAAGTTGAAATGATTATCTCTTAACCGAGGACAGCTGATTTTGTAGGCAATGGGACAGCATATAATCATTAAATTAATAAAAAATGAAAATAAACCTATAAAAGAACCTTACATATGTGCAAAGGACCCCCTGATTATAACATTGATTCTTTTTCTTCATGAAAATGTTATTAATTTCCAACAGAATTAGCACTTTTCTTAGTGGGACATGTTTTTGCCAAAGTTTCAAGAATCAGTGATTTGATACTAGACATTTAATTATATTATACATAGCTCTTTGTAATGTCTTCTGCCTAATATAACCTCCCGGACACCATCAGGATTGTGGTAACAGCAGGTTTATTCCACATCTGCATTTATGACAAACAGAGTAGAATAGTCATCTCATGTGGACAAACAGCATGCTCTGTCTTAGGGAAAATCCTCCATTGCTTTTTGAATTACCCATAAGAACTCTTAAAGCTCTAAACAAAAGTAAAGTACAGTTTGACACATTGATCGTATTGTGGATTTAAACTTATATAAACAAAATGACATTAAAACACACTAAATCTTCCCTCTTAATCTTACAAGGAGTGAAAAACGTAAAATACTGTATTTACACAGATTTCCTACAGTTACCTTTCCATTTTATGTTATGTTAACAGTTATGTGTAAACAATCATATAACTTCATTACAATTCAACATACAACATACAGACAAACAACAGAAAATACCTCAATCTTATGTTCAAACATTACAACACTTTATAACAACATATGGTAATATACCTGCATTTATGACAAAGGACAACAGAGTAGAATAGTCATCTCATGTGGACAAACAGCATGCTCTGTCTGGAAAGACAGCATCATGTTAAAGTTAACTAGCTATACTAAAGAGACTTTCTATCAGCTAACCAATTAATTGACTTTATAAAAACATTGTGAAATTAATCAACAACACATGTTGTACAACCAAAGAAATCAATCTTAACTTTTACATGCTTTTTAAGTGAGTTTAGTCCACAGACATTCACAGACACATAACCTAAAGCCCGGGATACACTGCACGATAATTGGCTGTCCCAGACGAAAGATTGCCATCGTGAAACTATCGTCGCGATTTCTGTGATCGTGGCTGTCCATCGGTAGTCCTATGTCGTACAGTGAGAGAGGTTCAAAGACGGCAGTTTTCCCGATCTTGCGTCCAAAAATAGCCTCTGGCAGTGTCAGAAATTCGGCATGATCACCGCACAGTGTGTTTGCTGCTACGACCTGCGCGCCGGTATTTGTTTACCACGAGCGCATGCTGGTGACGTTGCGCAACGTGTGACGCAGCCGCCGAAGCTTCCGTGTCATCATCGTACAGTCTACATGCCTCTCGTACCCGAGTTTAAACGATACATGTCGCACAGTGTGATAAGGTAATGATCTTATAAGAGGACAAAAATCGTGCAGTGTATTCCGGGCTTTAGGGAAAATCCTCCATTGCTTTGAGAATTACCCACAATCCTTCATCATTACTAGCCTTCACTGCAGGTACACTTTATGACAGCAATTCAATTCAATTCAATTTTATTTATATAGCGCTTTTCACAAGTGTTAATTGTTGCAAAGCAGCTTTACATGAGAAGATGTAGAGGAGAACACAGATAATCAATAGATAATATAGGAAGTAGAGAAAGCGGTTAAACCGTACAAGCGAGCATATTAATAACGTAACGTATACAGTAAAATGCTAAGTTATGCCAAAGTTGGCTGACTCTCCCTGGGACTAAAAACCCTCTAGGAAAAAAAACCCAGTGGGAAAAAGTCCTAGAAGGACAAAAACCCTAGGGAGGAATTAATATATATTTATATATATATATTTATAGAAACGGTAGGGATAGGAGGCGGGTAAGCGAATTAAACTGGTTTAGCCGGTGGTCGTTGGTCGGGCATCCGCTGGTCATCACGTTGAAGGACAGCCAGTGGATCAGTGATCTTCACAGCAACCGGAACTGGGTCTGTTTGTCTTATGGTCCTCGTGGTCGAGGACGAGACAGGGAGAGAAAAACAGAATTCTATTAGCGTAGGGGCCGTTCGCATGCAATGCAAGTGTCAAACATTATAGTGGTTCAAGTCAGCTCGGTTCCAGACAGGCTAACTATTGCGGCAATAGTATATTACCCATATGAGGTATGTGAGTGCTTTGTTCTAGACAAACTAACTACTGCGGGAAATGTACATTTGCTGGACATGTTATGTGAATGCTTTGTTAAAGAAGAATGTCTTAAGTTTAGATTTAAATTGATCGACTGTGTCTGATACTCGAACATTATTTGGTAAATCATTCCAGAGCTTAGGGGCTAAGTAGGAAAAGGATCTACCACCTTTAGACACTTTTGATATTCTAGGGATAATTAAGTGACCAGAATTTTGTGAGCGCAGTTTACGTGATGGATTGCATTCTGATAGTAGATCTTTAATATACGAGGGCGCTAGGCCATTTAAGGCTTTGTAGGTGATTAGTAATATTTTAAATTGTATGCGATATTTAACTGGTAGCCAATGTAAAGATGCCAGAATTGGACTGATGTGGTCATACTTTTTAGATCGAGTAAGCACTCTTGCAGCAGCGTTTTGAACCAGCTGTAGCTTGTTTACCTGATTTGCATGGCATCCCCCGAGTAACGAGTTACAATAGTCTATTCTAGAGGTCATAAAAGCATGTATAAGCTTTTCTGCGTCTGATGCAGACAGCATATGGCGTATTTTTGAGATATTTCTAAGATGGAAGAATGCTGTGCGGCAGATGTTGGCGATATGACTATCGAAAGATAGATTGCTGTCGAACATTACGCCTAAATTCTTAACCGTGGAAGATGGCACCACCGTGCAGCCATCTATGGGCAACTTGTAATCTGACATATTATGTTTGTAGCGATTCGGTTCAATAATAAGTATCTCTGTCTTATTGGAGTTTAGCATAAGAAAGTTTTGTGCCATCCAGTCCCTAATATCACTAATGCAGTCTGTTAGCTTAGAAAACTGATGGGTTTCGCTAGGATGTGACGAGATGTAAAGCTGGGTATCATCCGCATAGCAGTGAAAACTTATGTTATGTTTCCTGATAATGTCTCCTAGAGGTAACATATATAACGAGAATAGGATAGGGCCTAGAACTGATCCCTGAGGTATGCCGTATTTAACGGGGGAGTGATATGACTCTTCCTTATTTACATAAACAAAGTGATATCGATTGGTTAGATACGATCTGAACCAGGCTAACGCCTGACCACTGATGCCAACATAGTTTTCTAGTCTATTGAGTAAGATTGTGTGATCTATTGTGTCAAAGGCTGCACTAAGGTCTAGTAATATAAGGATTGCGATTTCACCACAATCGGATGTTAATAGGAGGTCATTTGTAACTCTAAGCAGCGCTGTCTCTGTGCTATGGTGGGGCCTGAATCCTGATTGGAACTTTTCATATGTATTATTATTTTCTACGAATGTGCGTAGCTGGCTTGCCACTACTTTTTCTAATATTTTAGAAAGAAAAGGTAGATTTGAGATTGGTCTAAAGTTATTAAGATCTCCCTGGTCAAGGTTTTGCTTTTTAATGAGCGGTCTAATAACTGCTAGTTTGAAAGCTGTTGGAACGTATCCTAATTCTAGAGATGAGTTAAAGATATTAAGTACCGTGTCTGACACTACATGAAATACCTCTTTTAGTAATTTTGTGGGAACGGGGTCTAGTATACAGGACGATGATTTGGATGACGTTACTAGTTTAGAGAGCTCTTCTATTGTAGTAGGATTAAATGACTCAAGATGTTCGTTTGGTAATCTAGTGGAAAATGTACTATTGGGTAGAGTGGTGGCTGCTTGCGTAGTTTCTATGTTTTCCCTAATAAACATAATTTTGTTAGTAAAGAAGTTCATGAAGTCATCACTATTGTGTTGGAGTTTACTATTGGTTTCTGTTTGTTCTTTGTTTCTAGTCAGTTTCGCAACTGTGCTAAATAGAAAACGAGGGTTGTTATGATTTTCTTTAATAAGCGTACTGAGATAGGTAGATCTGGCAGTTTTAATAGCCTGTCTGTAGTGTTGAACACTCTCTTTCCATGCTGAACGCCATACCTCTAACTTTGTGCTTCGGTAGTTTCTTTCCATTTTTCTAGCTACTTTTTTAAGGGATGCAGTATGATGGTCATACCATGGAGCTGGCGGTTTTTCTTTGATTCTCTTTTTTCGAATCGGAGCAACGGCATCCAACGTGCTAGAGCAGACGTTGTTCATGTTTTCTATTATAATATCTAGATCTTCACAGTTATCTGCTACATGTTTCATTTGAGACAGGTCTGGAAGAGTGCTAATAAAGCTATCTTTAGTGGTGGAAATTATTGTTCTGGCTAATCTGTAGCATGTTGTAGACTGAGCGGTCCTATCTAGAAGTATTGTGTATGACAGAAGGCAGTGGTCTGAAACGGCATCGCTCTGGGGTGATATTTCGATGTCATTAATATTGAGTCCGAGTGACAGAATTAAGTCTAGTGTGTGATTACGAGTATGCGTTGGCCCTGACACATTTTGTTTAATACCGAGAGAATTAAGAACATCCATAAACGCACGTCCTAATGCATCTTTTGGATTATCCACGTGGATATTAAAATCACCAACGGTCAGAGCTTTATCTACAGTGACTGTAAGCTCAGATAGGAAGTCTGCTATTTCTTTAAGAAAATCTGTGTGGTGCCCCGGAGGCCTATATATGGTAGCTAAAATGAACGAAAGCCGTTTGTTGTTGCGATCAGTTATTTCCATATTTAACAGTATTATTTCAAACGAATTAAATTTTAGGTTGGATTTATGGTTTACTTTGAATATTTTATTGTATATTGTAGCTACACCACCCCCTCTCCCTTTTAGACGAGGAACATGTTTATAATAATAGTCTTGTGGGGTGGATTCGTTTAAACTGGTGTAATCGTCTGCTTTAAGCCAGGTTTCTGTTAAACATAGTGCATCTAAGTTTTGGTCAGTAATTATTTCATTGATAATTGGTTCTTTATTGGTAAGCGATCTAATGTTAAGAAGGCCGAATTTTAACATTTGAGTTTCATCTGTTAATGTATTGTGTTCTAGTTTTATGTTAATAAGATTTGTACGAGACGAGGTAAACGGTGCTCTGTATTTATTTGTTCGAGGAACAGACACAGTCGAGATGTGTTGGTACTCTGTTAAAAAAGGCTCTATGTGCTGGGATATATGTGATCTTGACATGTCAAGGCAGCTAACAGACTGATGGGTAAGCCGATCTGTCTGTTTCCTGACCTGGGCCCTGGATAGTCAGACAATATCAAAAGTAAGACTTTTGGTCAGATTTCTAGAGAGTATAGCACTTCCTTCCGGAGACGGATGGAGGCCATCTCTCTTTAGCAGGTCAGGTCTTCCCCGGAAATGCTTCCAATTGTCTATAAACCCTACGTTATGCTGAGGGCACCACTTTGACATCCAGCCATGAAGAGACACTAATCTACTGTAAGTTTCATCCCCCCGGTAGGCGGGGAGGGGACCAGAGCAAATTACATTGTCTGACATTGTTTTTGCAATTTCACACACCTCTTTAATAGTATCTTTGGTGATCTCCGACTGGCGGAGTCTGGTGTCATTCGTGCCGGCGTGAATAACAATCTTAGAAAACTTACGGTTAGCATTAGCCAGCACTTTAAGTTTGGATCTAATGTCAGACGCTCTGGCTCCCGGTATACAATCGACTATGGTGGCTGGTGCCTCAATGCCAACGTTCCTGAGTATAGAATCTCCAATAACCAGGGCACCTTTAACAGATGTCTCAGCCGGTGTATTGCTGAGTGGAGAAAATCTGTTTGATATTAAAACAGGAACGTGATTTGGATGCCGAATGCGACTAGGCCGCCTGACAGTCACCCAGTTAGTCAGCCGCCTTGACTCTGAAGTCGGAACCGAGCCAAGTGTATTACGCTTAACACTAGGCGCACCCGAAACAGTGTTTGTAACATTAACATTAGCGGTCTTACTGTCCTCAACTAGCGTTCGGATGCGCGCTTCTAGTTCTGCAACCTTCTCCGTCAGCCTTACTACTTCAATACACTTAGCACATATAAACCCCTCTATGCTGACGGAAGAAGCTAAACTGTACATGTGGCAAGTAGTGCAGGTTACAATGACAAGCGGAGTCTTACCGTTTTCATGCTGGGCGATGGCGTCTCCGTTCCCCAGACCGCGGTCCGTGAAGCTGCATCGAGATGGGTGCTCGCTCGTTGCGTGCCTCGGTCGTCTCCGGGTGCTTGGAGCCAGGGTGATGTGAGGCATGCTGTACCGCCTGGTGCTAATGCCGGGACACAACTCCTCCACAGCTTCCCGCTCTGGTGAGGAAAGGTCTGAAAAACATACATCGGATGAGTCCGCCATTAGATCGAAAAAGAAGGCAGATTTACAGTAAATAGACAGTGAGCAAGTGCTAACTTCAACCGGCACGTTTGTTTATGCTAGTGGATTATATGCTAACACTAGGTGTTTACTAGTGATAGATCGTTTTACTTATTAATACTGTTCAATAATCGTCACGGTAAAGTATTCCTAAGATAAACTAGTACGTTATATTATATAGATAGGAACGAGATAGTAAGAAAATAGGATTTAGATAATGAACTCGACGGAGCTCCAATGCACGGAGCAGCGTTTCCTCGTTGGCTGATGCTACCGGGCTATATGCTAATACTGGGTGTTTACCAGTGATAAATCGTTTCACTTATTGAAACTGTTGAATAATCGTCACGGTAAGGTATTCCTAAGATGAACTAGTAAGTTATATTATATAGATAGGAACAAGATAGTAAGAAAATAAGATTTAGATGATGAACTCGGCGGAGCTCCGATAACAGTGTTGCCACTCTCAGTGTTGCCACTCTCTTGCGTCTCTCTCTTGCGTCTCTCTCTTGCGTCTAAGACCCACAGCAGGTGGCACTATAATCCAATCTAGTAGGATTTAACCTGAACCTTTTTAACTATGTTACAATCACATGGTGGTGTCAATGACATGATTTGACGCAAGGTACAGATGAGCGAATTTAAATCCGCATTCCATTTGCTTGTCGTCCCGGAGATTGCGGCTCATGGTTGCTTAAAGGACAGGTTGGGTATTTTACACTTAAAGCCCTGTTTTCAGATTGTTTATGATGAAATAGAACGGTTTTGACTGAAATTTGGACATATGATGCTGGCCCGAGAATTTTCGGGTGTTTGTTGTTTCACCTCCCACCTCTACAATGGCTGCATAGGTGCACTGAAACAATCCTTCCTAAAATGCATTAAACTTTCGTTTACAAACACGTGAAACTCACCAAGTGGCAGGGGTGTTTACTGGTATGCTCACACAAAAATTTTATCGTAGTTATTGTCCAACTTGACTTGTATTAGATGTGCTGTGAGGCACGGTATTACTCCGCCGCCAGAAACATTGTTTCTATTCTTGCAATTGGCAAAGGCGGATTAGTGCCACCACCTGGGCTGGAGTGTCTATTATTCAAGCTCTAAGCGGAAGAATATACGGGTGTGAGGCGTTTGGAAAAATAGGTCCACAAGTTTACAACGAATGCTAAAACAGCTGTTGGAAAGCATCTTTTGCAGCGATTTTTGTGGGAGCATATCAATGAACACCCCTGACCACTCGGTGAGTTTCACGTCTTTGTAAACGAAAATTTAATGCATTTTAGGAAGGATTGTTCCACTGCACTTATACAGCCATTGTAGAGGTGGGGGGGTAATACAATAAACACCCGAAAGTTTTCGGGCCAGCATCATATGTCCAAATTTCAGTCAAAACCGTTCTATTTCATCATAAACAATCTGAAAACAGGCCTTTAAGTGTAAAATACCGAACTTGTCCTTTAACTACAAGACACTACACTTCTACGAGGGAAGTAGCCCCGTGACCTGTGTTTAACATGCGTTTTTACTAGGGATGCACCGAAATGAAAATTCTTGGCCGAAACCGAAAACCGAAAAAGCAAACCAAGGCAGAAAAACTGAAACACCGAAAGAAATTATTATGCCAATTATTAGTACAATTGCATTTATGGCTATTATTGTGTACTAACTAGGGGTGTGTGACGGATCAAAAAACTCACAGTTCGGATCACATAACAGTTTTTGAGGCACAGATCAGATTATTTTTCCGATCAGCAAAAAGCGGGTGGGAAAAATCTAATAAACAATAAAGAAATTGCAAACATTTATAAAAAAGAACAAAGTTGTACATTAATAATGTCTGAAATTAGCATTAGGTACAGAAATCAAATTAAATGAATTATAACACAATAAATTAAATATCTTATTATTTTTAGAGCTATTTGTCTCTTTGTCATGGGTTGTTTGATTAACATTAATGACACAGATTTAAGTAGGTTAATCTGACTGTAATCTATACATACACTTAAGACATAAACAAATGTTTTTATTAGAAAAAGAAAACTGTGGAGATAATTTTGTTTATATGTGCCCTGTCACTCTCTCTCTCATATGTACACTATTAAGGGCACTTAAACGCGCGCGCACACACAGAGAAGGAGGGTGAATCTCAAACAGCGCAACAGTCACTCCACATAAAAACGTTTTGTTGTGTTTCATTGCTTTATTCGCCAAATGTATGTTAATGGATTACAGTATTAGACACATTTGCGCGACTCTCTCTAAAGTTTACACATAAAGACATGCTTAATCTTTGCAGACGCGTGCAAACAGCTCGACCGTGAGTGAAACCTGCTTGAGCACAAAGGGGAGGGGCGGGTGACGACTGATCACCGTGAGTGAAACCCAAGCGCTAGCGCACAGATGGGGGGGGCGCGGTTGACAATCATTTTCGGTTGACATTTTTGGCTGGATTTTTTATTTTGGCCCGAAACCGATAATGCCATTTTCGGCCGAAATTTTCGCAGACCGAAATTTCGGTGCACCCCTAGTTTTTACATGTGACATGTGAACGGCCACAGGACGCCGTAATGTATCGAAATATCAGAAATGTGTTTAGAAACCATATCACTGTTATCGAAAAATATTATACTGCGAGATATATTGATATTAAATTATTGTCCAGTCCTACTCTATCATTTACATAACAAGCAAATAAGTCTATAAAACATTTGTTGTTTTAAACATTGTGTGAACATTAAAACATGAATTGACATAACGTTTGAAAATGGTAGAATCTAACATTCATCTAACGTTCAGACAACACAGAAACATTCTTAGAACATCAAGAAAACTGAACACTTTTTATGTTGGCAGAACGTTTTTGGTAACTTTCAGGGAACGTTCTTAGAACTTTTCTCTGTTAGCTGAGGGTCAAACAATATCTTGTCCATTATGAACACAAACACTTAAGGAAATAAGATCAAGTATTCAGTGTGAGTCATGAACTCAATACAGATTTATGAAGAAATGTTCATGTGGTTTAGGACATCTAACACTAATAGTCAGCTGTGTGATGGATTTATTTGACATTTAAACACACAGTGTCTCAGTTACTGAGGGATTGAAAGAGGAACATTACATGAAGAGATGGAGGTTACAGATTTGTGTTTGTAGTTTTGGATAATTCACATAAAGTCTTTGTTCTCTACAGGTTGGAGTGGTGTGATATCACAGATGAAGGTTGTGCTGCTCTGACTTCAGCTCTGAGATCAAACCCATCACACCTGACACATCTGGATCTGTCTGATAATAAACTCACAGATTCAGGAGTGAAGCTGATCTCTGATGTACTGAAGAATCCTGACTGTAAACTGAAGATACTGAAGTAAGATTGTGATCTGATGCTCAGACAGAAATAACATATAGATTATAGTGAGACTATATAGAGATCATAACATCTGTAATGGATTTATAGACACTAGTCAACATTGAAAGTGGATCATAAAAGTTAATCTTAGGGTGTTTTCAGACCTGTAGATCGATTGCTTTGTTTTGAAACCGGGGATTACATGGATACAATGTTGGTTCAGTTCGCATACACAAGGCAATATTTCCAAATGAAGCAGACTTTGTTAATACAAGTCATGTGTGTGTAAACTTTTCTTTAATTGCTCAGAGTGCATCTGTTTATTTTCTGTGATTCTGCTTAAATTGTCTGTCAGGATTAGAGCCCGAAGCCATTTGTTTTGAGAATAATGGCTGGCTGATGAAGTTATTGGCTGGCTAGCCGGCTCAGCCAAAACCTAAATGACTGCTGCAGCCAAACTTTTCATAGCTGCAAATGAATGAAGCTGCCACTACATGTCTACAGATGTATATGTTATACTGATTAACTAGATCTCAATCTTTCCAGGTAATGAGAAAATGAGACTGAGAAAAACTGTAATATAAACACACACTGTTATCAGTATTATTTTGGACAAAGTTTTGCACATTTCACTTCAATGTACACTGAATCATGCGTCGTGAATTAGCAATGTGGAAACGATGGTTTGTTACTGCAGTTATATCACGTTCAGTGCTAAAAATCTCTCCGTACCAGAATATTTGGTTCATAACATCAATCTTTGATTTAGGTTTGTGCAACCGTGCCATGAAGATTTAACAAAAGTCTGGGTAGGTCTAAGTTAAAAAAAAAGTAAATAGGAATTAGGAAAGTATGTGAGAAGTGAGATCAAAATGACCTTGCTTGCTTCTTTCCGCCATTTAGATCAGTGCGAGAAAAAAATGCATCGCTTCTTCTGTAGCAATTTTAATTGGTCGTCATCCCTGCACTGTAAATGCAAACATGGTACTTACTTAAAAATAGTAAATTGACCTTAATCAGTTTTTATCAACCTGCTTTTAACACTTGCTTTTAGTGAGTTACTTGTACTTTGAGGTTGAAAAATCTTACCAGCTCAGTCTACGTGAGCTGGATTAATATAGAAAAAGTAAGTTTATGACATGTGGACATGCGCAGATCAGTCCTCTCTGACATGCCTAAACCCAACCAATCAAGGTGCTTCGTGGGGCGGGTCTTGGATTTGCGGGAATCGTAATTTTGCAGACGGTCGTTATGTCACCTCACCACATGCTGCAACTGACCAGGTGGAGCTGGACCTAAACATCGCTTCTACGGCACTTGTGATTATCTTCAGCCGATATTATTTTGCTTGGAACACTCATTTGGTGAGTAAATATTTTACCCGTGTGCACATCGTTTTGTTTCTGTAAGTCAGCCCCAGTGTTTTGTGCTTGATATGCGTGTAGTAATGTCTGCTTACGCTAGCTAACTATATATTATAGACATAACGTGGCTATATTTTGCTGAAACTTGGTAAATACTTTATTATTTTTTCAATCCACAACTTCCTCGGTGTTGAAAATTGGTAACTTAAGACTTTTGACACGTTAAAATTCAGGAATAACTTCAGTGTTATGCGGCGCCTCAAGAATCGACACCGGGATGACGTCAAAGTTTCGCGAGAGCGAGACGAAATAAGATTTGCTTGAATCATTCTCGCGGTACTTTGACGTCATCCGGCTGTCGGTTCTTGCGGCGCCGCATGAAGTCAAAGCAGCATAGTAAGGTAACTTTTCTCGAGTAACGTACAGATTAGCATGATGACAGACTGATCCCGGTGGTTTGTGAGTTTCCAGAGCTTTATAACTGATTTTTATAAGTTTAGGCAGAACAAGTATGTATCGTTTTATTTTAAGCTAGGCTGTAAAGTTAGCACTAATGCTAATTTAGCTACCAATAATAACAGTCTGTGCTTATCTAAAACAAGATTACCACGTGTGTCGACACATGATTGGGGATATCCCCACAATGTTATTTTATTTAACACTCGCACTTAACACTGGTCGATATTCGTAGCTTTGCCGTTTCCATGGTTACCACGTGTAGTACCCAGATCAGACACGTTACAGACAATAGTGTCTCCCTGTCTGAATTTTTGTACACCGTTTATCATAGCCTGTTATGGTAGGTAACGTATTTGCTGGCATACTCCGTTGCTAACATTATTATTCAAGGTCATCTTGTATATAATGTGCACATTTTAATAAGGGGAACTGTCTGTGGGTTATATGCCTATGTTAGTTTTCACATGTAACGTACTTGTTTGTGAGTTGTGGTGAATTTTGTTTGTATTAAATTGTTGTATTTTTTTTAAACTGTCCTCTTTCAGGCTCAAGCAGAATGGTAATCAATCCTCCTCACATTCCATAATCCCAGCAATAAAAGGTATTTTCAACTAATAACTGTTATAATTGCATGTTAAAGTAAAAGTTATGCTTTCATCAGAGCAATTGGATTACAACAAAAGCGAATCAATTAAAAAAATTCAAAGTAAATATCTTGTGTGTCTAAATGAATTTATCATTATAGTATATTTCATCATTCAGAATATTTTGTGCATATTTTGAATTTCAAATATTTGATGTAATTGGTATTTCTGAACTGTCTTTATAGATAATGTGGACAGTCCATCATACCCAGGACTACAGTATCCTAGATGCCAACCACATAAGTGAGTCATTTACCTTTTGTACTGCTCTGTTCACTTGTCTTGAAGTTCAATGTTGAAAAGCTTGATAATTAGATTTTTGCAAGGATTTAGTTTTTCCTATAGCTCTGGTATTTAAAGTCTGATAATGCAGCCGGCCCTATCTTGCACCCGATGCACAGCGGACTTTCCCTCCACAGACGCGTGTTAGTAAATTAGGAATGAACTTGTGCTCCCTGGGCTGTTCAGTGCAAAAAAATAAGGCGTGTTCTGGCGCAAACAATCCCTGATGCTATTTTGCAGTTCCCAATGTCTAAAGTCAATGGCGGAATTGTTTTAAGCGTTGCTTGTGGTATTCAGATGTTATTTTAAGCGAGCATGCTTGGCCATAATGTAGAGTGTGCACAACGAGCATACACTTTGATTACCTCATCTACACGGATGCATTTTCATTTTTGCTAATAATACATTATTACAAGGAAAAATATTAAAACATTCATTGTTGTGTCCATGAAGATGTGAGAGAATTTTTATAAATCTACCTCACACACTAACCCAAATTATTATTATTTTTTTAACCAGAGCTTATTTGTGTGGGTGTCTCCCATCATCCCCATATAATCTCACTTCTTTGTGTTTTAGTGGAAGAAATGAAGAAAAAACAACCAAATGTGGCACTCTCATTTCACAAAAGATGGACCAATCATTCCCACTATGCAGACAAGAAATTCTAAAAAACAAGGGGCTGCTGTACAGAACATGGTTAAACGATGGCCAGCACTTTTCACAGAGAGACAGGTAACCTATTTTTGTTTTCAACCAATAAAATGATGCAAATCAAAAACAAATTCAAAATGTGGCTAGAAATCCAAACACTTGTTGGAATGTTAATACCCCTCTCTACTTTTTCAGGTGTTTGCTGAGTTTAATAGAATCGCCAGTAAGAATCTTGAGGGAGACTTGAGGCTTTGGACCAGTATTCCCCACGTTTCATCAAACTTTTCAAAACCAAAAGGGAAACTTAAGGACTGAGTTGGCCAGAAACTCAAGGAGCTGATGCAGCACATGAGCTGGCTGGTAAGTAGGTTCATTTTGCTTTTGATCTGTATGATAGTTCATCAGGTTCTAAATGAGACAATCCAGACCAACCTATTTTATTTCCTGTCTGCTTGTGCCTTGCAATTTACTCTGTTAACTTATCTTTTCTCTCTCTGTGTATCATTAGACACCAGACGTGACAGTACTTCGCTCATTTGTCCTCAAAGGCATGACGACTCCAGTGAATTCTACAAGACCTACTCTGTAAGTACTTGCACATAAAAAAAGTTTGGTCTGCATGAATATAAAACTATACCTGCAACGCATCATCATATTTGTCATTCTGAATAAACGTGGCTGAAACCAGTCGATCGCAAGAGCGGTAGATCGCACATAAGTTAACTGCTGCTCCACGCGCGAAATTGGCATTATCGTCTTTAATTGTGAAACACGCAAGTCTTTTGAGTTGTTGTGCCTTTCTTCTCAAATGTGTTTTTATAAATCTTATGCCAGGCCACTGCAGCTCAGTCGTCTAACTTCCAAAATTCAACAGGATGTGCATTCTTGCCTTCACGCAGGAGCTGATCCACGGTGTGTGTGTATGTGTGTGTGCGTGCATGCGTAAGCAAACGAGAGAGAGAGGGGCAGCGTAGTGCTGATTTGTATGCTTCTGATGCTGTTGTCATTTTCTAGTAGAAGAGCCCGCGGTAGGTAGAAATTACCAGAGCCAAATAAACGATTTACTTGTATAAAAAAATACATTTAGCAGTTTGGCTTTCCTAAGGGTCTATATAACCTGTTCTGAAACGAGTCTATTAAAATTAACATATCGCAATACATACCGCAAGAGGCCACAATGCATATTGCCATATGGATTTTTGGCCATATCGTCCATCCCTACTCGCGATGCGCCTATATTTCAAATAACAAAATATTGGTTGCAGGGAAAATGGTCCAATGAACGGTTCAATATGAATACGCTTATTGTTACACCCCTAATACCTACACAACTAATTTGAGAGATGTAAGTAGAAATAAAATGTTCCAAATAAACGTTATACATATTCATTCATTTCAAATTTAAGGATTAGGAGTCTAGGTTGAACAGTCAGTGTTACTGTTCAAGAATGTATAGACCTTATTGGATCTTCATAGCTGTAGTTTAACCAAATCAAATATATTTTGTTTGCTTTATTGTTACAATCCAATGTGAAAATGTATTTAAAGCCATATTCTCTGATAACATTACAAAAATAAAAATGAATCTTTTAGACTAGCATAAATTGCAATGCTAAAGAATTTGTGTCTTTGTAGGATGCAGCGAGAGACAAGGCTCTAGAACGCATCACTGTTGGTGTCCTGACGGTTGTCAGTGAAGATAGTCCTCACGAAGCTTAGTGGTCCTCCAGCCCATCTCCACTGCCATCATTCTGGAGGGAGGTATTGTTATGGATAATGTTAAGAACTTGCCTCAAGTCTTTTGTTTGGGCTTACATATGCATTGCATTTGGATTACCCAAAATGCATGGCAAATACACTCAACTTCATTCAGACTGTGATGCTTGGACTGGGAAAGAAAAACCTCCCACCAAAACGGTTAACTCTGAAGAACAGTCTTCTGGGTTAGAACAATAAAGAGCTGTCAGATAGCACTTTGTAAGCTTTGCAGCTATTAATGTTCTCCTGTTATTAGAGACAGTTTGATGCTGTCATGCAACTGTATTTGCTTCTGATCTTAATAAAAAAAGAAATTCTATTAAAGTCTGTAATGTTATGCAGGTATGCTTATATTGGAAACAGAGCCACCGTGTTTTATTAAGAGTTGTTTATTAAATGTTAGTATTAGATAATAATGTCAGAAAATAACCTACCACGGTTGTCCTGTTAACATTTGTGTTTTAGGAAAGCTTTTTATAGTTGTAATGTAGTACAAATACAAACCCCAAGGAGTGATGTTTTTGTTTGTGTTGCTTTAATCCTTTCACTGCTCACTTTGGGACACAAAAGCATTTGTTGTACTTTCAGTTTAAAATGCAATTTTTAACTGAATACATTTTTTTAATGTAAAAAAGTTAAATTTTAACTGTCTACATTTAAATAAACCACAACTTTGTTTAGCTGCTGTTATGTATGTGAATGTGCATTGAATAAATGATGTAATGTAGCTGAATCAAGTGAGTGTTCTTTTAAATTACATGTTTGTGATGTGTTTACTAGATCGTAACAACAAAACAAGGACGAATTAAAGGAAATTGGTTTCTTTGAGTAAGCAGAACTAAAAATATTAAGTTGTAGGTATTCAGTAATTCTAAGTGGGGTTTAAATGAAAAAAGTTACATGAACTTAAAAAAAGTGTGTTAGTGGTACTACTAGATTAGTACTGCACACTTAAAATAAACAAGCTTTTCTAAATCACTAATCTTAATCTAACTTTGCTTACTTTTTTTGAGGCAACGAGTTTGCATACTTTTTTTAAGTAAGGTCAACTAATTACATTTTACAGTGTGTGAGTCTCTGGCCGTTTTCCCAATCCGAAGACTGCAGCCTCCGGAGGTCACATTTTTACGCTGCATACGTCATCAAGACTGTCTTATTTCAAAATATAATTAAATTAATCGTAAATTGTTGTAATATGCGTATGGCTTGCGAATGTAATGCTCAGTTAACTTAAATAAACCAGACTTAATGACGTATACAGCCTGCATATGCGACCTCCGCAGACTGCAACCTTTGGATTGAGAAACGGTTTCTGTGTATCATAGCAACAAGTGAGCACAAGACTGTGCTGGTATGAAACCAGTCGGAAAATAGATCTCGTGTATTGGTTTATATATTTTGTGTGTGTATGTCTCTATGTGATAGAATTATTATTTGATGCAAATAATTCAAGCCGGCTCAGCCAAACTTTATCAGCTCAATTTGGCTTAAGAAATTATTGGCTGGCGGCAGCTGAACTTCTAAATTGTGTAAATGGCGGCACCTGGCGGCGGCTTCGGGGTCTAGTCAGGATGGACAGAGAGCAGCTTTACGGGATTATTGTGTGGCTTTTTTGTAAGTGTGGTTATATTACTTCATTTGTTTAAGTAGGAATCAAAACTTAGATGGGACAACATTCTTAACATGAATCTATGTGGAGAAGAGCAATTAAAAGCTGTTTTTAATAGGAACAGGTGCACTTTTGTGTTAAATGGTGTTGACGTGCTCACCAGAATTCATCTACAAAAAGCTATCAGGTATGTTCATGGTTAATTAAGCAATTCATGGGTACCAAAGACGTCACTTCTGCCATGCCCGCCACCATATTTGTGTCCGTCTTGGCAGTGAACACATATCTAATGCTCTAAATGGTCACATTTATTAGTTTAATTGAGGACTTACTAGAAACAAAATAATGATTTTACAATCTGGAGTTAGATGTCGGCTGCCAGTCAGTCCCTACAGTTGTTCGCAATTCCAGAAGAGCACAAAATCAATAAAATGTTGAATTTTTGTGATTCTGCATTATTTGTCATATTCTGTATTAAATATTTCCAGAAATTAAAAATGTCTGATAAAAATAAATAAAATATAATATTTGTCATTATAAATAGAGTAAACAACTTGGTGAATATTTCTGTCTTTAATTTACTAACGTGAATAATCAATCCCTCTCATAGCACGCTGTATCCTGTTACCATAACAGCCCTGCACCCCACAGTTAACAGTGAATCACATCTTCTGAGTACACATAAAACCATTATCTCTACTATATTTATGAAGTATAATGGTAAGATATAATGCATTATTTTCATTACGATACACACATGAAAGTCCTCGTAAAACCTGCTTGGCACACCTGCTGTCTCATATGCAAGGATCTGGTGAAGCAATATCAAAATGTATTACAATGTATTGTTTTGTAGTTCTTAAAATAAGCATTGGCGTATTAAGACCTTGTGGTGCCCTCGACCCACCTCACAAATGATCATGCAAGAATCCATTTAATAATTTACAAGATTTTGTAAGAATTAGCAATTATTACATTTCACAAGGAAACTATCAATATGAACATGTCACTTTTGTAAAATTGAACACAAAAAACAACTCTTTAATCTGACATATAACAACATCTGTAGTTAATGTGCAACTACTCAGTGGTGTAATGCTACATTGATGTACTGAACAACACAAACAAAACAATTGCAGTGATATTATGCACAAATTCTCAAAACAATTTACAATTGCACTTTTCTGGATTTTGATCAAGCAAACTGGCATATGATGTCTTCTTAATCTATGTCCCTAACCAGTTCAGATTCAATGACAAGCAGGGAAAGTGCAGAAAGACGTTTCTGTGTCATTGTTGTCCTAAGTCCAAAGTTAAATACAGTATAAGTGCAACAAAAACATTAGGAAATGTTGTCTTTAGTCTATTCTGATCATCAATTTACAGCAGCTCTGCAGGTGAGGTCTTGTCTTTGATAAAATGTCTGAACTGAATCAGTTCATCAGTCAAAGTTTTATTTAGGTCCACTGGATAAGTGAAGACAGTTTATCAGCCCTTATACGCAATTCACTTTCTGTACAGTCCTTGCAAAAGAGAACACCAAAAAGATCATAGACCTCTTTGTAAGCATCAATACGTTTGGCCAGGCATGATTTTAGTCTGTCCAAAATTACATAATATGCCTCGACCTTAAATCTCTGACTTACATCAGTAAATAATACTTCATCTTCATCAGATGACTCGTCCACAAACCGCTTTCTCTTTCGTTTGCTGCAAACATCATATTAATAAGTCTGAGTAACACAGAGAGCACGATCAGATTCATCTACCTCAACAACCTGCTCTCGTAGTGCCAACATAAAAGTGTAATGACTGCAATAGTTCAACAGCAGTGGATAAGTCCATGTCGCCTTTTTGCAGATGAACGCTTGTTGCCTTAAATCTGCTTAGCACCCGGTTCCACAGTGTAGTCATTATCATCGTTTCCAGATTATTTATCTTACCAGCGAGTGCAGCAGCATCACGTCTTGTGTCTGCTGTTTCATTACAATCTGCAGCAATTTTTGCAAGCGTTTTTCTAATAGCATTGTAGTTGACAATTTGACAAGTCCAACCCCAAGTCTTGCACCATTTTTAGTACACACTCAGCAAGGCTTGCACCTGTGTGGCTATGGATGGGCTCAAATCAAACAAATCTTTTTAACTACTCTTCCCTCAACATTAACAAATCTAAAGATAAATGTCAACTGATCAACATGGGAGAGGTCTGGTCTTGGCCTCTATATTTGTTTTGCTCTGTTTATTAAAGGAAGCATGTTACGTCAGTGATCTGCCCTCTTTTCATGGTCAGATATCCTCTCAAGATGTTTCCAGTCACAGAAGCCTGTAATAAATGTATGATTTTGTGAGGAGAAAAGTTTACATGAATAACAATAAACCAATCCAGTTGACGGGGAGTACAGTAGCCATTCCTTAGGAACAATGTTGTTGTTTTGGAAATGAGACTGTAATAATTAATTTGTAAGAGAACGTGTTCTTCCCCCATTCCACAATCTCGTACAGATGTTGGATATTTGGCAGCCTGATTCTGATAGACTGCAGCTCCACGTTGTATACTCTTCTCTCACTTTTTCTGTGATGAACCCCCACAAGGCCAGATCACCAGGAACAGCAAACCGTCAATTGTCCGTTTCATCATCCATCTCAGTCTGGGTGTAGGAGCTTCAGTCCAGTTGTTGGTTGATTGTTTCTGGAGGCTTTGACTCATCAGGTGCACTTCTGTTTATTTGATCAGTGGTGTCTCCGTCAGTAATTGATTGCTTAACAGAGCATAAATTTACATCAACTTTAGTGCTGCTAACAGACTGCTCGGCACCAGCGTGAAAAAATGCATATTTTTGGGATTTAAGTGCCTTAATGCCACTTAGCTGCTGCCAATCATTTTCCAAAAAGCTGTTGTGCACGTCACGCTTACTAGATGAGCAACTTGCGTCTTAAAGAGCAAGTACTTTTGTAATTTTATAAAATAATTTTTATAATGCTGGTTTCAGTTGGTGCCTCTAAGACTTTGGTGCCCCTGAGTACTCGCCCAGTTTGCCCATATGGTTAATCTGCTCCTGAAAATAAGTTGCTGGGACACAAAAGAAAGTCTGCTGTCAATAACATCTCAGCGGGAACAAACATGCACATGCAGAACTGTGATCTTTCAGGCTTTGACGGTCACATACGCTCATAATTAAGTCAAAATGTCCATTGGTGTATATAAATGTGTATAAAAAGATTGTGTAAAGTCAAAAGTTTTGGAAAAAAGTGTTTTAGGACGTATGAATTCATTACTATAGGCTTGTAAGTATAAGTGACAGCTGTAACTTATATGTTAATCAAAAAACAATCTGCTACTTAATGTTATATTTATTTGTCTGTTTTTTTTCATTTGTTTCTCTGTTCTTATTTGATCACTTACTGTTTACTTGATTATTTAATTACTTGAGAACTTTTTACTATTCATCAGAGGTGGAAAAAGTACTAAAATATTGTACTCAAGTAAAAGTAAAGTTACTTTTATAATATTTTAAGTAAGAGTAAAGTTACTGGTCTAAAAATCTACTAAAGTAAAAAGTAAGTAATTTTAACTGTACTCAGAGTAAAAGTTACTTTTTTACAGCGGGAAGAGGTGGAGGATTCTAGTATAGTTCAAAACGACAAGGGAATATAAATCTCAAACTAGTTATTTTTAAATGTAGGAACATATTTACAATTAAAGTGCAATAACAAAAAGTTAATAAAATAAAAAGCTTTTTTAAACTAAGAAACATTTATGGAATTGTTTAATGATTTTTACATGTGAGTTATGCACTTTTTAAGGTGGTCAGCAGCTAGTAAATAAAATCACTATAGTAAGGTTGTAATTGATGTATTGCTGGTAACATACATTATTTTATTAAACTATATATAGTTTAAATGAGCATGTAATGAGATGAGTGCCATGTCTATATACATTTGACACGTTTATTATCTTCTTACTTCCCTGACCTGGGGACCTGATGTCAGACCTTTATTCCTCTCTCTCTCTCTCTCTCTCTCTCTCTCTCTCTCTCTCTCTCTCTCTCTCTCTCTCTCTCTCTCTCTCTCTCTCTCTCTCTCTCTCTCTCTCTGCAATGTCTTATGACCTGCGCATTCTCGATGACGTTTTGAAGTTGTGTTTGACTTGACGCGAAGCTGCTAAACCTTGGAAGATAATGCGCATGGTATTAAAAACGCGTCGTGCAATTTCGTACTTAAGAGCATGAATCCTACCTTTCATAGGAATGAAACAATCGCTTCACGTCAGTGGAAAGTGGTCGCTTAAATATGACCAGGGGTTTCTTTCATAAGATTTGAACTGAGGCGGGTCTGCATTAGCGCGCGCCTGTCTTGTCCGTCTCCATGGTTCTTTTTGCGCGTTCCCCCACGGGCCCCGCCCATTTACATCCGTTGTGCATCTTTATCACCTTGCTTTTTAAAATATTTTTTTACTCAGTAACGGATATGATTTAAAATGTAGCGAAGTACAATACTTTAAATAAAACATACTTAAGTAAAAGTAAAAGTACAGATTTTAATAACTACTCAAAAAAGTAAAAATACACAAAAAAAATTACTCAATTACAGTAACGTGAGTAAATGTAATTCGATACTTTCCACCTCTGCTATTCATTAATATTAGGCAAGCATTTATGTTATCTTAGTGGTCACTTCTGATTGAAGGCAATCCTTTATTCTGCTGATTTAACTCCTTTGGAATTGAATACAAGTGTAGTTCGGGGTTCCTCTAACGACTGTTGTTACCGGCAACCAGGGGCGCCATAAGGGGGGGGGGGGGTGTTGGGATGATTCTAAGGGCCCATGAAATTTTTGGGGCCTCAACCAAGGACTGTGCCGCACATAAAATCCCCTTAAGCTGAGCCCTCTTAGCTCTGCCCCGTCTTAACTCTGTGTTTTAGCACCTTCTTTAATCCACGGTCTCACAGTGCGGAGTGAACTTCACAAGAGAACAAGGTGTGTGTATTTGATGCTAATTTCTATGATATCTGCATATGTGCACTTCCTTACTATAAATGCAGTTTACACAATGTGCCGCTGGAGCAATACAATGCAGTTTTCTTTCCACTGTAAAGTCTTCACTCTGTTCACCTCACTTTAAAAAAACACAAAGTGATTTACGTTCCCTGTTTTATGTTATGATTCTAACACGAAGTCAGCCCTTATAAGCTGTTTTAATTAACGGAGCCCGTATAACCTAATTAACATAAACTAGAAATGCGATCGGTTACACACTCCAATGTTTTGTAACGCAATATGCCAAGGAAGGATTTTTAGGCAGTTGAGAATCGAGTTGATTGTGATAAAACAGAAATGCAACAAAGGCTAAACTAGTCCAGTTATGTATATTAAAGCTTCTCACCTTGCAACAGCTTTAAGAAATCAATCTGTCGTAATCTGTTATAGTTGTTGTAGTTTGTTAGAGAGATGGAGACGTTTATCTACAGTTGTCCTTCATTTCATTTTAGAGTCCTGTTGATTAATAAACAGTCTGAAGAATCATTTACGTTAAGAGTATAGCTGTTTTCTCGAGTTCACGTTAATGATCTGTCGTTATTTTTGCTTTAGTGTAGCTGCTGGTGTGTGAAACCTGTTCTTCACCTTATAAATAATGCTAATAATTATAAAACAGGCTTTGGTCAAGTATTTTTGACCCAGTCTTATTTGAGGCATAAGGTAACTGTATAGAAAAGATGCATTGTTGTTGTTCGCCATTTTTAAATGTTATAATGTTATTGGTGTGTGTAACAGCTCAAGTATACAGTATGTCACTGAGACGGTCTCTGAAAATCAGACTAAAGCCTCAAATCTTATTGTGAGATAAAAGCATCACAGTTTAATTTCAAGCATTAATTTCACTATGATTTCAATCACTGACATGACATTACTCAGTCAACATTAAATATATCAAGTTCATATTTTCACAAAATGTTCTTTACATTATGTAGGATGATTTTATGTGGAAAACAGTAAATCACAAAGAAATACTTCAGCTGAATTTTCACAGGCATGGTCACATTTACCTTTAATCTATGTTTAATAATGTTGCATTTTCTCTGATTATTTGATTACTGTACTGTATTTTTCAATTACACTTACATTGCACAATAAATTATCTTAGCTGCAGACATTGTAAGTATCTATAAATACTGTTAATTGTGGTCAAAACAATAGCAAAAGAAATAGTTCTGTATTATTAAATTGCAGACAAAGATTTTGAATAGCTACAGTAGGTTGGATTGTATGTTTGGTGCAAAATGGGTATGGTGGGGGCCCAACCTCATATTCTTTCATAGGGCCCAAAATTGCTAGCGGCACCCCTGCTGCCAACAGCACAACATAAATAATTGTAATCTTGTTGTGAACCTCCTGCGAGTGTTTTATTGATCTTCATCTGGTAGTTGTGTCTGCTGTGATCATAGACTAAAGCCGTCCGTCCCTGCCGTGTTCACATATGACTAAACAAACTGAACCAAGAAGAAAAAGCAGCAGGTTCTGAAACAGACTCAGGTCTGAAAACACCCTAAGATGTCCTCAGACAAGTATTGTTCAAAATCCAAAGACAGCATTTATAAAAAGTTTTGGTCCACTTTAAATGTTGAATAGTTTATTTAATCTCAGTAATGTATTTGATAACTGAAGCTGATTTTATTCAACATTCATCACAACACTTTAACTCTTACTGAAAGTCACAAACATAAAACATTAAAATTGAATTATGAACAAAAGTAAAAAACTAAAATCATTCAGAAATAAAAACATAAGAGAAAATTTAGTGATGTCTGATGAGAGAAATCTGATTTTATTACTGTATAAAAAACTAAATCACACAGTTAATATAAACAACATAAACTGATGAAGTTAATTTCCTTGTAAATCTCACTGATGTGTTTCAGTAAAATACAAACACACATGAATGAAACTAAGATGAAAATGTCCATAAACACTAAATGATGACAGAAGAGAAACAAATTCAACTCACTGTAGATTTCATCTGTGTGTGAACAAACTGTGTGTCTCTGTTCTCTACAGGTTGATGTGTTGTGATATCACAGATGAAGGTTGTGCTGCTCTGACTTCAGCTCTGAGATCAAACCCATCACACCTGACACATCTGGATCTGTCTTATAATAAACTAAGAGATTCAGGAGTAAAGCTGATCTCTGATGTACTGAAGAATCCTGACTGTAAACTGAAGATACTGTGGTAAGATCATCTCTCTGATAGTCACACATGTACTGAGGTTTAGTTAAACATAAACTGTATGAAAAAAACACACTAAACTGTAAAGTATCTGAGCCCGGTTCCCCCGATAACGTTCACTCTTAGCGGGCTAAGAAGACTCAAAAAGATATATCTTACCAAAGTTGTTTGTGTTCCTAAGTGTGTTCCCCGAAGTGTCTCTTAGGAAGCTTCTTAACACGCTGCCTCTAAGTTCGGCATAACAATGTCGCTGTCCCAAGTGAAGGTGCTGAATTATTTGCGATCGATCTCTCAGGGATCGATTTTCCATTTCACGTGAAGGTGCATTACAATGTTAAGAAAGACAAAACGTTATATACAAATGGAACATAACTCAAACTATTCCAGTAATATTTTTTTTAACATGGTTTAAGTTATCCGTAAAATAGACTAATAATTAAGTTGTCAAATTGTCAGTAATATAGACGAAGCGGGTATCCCTCGCTAATCATCCATCCTCATTATCCCGTTGTGCCACTTGTGCCGCTTCTTGACATGGGTTTAGCGACTTTTAAAAATGATGATATACACTTTTATACTAATGGTAAGGTACTTAACAATCAGAATTGATTGGCAAGCAGCTGCAGTTACTTCTGTTTAATGCGGTATTGCTTACCATTAATGTTTTCAATAAAAAGCAACCTAGTTAGATAGAGAATATGGTCTGAGAAGATCCAGCAGCTCCATAATGAGTTGTCTTGGGAGGCAATTTTTTTTTTTTAATTTAGCCACGTCAGGCAAAATGTCAAAAGGTTTAAGGGTTGCCGAATAAAAAAAAAATTCGGAGTTACCGGTGTTGTGTGGAAGTCTGTTCCCTATGTTTCCCTTTAGTGTAGTGTTTTTATAGCGTTTTTATCACATTATACGTTTATTCTTTATATACATTGAAAGTTTTAATGGCTACTGAGATGTATATGTGTGCATTTATGTAATGGATCTTGACTGTTCTTGATTGTAAGTCAATTATTTTTACAGTATGAATCATATTATATGTATAATATATATTTATTATGTATGGAAACATAACAGTAGAGAAAAAAGAGCTATATGTTAAAAGGCATAAAACTGTCATATATGAAATATTTAAAAAATTGTATAATAGAATACATGATATTATTGCTTTTTAGTATAACCAATTGAAATCTTTAATCGAACGGACTTCAATGAGGAACAAACACCGGCGCCGTCTTTGATTCATTAGTTCTGATACCAAATAAAGTCAACTGCATAAATAGCCCTGTATTCATTGCAAACATATTTTATTAAGTCTTAAAATGTCCATAACATAAAATCATTGATAACATATCATAGTTTGACTTGTACTGCGCTGTGCTGATTTCTAAAGACTGCTGCACAGTGGCGGCGATAGCGTTTTGTGCTCAAACAACGCTAAGAGAGAGCTTACGAATGGTCCAGACCAACCTTACGAAAGTGTGACTTACAGAAGATATACTTAGCGTACGAACGTTTTGGGAATTGTGCCATAGAGTTAAGAGAGAGGTTAAGAAATAGTTTAAGAACTACTTAGCGATAAGAATGCTTTGGGGAACTGGGCCCTGATCAGTAAGCAGATACATCAGCAGTCTCATGAATAATTATGATGTTGTGTTGTTAGATTTCCCCTACACACCTGACTGATTTAAGTTACATAACCGTGTAGACAACACACACAAGACATTTATCCTCAGCGGGTGTCTACAGAAGACAAACACCGAAGAGTCACACAACATTTTGTCCATTATATAAAAAATGCAAAAAATTAAAAACTATGAAAAAATGTTTATTCTTTGATGCATCATGATGTGGACGATTCTGAATCAATTCACAAATGTCAAGAATTTATTTTTAAAAGTTATTTTACAAAATAATAATGTGACGTTATCAGAACCAAAAGGCAGAACTCAACTTCCTCAAACACTTGAGGAAATAAGATCATGTGTTCAAGCTGACAGACTCCAGTCAATGTCTTTGAATATGATTTGATCACGAACGAATCCTCCTCATCAGAAAGAATACAAGAGTTTATATAGGATAGATACATGACAAAGTCACATCATTTATCTCTTATATGATTTATTCTTCATATCTGCAATTCAGAAACTCCTCTCTGTTAACATGCAGACAAAACCAAATTTAACTTTCTTGATGACCTCAGCTTTAACAAGTCAAATTGAAATCATTTAACCACATATACTTCATCTATTTCAACACATTTTATTGTCAAAAGCATACAGTACAAATGTTCAAACCTGTAAGGAAAAGACATGTTAGTTATAATTAGTTATGATTCATTTCAATTTCCTTCACAATGTGCAACAAAACTCCTCTGTTAAAATGTCAGAAAATGTAGTTTGGTGTTTCTTTGATGAAATCTTTGCTGATATTATTGTGTATGAAGAGTTTTTCTCCTCGTTGTGTTGTTTATATAAAGATGATTAAAAACATTGATCCATCATTGACACTGACACACACATTAATAATGTTTTTATAGATTGAGTGAAATTGATCTTTAAACACTGTAACATCTTTAAATGTAAGATCAGAGTTATGTTATCTCCAGCTGATATTCCTCCTGTAATAGAGGAAGATTTTTACATCAAATACCTGATGAGAATTACAAGTGTGAGTCATGAACTCAATACAGATTTATGAAGAAATGTTCATGTGGTTTAGGACATCTAACACTAATAGTCAGCTGTGTGATGGATTTATTTGACATTTAAACACACAGTGTCTCAGTTACTGAGGGATTGAAAGAGGAACATTACATGAAGAGATGGAGGTTAGAGATTTGTGGATGTCACAGGGTGACTTTTATAGGGCGGAACCGAAAATGGCGAAACTTGGTTCCGCCCGAAGATGGTTTCCGCCCGGACCAAATTTTAACACGGGCCAAATTCTTCCTGGTTCCCAAGGGCAACACAATCGGGGCTTTACGAGCCACAGGTGCGAAGCACAAATGAAGCAAATTATGATTGGAGGCTGGGGGTTGATGAGACACATAAATAGCTCTACAGGAACACAAGTAAGCAAGCGACTGACACGGGGAAAGCTCCTTTGCCAAGGGCAGAGTGAAGACACGCGCCTTTTGAAGAGCCCGAAGGCTCTGTTGATCCGGGGATCGCTGGAAGCAAGCGGAAAGAGGACAGAGCCACAGGAGGCGAAAGAAAGGCAAGCTGTGGATCTTTTAAAGGAGCACCCCGGGGGCTGGTTGTTGACGTTGTACTGCAGTGTTGTGTGTACTCATCGGATGCGTTGCTGGTAGCGGTCCGGCTCTCTTTCCCAGACTGAAGCAGTGTAGTTGGAGAGATGTTGTGAACCTTAAAGGTTGGAAAACGAACGGATGAAGTCATAAGCACAGCCATAACGTAAGAAGAAAACGGAGTATATGTGAGTACAGACCTGCAAGTGGTTTGTGTAAACGCTGGAGAGACGCCCTGCTTTGCAGGATTGATGTTTGCCTGTTGTGTGGATCGGAAGTAAAGGACAGTGACATTTATCGTTTACGGTGCCTGTGAGTATAACATTTGGTGAAGACGCTTTGCACACTAACCTGTATTTTCAGTGGATACCTCCAGGAGAAGGAGGGCGGCCCTACCCCTGAGATAGCGTGGTGGGTGAGCCGAGGAAACATCCGACGGAAGCTAAACACAGCGACACGACCATCAGCTAGACCGAATATTCCCATCAACCATCGGACCTGGGCAAAGTGTAAAGAGACGGGCGTCCTTTATGTACACTTGAGCGTGGTGGGTGAGTCTTTGTGTCGTGGAAACTTACACTTTTGACGTGGTGCTGTGTACTGCTGTGTATTGCTGTGTCTTGTCAGACAAACCCCCGCCTTCGTACACTTTGTCAAAGGGAGACGAAGAGGTTGCCGGTCTTAGCAGAGAATATCAGAATTTATGCTGTAAACACGCTTTAGGTCTACATAGCGAAGTGGTGCTACGGAAACGATTTCCCGTCCGGACGTTGGGGTATTTCTGGAGAAACGGTGGTGAAGGACTGAATGATCGGTGGATGTGTGAGTACAATTAAAGGTCATTATTGTTGATGTGTTGATCTACCCAATACTTACTGTTGCAGAGAGTGAGGTGTAGGCACTCCGCCGTCCCGGGTCTCTACAAAGGGGCGCCCCTGCTCGGGATACGATCGCCGAGACGGCAGACAGAGAAGGGCAGCGCTCGGCCTGGTGAGACGACGTGACGTGTCCACCCCCCTGTGACCAACGAGCTCGTCGTGAGGGTTTGTCCCCGACGTCGCCAGAAACCTACCTGTTGATCTGACCTATTGAGAGGAAACCACGATTAGTAAGTCCGCTGTACTTACCTTATCCAACTTAAATAACCCCCAAGTTGATGATTTACCGAAACAGGAGTGCACCGCACCCAGCTGCTGTCTGTGGAGAGATAGAGAAAGAGAGTGAATACCAGAGAGACGAACAGTGCGAACCTCATACTTACCGTAGGCTGTAACCAGCGAAGAGGTGAGAAAGCCAAGTGAATTAATTGTGTCTTGTGTCCCAGCTGCTGTCTGTGGAGAGAGAGAGAAAGAGAGTGAACATACGACAGAGAAGCGTGAAGGCACGTGGGGCGAAGACCCCCAGCTGAACAGAGAAAGGTATGCAAACAGCGAAAAGTCCATTCAACAGTCCTATTGATATTTACTCTGCCTCCAGGAAGGAAGAAGGAGGGCGCCACGGATAGCAGGGACCAGGTGTTGGAGCCTGACGTTCCTTTCCCCCCGGTGTACGGTGGTCTGCACCCCTGTTGCCCCTTGTCCCGGCCTGCCCGTGGCAGCAGTCTCCCTGGAGGGAGGAGTCAGAGACTATTTAGTTTTAATTACCCTTTCCCCACCCTTTTAAATATTTAATAAATAAAGATTGTTTTAATATTTACCTGCTCTCGTTGTTGTCTGGTCATTGGGTTGGCTTTGGGGACCTCCTTGAGGTGGAAGTTAAAAAGGGGCGTGGCTTAGCCTATTAGCCGCCAGCCCCGTGGGCGTGACATGAACAAACTTTGTAGTTTTGCATAATTCACATAAAGTCTCTGTTCTCTACAGGTTGTTTAGTTGTGATATCACAGATGAAGGTTGTGTTGCTCTGACTTCAGCTCTGAGATCAAACCCATCACACCTGAGAGAACTAAATCTGGCTGTTAATAAACTCACAGATTCAGGAGTGAAGCTGATCTCTGATCTAAAAGATGATCCACATTATAAACTACAGACAGTATGGTGAGTAGAGCTCATTTAAATAAATGTTTAAAGTAAACTCATGCAGTGTCATTTAAATCCTAGAATATAAATATTAGAAATAAATTTAAATTGATCTGCTGCTGTTATAGGCTGTGTATCCTTTAAACCCAACAAACAGAAAATATGAAGTGTACATGAACAACACTTGATGCTTTGTCAGATCAACACAATAAGAATTCAATCCAATGTCTGAGTCTGTTTACTAACTGTGATTTTAAATGTAAGTTTGAGTTTGTTCACTCCAGGATTTTATACTGTGATCCTACTCTTCTTACACATTATATATGATGTTTGTTAATGGGGTTTGTTTGATAGGCCGACACCTCTATAGTTATGAACACTTGACTAGATAACAACTTGGTTTTTATTTCATGTTTTTAAACATTATTTATCAAATCATCAGAATACAGACAGAAATAACAACACAAACACAATATATACACAACAGATGAACACAAAGTACAGATGATAAATGATAGAGATGAAGATTAGAAAAAAGAAGAGAAAGTCAACTCTTAAAATCTGATGGACACTTCACACAACTCTCTGTCGAGCTTTGACATTGATGCTGTTTCTCTTTATTTACACGACTGTCAACCTCCAGGACTTTTAAAATAAAGCATCACCTTCATTTTCTTACTGTTTGTGTGTGAACTCATAAAACTGTCAGTGTGTCATTATATTATACTACATACATATCAATACATTCATCTCTTACATTGACATCAAATATTCAGAGGAAATAGATGAAATGTGTTTTTGTATTGTTGTAGCTCATGTGTATGTGATAAACAGATTGTTGACATGTTTATTATGTTGAAGATTTCATTTCTATCACTGACTGACAGCACTAATAGTTTGTTTTTTATCTCTTCATCTGACACTGATGATGATCTCATATCTGATTGACTTTCTCTTTCATTTTTATTCAGGACTGATCATCAGAGACGTTAAAGATGTAAAGACGTCTGATCTTCAGTATGATCTGATGGTGAATAAGAAGACACAATAGTGACATCACTTCCTCTTAACCTTATGAGTTGATTATTCAGTACAGGATCTGATCTGTGACTTTATTTAAATCTGACTTTGAAGTGTTGGAGGTAAATCTTCATCCTAACTCAGCTTCTGTCTACACATTTCCTATAAGAGCGATTTATCAGTCAGTGTAAGAGGAGCAAGAAATCTCATAGGATCATAAACTGAACTGACAAGATTCCTCTTCTTCTACACTGTTGGGGTTTTTAACTTCATCTTAAACTGAAATGTGTTCAAGTTCAGCACAACATTGAAGACTTGCAGCTCATTTATCTCTAAATCCAAATATTGGACGTCTTTGCTTTTGTGTTCTTCAGGATCTGACTGCAGGACTTTTTGATGATTATGTGATCAATTACAAGAAAGTTCAGACACTGAATGAAATGTAAATAAAATCAGAAAGTTTAATAAAATGATAAACTTGACATTTCAGCTTTGTTCAATCGCTGTTGATTATCTGTCAGACGCTTTCTGAACGGCAGAGTCAAACTGCGCCATCTAGTGGACAAACACAAACTTTATAATAAATTTACAATAAAACACAACACGTTCTATGCCTAATTCAAAATAAATGTAAAAACAAAACAGTAAATTCATACTCTGTGAACAGTACATTAGATCATTATTATAATTTGTACAATCTTGAGGTAAAATCTGTGTATAACAAACTGTACTATTTGCACACAATAGACAATGAATGTGATGATCAATGTAAAAATGTTATGACTTGCAGACGTGTTTTAATATATAATTGATAGAAGAAGTACTACAAGTTACTGCATTAACATGAACAAAGATGATCCATTAATCTCATGAAGACTAAAAGACAGTCTACTGTTACACTGTCCACATGTGAAGCTGAGTTTATGACATTAACTGTGACTGTACACGAGTGTTAGAAAACATTGATGGACTGAAATATCAATCTAGAGTTTATGAAGACAATCAGGGTGTCATAGCGTCAGCAAAAAATCCTGTAAACATGTGGACATTAAATGTCATTTTGTGAGGTCTGTGATAAAGGAGGACAGAATTAGTCTGAGATACTGTCCAACTGATGATATGATTGAAGATATACTAACAAAACCAGCAACAAACATCATGACATTTAACTCATTTATGTTTGCTGTATGAATTTTCTTCTGTTGAAATGATAAAATAGAAATGTGGGTGTTAAGATTTATAAGTTTTGTTCTCTCATTTATATTTGATTTGTTTAACTTTTATTTTTGTGAGCCAGCCAATCACATTGCAGAGTGTATGTCATGTGACCTAATCAGTGACTGAATGAATTTTCATTTTCATGATGGTAGTTTGTGAAGTTGTTACAGGATAAATTTCCAACCATTTGGAATGAGAATCTACCAAAATCTTTCTCAAGGGTCCTGTATAATCCACATGTGGACCAGCAGACATCAGATGATCACAGCCAGAACGCTCGTGTCGATGGTGCCGGCCGGTGATCAGACCCACACTCTGTGTCTGAGCTGTGATACGAGACAGAGCTGTGATCAGACCTCATATCTGATCATGTGACAGTCTTTGTGTCTGTAATGTCTCTCCTTACACACTTACGTGCTACAACCTGCAGGTTAAGGACACAGGTGCTCTTTCCTATGATGTTTGACGCAGTGCACTGATACAGGCCGGATGTGCTGCTGATGATGTTTCTCAGTGTCCCTGCATCTGATCTGAGAACAGCACCATCAGTTATCTTATACATTTCATTCATCTGCACATTCAACACACACTTTAGATTTCAGTGGAGAAAATAAAGAAACTGTGAATAATGTTTGTATTGTCTATGACACACTGCAGAATTACTGTAATAACACAAATGTCCTGTAGGTGGCAGTGGAGGCGGAGTTTTCTTTACATCTTTTAATGTTTAATGTCTTATAATTATCTTGATATTTTGTCTTTTTATTCAATGAAATGTTTATGTTAGCAGAATTATATTTTATCTACAATTAATCTTTTAAACTAAAAGTGTGCGTTTTTTAAGACCTCGCTGTGTTTATTAAATCAAACACTTGATAAAGTTCACACTATAAATACATGAATGTAAATGTAGTTCACACAAATAATAAAATATCACTTAGTCTACATTATATTAAACTCATATGACTTTATTATGCTTACATTAGTTAAACAAAAGAGGAGTAATTTTGATTTGAGTTTAATTATTGTTAATGCTGATGTGCTCTTTGTTTCATGCAGTGAATGTAAACATATTGACTCACATTAATGATTAAGTCTCGTTTATAAATTAAATCTGTTAAATTATTTGTAATCAGATTTTTAAAGGCGCAAAAGAGGATGTTTCCGCCGACTGAGAATCCAAAGACCGTTACTGAGTTTTTTAAATAAGCGCATGCGCAAGAACAGCCTCCCTCCTTACAGCTCATTTCTAGGAAACGCCTTCCATAACTCGTGCACGAGTATTTGAACACGAGTGTTTGTTTACCACTGACATATGCTGTGTCGCGTCAGTGGATTCATTATGTGAAAAGATTATGATAATAAACACATAAGACGTAAAGTTAGATCAGTCGACGGCGCTACTCCCATTTCAACTAGCGTGTAGCAGCCTGGTCACTTACAACTACAGTACAAGAACAACGTCGATATACCTGAATAACAGTACAACAATAATTATTCCACAAAGAAAGAATAATCACTGTTACCTGTCGAGGAGAATTTTTGCGACCTGCGCGTCTGACACCTCTCTGTTCCTTCATTGCTCTCCAGTGTTGAAATGTTTCTCCAATAACGACTCTGGTTAGATAACATTCTTCTGACAATTTTCTCCTCTTCTCAGCGACTTAAAAACTCTTTCTTTTGCGTCCTATTTCGGGTTTCTTCTCTTCCATGGTGCAGATTCGAGGAGGAAAGCAGGAGCGAAAATGAAAACAAACCGAAACTTAAGACGGAGTTTCATGCGCTATGCGCATGCGTCACTCGTGTAACGTTACTGGAGCGCGCAGGTCTCTCGCAAGAAACGTAATGGCAGTGATTGACAAGCCAGAGGGCCAATGACGATTGCGATGATTGCATCAACGATTGGCTGATGTTTATAAGGCCCTACTTTATGCACAGATGACATATATTAATTTTATTACTTTCAGTGCGCCTAATAAATAGTCTTTTATCATTTAGTAAAGACAGTTTCAGGTAATATTGCAAAAATGTATTAAACAAACATCCTCTTTTCCACCTTTAATGTTTGTTTACTGTCAGCAGAGGGAGAAACACCTCAAACACTTCCTCATACAATAGTGACGTCACAGATGAAAGTGAAAGTAAATTGTTTCGTGTTTATCTTCCGCCATTTTAAACAGGTAGAGTTGATTTCTTAACATATCGATGATCAAAGTGATTAATATAACATGTATAAACAGCTTTACAGGTATTTTTGTGTGTGTGTAGTTGATGTAAAAGTTGTAGTATTTTGAGAAAGTGAATCCAGTCAGATTGTGATGACAGCGAGTGTTCAGGTGTGTTCAGGTGAGATGAGACGCTTTTTACTTCCTTGTTCATAGTTTCTTTAAATATTTAATCATTTATATTTAATTGTTTCTTAATATTAGTGTTATTTATTGAATGTTTTCTTAACGTAACTCTTAATTTAATTTGTGTTAATGTTAATGTAATGTTATGTAGTTGTGTTGATGAAGTTGTTTCTTCAACACTCAGGATTAATTTATCTGAATTATAATGTCTGTTTATTCACTCTGATTTTAAGTTTATTTTGTGTCTGAATGTTATTTTCATTCAGTATCAGTTGTGGAGATCAGATTGATCAGATTCACCTCTGCAGCTCCATCATGGATCAAACACAAACATCAACACATGAAGATTGTTCTCCAGGATTCAGGTACTTTAAACCTACAACAGAAACAGAACATATATCTATATAAGAATGACATTATTGATTATTTCCATTAAAGTACAGACAGTTCAGAGACTAGTAGCAAAAGCGCAAACCCTAGTCTGAATCGATTCTGAATCGAATCGGGACACAAAGAATCGATTCTGAATTGATTCACGAGGGTCCAAACGATTCCCACCCCTATAAGACAAAATAAAACAATATAAGACTACATTCACACTGTCATCAAAATCCAATTTTCTGCTCATATGTGACCCATCTCTTTGTATGACAGTGTGAACAGCACAATCACATGGAATCTGATCTTTTCGATCCTGATTTGAGCCACTTTAGTTGGTTCTAAATCAGATAACTTACAGGTCGGATGTTTTGCAATGCGACCTCAGTCTGAACAGACATATTGGGATTCATACAACTTTGACGTCATTCTAGATTGAGGTGCGTCACAATTGCGGAAATATGCACCAACGGCATGTTTGCAAAACCACTTAAAAACATTCAAGACATTAAATATTAAGCTTCTGTTGCACATCGCCTTATACATGAAAGCCCCTAACACACAAATAAGTGTGTTTGACTTTCTTGAAGCATTCTCCAGATGATGGACTTGCACGTGACCTGTGAGCAGATTGTCTCGGCTCGTATCATTCGCTCCCACAGAACTGAGATAAAACGCGTCGACTGGCCGGTCTGCACAGCTCTGTATAAAGTCCACAACACCCGCTCAGTAGTCTACATGTTCATTTCCTTATTACCGCGTGCTGCGCGTGACGTAGTATTGTTCTTTTGCGCATGCGATGCAGTTCAGGACCACGAACCGTTCACACAGCTGTCTGATTTTAGCCACATAATTTGAAATTTATTTAAAGGATAACCCCTTTAGATGCATCTCGTTTTCGAGGGGGTCCTTAAAACAAACAGTAATACAAAAAACAAATTACAATGTTTAACACATAAAACATACATTCATACAACAATTAGCTCTCCATAAAATCATAAATAAGTACATAAATACAATAAATGTTCATTTGTCATACATAACATACAAGTTCAGTACCATTCAATGCAATGAAGTTCACATAATTTTAAAAAATGGTATACTCAAAAGCAAGAGCAAATATTCTTCAAGTGATCATGTAAAGCTGACCCAAAGATATTGATTGAAGTAATAGATCTTATTTCACTTGTTAAATTATTCCAATCTGATGGAGCTTTAAATTGAAATCCCCAGCGACCTACCTCTTTATTAATTTTGGGAACATAAAAAAAATAATTGATCAGTATGCCTTAAAGGCGCTCTAAGCGAATTGACACGTTTTAGACCATAACATTTTTTTTTACATATCGGAAACATCTCCTCACTATCTGCTTGCTGCCTGTCCACTGATCAAACTGTAAAAAAACGCGATCTCTGTAGACAGCCCAGGCTTCACAAACGGCAATATCAACATAGTGGCCAAACCTAGCAGCACAAAACAAAGTATTCCAGCCAATAAACGACAAAAATGATTTGGGGGTGGGGGTTGGGCGCGTTCATGAAAGCACGGAAGGGAGGGGGAGGGGGAGGAGTTAGCTACGCTCCGTCTGTTTGAAAACAGTTCAAACGTCAACAATAACTAACGTCTCGCAGATTCGCTTAGAGAGCCTTTAAGTTATATGAAGAGGAAAATGGGATTAGATATTGTTTTAAGTACTGAGGATAATTTAAATGATAACATTTAAAAATAAACTGAAGCCAATGAAAGTGCCTTCTTGAATATAACGATAACCAATTTAATAATTCATACATTTAATAGTGGTGCGTTTTATATGGACATCTCAATGAATACAAATCTACAAATACTATTAGAAACAACATTAAGAGAATGAATAATTGTATCAGAGGTATTCTGATAAATTATATCAGCATAGTCAAGGATTGGAAATATTAATTGGATAATAATTATTTTTCTAACCCTAAAGGTAAAACAACTAATAGAGGAGTAAAGTATTCTAAGTCGATATGATATTTTCTTAATAACTCCATCAATTTGTGATCTAAATGACAATTGAGAATCAAGTAAAATACCTGAATATTTAAACTCATCATTTTTTAACATTGAAGTTCCAAATTTGATTGAGTAGTTAATTGATAAAGAGATTTGTTTCGTATTAAACAACATATAATAAGATTTATTTTTATTTAGCAAAAGTTTGTTATAAGTAAACCAGTTTTGAACTTCATCAAAATCAGACTGCAGAGATCGCTGAATGTAAGAAATATCAGGACTGAAAAATAAATAACAGTATCATCAGCGTATAACTGAATTTGACAGTTAGAACAAACTTGTGGAAGATTATTTATAAAAATAGAGAACAATAACGGTCCAAGAGATGAACCCTGAGGTACTCCTCTATCAATGATTGTAAATTCCGAGCAACTTCCCTGATATAAAACACATTGTTGTCTATTGTGTAAGTATGAGTTAAACCATAGTAAAGAAGACCTTGAAAGACCAATATCATACAGTTTATAATGTGAACAGTCACAGAAAAAATCTGATCTGAGCCAAAAATCTGAATTGAGCATTAATGTTTACAGTGTGAACGAAGTCTAAGAAAGCAGCTCTCACAAAGCGTCAAATGCTAAACTATAAAAATAAGTCTTAAGACCCAATTTAAAAGCAGAAAGAGTTTGAGCCTGTCTAATATAAAGAGGTAAACTATTCTAATGGAGAATGTAATGGACAGGTAACCAGTGGAGAGGTGCAAGAATGAGGGGGGGGGGTTATGTGTTCCCACTTTCATGTACCCGTCAAGAGACAAGCTGCCGCATTCTGACCCATTTGCAGTCTAGAGAGTGAGGCCTGGCTAATACCTGTATAGAGGACATTACAGTTATTGAGGCGACTAAAAATAAAAAGATGCACAACTCTTTATAAATCTTTAAGAGACAGGAAAGGTTTCACCTTGGTGGGTTGTCTCAATTGGAAAGGACCCGATTTGACTACCGAATTAATCTGTTTTTCAAGTTTAAATTCACAATCCATGATAACACCCAAGTTTTTAACATGGGGCCTCACAAATGAAACAGATGAGTTGTCACCTTAATTTTATAAGTTATAACAACTCACCTGTAGTTATAACAACTCATATCTAGTCAAGATAAATAATAGTAAGTTGAAATGACTTGTAAATCCAAGTTGATTCAACAAAAAATTTAAGGCAGCAAAGTATTTTTACAGTACATGGTTTAAATCTGCTAACGCACAATTACCCCCTGGTCTAAACAACATAACTTCTGTTTTCTTTTCATTCAAATTAATGAAATTTTGTGTCATCCAGGCCAGGAGCTAAAGAGCAGGCATCTTTCAGATTCAAAGGCAGATACATTTGCAAATCATCTTCATTGCAATGAAAAGAAATACCACATTTTCTACAAATATGTCCCAAAGAGAGCACATACAGAGAAAACAGAATAGGCCCCAAAATGGAACCCTGAGGGACCCCACACATAAGCCGTTGAGGAGACAAAGTCCCCAACATGAACTGAGAATGATCTTTTAGCCAAATAGGATCCAAACCATGCCAATGCAGTACCCAAACTGATCAAAAACAGCAGAGCACTCAGTGGAAATAGATAAAAAAGTTGATCGCAGAGAAATATTTGCTCTAACAGCCAAATGGTTTAACTGGATTATTGTTGTGTGTTATAGTTCAGATCATCAGAAGAGATCAGATCCAGAGTTCAGTTGTGTGTCTATGAAGAGTGATGCGTCTATGAATCCACCAATAAAGTTTAAGAATGAATCAACATCTCCTGCTGTCAGGTATAAAACACTCTGAAACACGTGATTATAGCTTTTATATGATGATGTGTTTTATAAAAGAGATGATAAATTATTCTTGTGATTGTGTTTAGTAAATGTTATCTTCATTATTATACAGCACATCTTCACATAGAGAGACACATCTGTTTAAGTTCTTGGTTAAATTGTTTAACTGGATTATTGTTGTGTGTTATAGTTCAGATCATCAGAAGAGATCAGATCCAGAGTTCAGTTGTGTGTCTATGAAGAGTGATCGGTCTATGGATCCACCAAACAACTTTAAGAGTGAATCAACATCTCCTGCTGTCAGGTATAAAACACACTGAAACATGATTATAGCTTTTATATGATGATGTGTTTTCTTAAAGAGATGAGAAATTATTCTTGTGATTGTGTTTAGTAAATGTTATCTTCATTATTATACAGCACATATTCACATAAAGAGACACATCTGTACAAACACTCAGTTACAGTCTTTATATTAAAATAGTGTATATGAAAAAGTCACATGAAAGTTTTATTAGTAGGTTACATTCACAGAAGAGATGGGCATTTATGTTTTTTTTTCACAATTTCATAGAAGGCTTATAATTACCCTTAATCTGAATTTGGGGTCCCAGATCTGGACTTTTCCTTCATTTTTTTTAAAGTGTTACCTTCATCTCAGGGGCATGAAACTGTGACTTTTCCTAAATAATCTAAACACGCAAAAAAAAACTGGGCTTGATTTGGTTGTTTTAAAAGTGTTTAAAAATACCGTTTGGGGTCAAAATTACCCCACATTGAAAATCAATGGGAAAAACTTAATTTTTTTTTTTCATTTTATTTTTCAAAAAAAAATAAAAGTAAATCCATTATTTTATGGTACCACCCAACGGGTGGTATTTTAGACTTAAATTATAGAAACCAGACCTTTTTATCCATCGCACCATTCAAATGATAACAAACATGAAGTTCAAAGTCTTTACACTTTACACCATCACAATAGATGATATACCCAATGTTACATGTGTTTAGTATATTTTCAGTACCCAAAACCTTAACAGAGAAGGGAGAGGGGGAGAAATAGAGATGAGTTACTGGGTGTCCATGACCCCGGTAGAGAGAGACAACACGTCTCTGTAAAACAGGCCCAGAATGTGGTTTTATTCTTTTATGGTTCAGCTCCAAAAATACACTCTTGTCCACCTGTCCTACAATTATAAATCTGAAAATGTCTACATATAACCCAAGGTCTGGTCCTGGAGCATACTGTAAATAAAAAGTGGAACAAACTTGCACAAACATCTGCGTTGCTCATAGTTTCAACATCTGCCAGATGTGCATGGACTTTAGTTGATACGAGTACCATATCAGTGTTTTGCACTCTGCTTGTTCTATCACTTTGTTTATTAATCATGTGATTTATATAAAATGTTGTATTGTTTTGTGTACCCTTTACTCCTATTCATTACAGTTCTTTAATTATAATTTCTAAAGTTTTTCCACAAAGCAGCAGATGTCAGTATTCTATTCCTAACACACAGAGCAATGTCCAAAAACAATTTAGATTTAATTAAGATCGACATTTAAGGGATTTTTTATTTAAAATAATTTGTCATGAGCCAATTTATGCCCTAGTTAAGTAATTGTGCAGTAAATAGGTCAAAAACGTCCACATTTCCACAAAAACTTTCAGACCCCAAACACCAAAAACTTTATCCTTTTTAACACTGATTAAGAAATATCCACAACAAGATAAGCTTATTATATTATATTAAATATTATACCCCAACCCCAAGCGAAGTTCAAAGATTGAGGACTCTACATAAATTATGCTATCATCAGTAAAAGCCTGGAGTGAATGAATAAACATCGGCTACATAAAAGACTGCACAGACAGCATATGAATATCTTTATCTATTTAGTTTGACATATTTTTGTGAAGAAAGACAACCATATTTAATTTACCTGCTCTAGTTCTTCATTCTACAATAATGTCAGCTGGGGGGAAATTTCTGCTTTGTGATTATTCAGCAAGAAGAACAAAAGACATTTCTAAGAATATATGAATTTAACACTATTTTACAAATAACATAAGCTGACTTGATTAGTGGTCAACCGATATGGTTTTTTATGGCCGATGCCGATATTTTAAATATATCATTATAGTAACTGAGAAACAAAATAAATAAATATAGATTTTGCATATTTATCCAATATTCATGTAATTTAAAAAAGTTATAATGAGGTAAACATTGTAATTTGAGGTTTAATGATTAATGCTTATAGATTAAGATAATATGTATAATTAATTAATTCCTTGATATTAATAAATAAATTGCATAAATAAGTTCCATTAAGTTACTTCGTAAGAAGTTGTTTCACTTTCTTGAAGTTAAAAATATATTATTAGACCAATGATTAATCTGGGGTCATTTCAATAAGGAGGTTCATCAACTCTGAGTTAAAACTTGATCTCTTGAATTGACTTACTCTGAGATAGTAAACTCTGAGTTTTCAGTTACAGAACAGCTGATCTGAGTTAGTTCAATAGACTCTCGAGTAGGTTGACTCTGAGTTAAGCGCGTGCACAACCAGCATGAAACACTTTCATCAATGGAGCTCCGATATTATGATATACCATGGCAATAGCACGTAAAAAAGAGGTCCACATCCTTTTTACTACTGAACGTGTTACTGCAAGTGTACAGCAACTACGAGCATATATTTTAAAGAAATTAGTGGTTGTTGGAAATTGCTACTCTAGTAAATGCGTACATTTAATCACGGTTAAAATATCAGAAGTACATAAACTGAGGAGGACTGTACATTTTTACACCTTATATTCAATCTCATGCAGATGCAATCCCATCGACAAAAAGATGACAGCAGCTCAGCTAAAAATGAAATTAGGCATAAAAGGCTACGAACTTTACAACTGTCCCTTATGAAAATTAACCATGGTTTTACTACAGTTAAAAAAAAACATGGTTGGTTACGGTAGTAAAACCATGGTTTTGCTGATAGTAATCAATACACCAAAAAAACATGATTACTACATTGTTACCACAATAAAACCATGGTTAATTTTCGTAACCCAAGCTGGTTTTCGAACTTAGGTCGCCGACAGTACGTCTGCCGAGACCACTGCGCACAGCACTACCCACTAGACCAGCAGTTCTGAGTGAATTCATAAGAAATTTAAAGTCAACTGTTCAGATGTAAGAGCACAGTCACAAAGGCTGATGTTAGTCATGTAAGGATATTTATATATCTAAAATGACTGCAAAGAACCACCCGGGGTCTAAGGCCTAGTCCACACGGACACGGGTATATTTATAACCGGAGTTTTCCCTAAAAAAAAATCCTGTCCACACGTGCTCTGTTTAAATTAAATATCCATCCACACGATAAAGCAAAAGCATGCTATCAAGCGCTGTCAAGAGCATGCCACACCAGCAGGCGGGGATATAACCCAAATCGTGTTCCGCAATATAGTGAGATAACTGAGCATCTATCTGTATACATGTTAGAAGCCCTGTTGGCGCAGTTATTATTAGCAAGATACGTCCGCCATTGCACAGAATCATCAACAAAGCAGTCGCGGCACACAATCTTGACATCAAACACAGTGCTGGATAACGGCGCACACTCTGACATCACAAGGCAAAACCCCCGGTTTTACTCTCTACACAACACCAATGTAACCGGGGTTTCTTAAAAAGCTCACCCTGGCCGGTGTTTTCAAATATGCTCGGTTTCAGTGCCCTGATACTGCGGTTTTATGTGGACGAACGGCTGAACCGCGTGAAAAAACTCACGGTTATAAAATACCCGTGTTCGTGTGGACTAGGCCTAAATCTAACTTTCTACAAATGCAACATCATCATCTACAGAATTCTCTATAAAAGTACTTGACATTTTAGTCACTTAGACGATCACTGTACATTAGTATATCATATTAGCTTTACAAGTTATTTCAATTTACTGTTTTAATTATTAAGTTGAAAGTTTTGTGTAATATAAAAAATATAAAGTAGTTAAAATGGTTTGCACTGGCAATTTAACTATAATTAAGCTAAAAAATATTTTACAGTGTATGTAATAAAAATTTGGCCAATGAATGAATGTACTAAAGCAAATAACACGATTAAACACAGCTACTAATTTAAAATGGGGTGGAGACCACAAGAAACTCTGAGTTTACAGGATAAAACCTGCTCCTGACTAGGTTAGATTCGGCAAGTAAGTTACTCTGGAAACAGACTCTATAAACAGAGTATAATGGCGCTTTTCCGCTGAGCCTCATTGAAGTTGCATTTAAGCATATAATGCTGACGTGCACGTCGCAAATGTTCCGCCACAAACTGTAAGTCTGGAAAAATGTAACGGGGTTGCTTTAAAGAAAGCGATGAAGAGGAGAATCCATGTGCAAAAGGTGTTTATTAGTAAAATCCCAATATGGGCCAGCAAACAAATCCAAACGGGGTAAATCCACAATCGTAATCCAGAGACAGGCAAAATATATCAGGGCAGGCGGCAAACAGGCATTAAATCCAAAATACAGGCAGAAGTCAAACACAGGCAGATGCAGGTAACAGAAACAGATTAACAGATACAGATAACAGGCAGATACTAAAACAGATTAACAGGTAAACAGATTCAGGATACAGGCAAATACAGACAGAATGTGGCGATGTAATAATCAGCCAGGAACAGCTATACAGGAAGTGCTTAAATACAGACAGACAGGAAGTGTGAACTGTGACATGGCATGATGTATATCAAAATAAAAGCCAGAACAGAACAGGATGTCAAAATAAAAGTCCAAAATGCAAAAATACACAGAATACAGAAAACACAGAACAAAACCATTACAGAACCCCCCCCCCCTAAAGGGTGACTCCCGGAGCCCAACATACACATAATAAAGTCCAATAGAGGGCGGGCGGGCGGGCCAGGACCTCTTGGCGAAGGCAGGGCAGTTCAGGAGAGGTCCTGGGTCATATGGCCAGGATGGTCCAGGAACATGGGGCAGATGCGGGCCTGGGTCATGGGGCAGATGCGGGCCTGAGTCATGGGGCAGGCTAGGACCTGGGTCATGGGGCAGGCTAGGACCTGGGTCATGGGGCAGGCTAGGACCTGGGTCATGGGGCAGGCTAGGACCTGGGTCATGGGGCAGGCTTGGACCTGGGTCATGGGGCAGGCTTGGACCTGGGTCATGGGGCAGGAATAGACCTGGAACACAAGGAGAGGAAGGGTCCGAGCACACTTCGGCCTCCGCCTTGGTGTCCTCTGTCTCCTCCCTGTGTCCGGGTACTACCCCCCCAAAAAAAACTTGGGAAAGCTTCCACTGTCCAAGGTGGGGATATTTCAGATGGTGCACCAGACGAATCAGGTGAGCCAGGTGAATCAGATGAGCCAGGTGAGTCAGATAAGACAGGTGAGCCAGGTGAGCCAGACGAATCATGTGAATCAGGTGAGACAGATGAATCAGATGGGACAGGTGAATCAGGCAGGACAGATGAATCAGATGGATTAGATGAATCAGAAGAATCAGAGGAGTCGGGCGGATCAGGTGAATCGGGCAGGTCAGGTGAATCGGGCAGGTCAGGTGAATCGGGCAGGTCAGGTGAGTCGGGCAGATCAGGTGAGTCGGGCAGACCAGATGAGTCGGGCAGACCAGATGAGTCGGGCAGACCAGATGAGTCGGGCAGACCAGATGAGTCGGGCAGACCAGATGAGTCGGGCAGACCAGATGAGTCGGGCAGACCAGATGAGTCGGGCAGATCAGATGAGTCGGGCAGACCAGATGAGTCGGGCAGATCAGATGAGTCGGGCAGATCAGATGAGTCGGGCAGATCAGATGAGTCGGGCAGATCAGATGAGTCGGGCAGATCAGATGAGTCGGGCAGATCAGATGACACGGGCAGATCAGATGACACGGGCAGATCAGATGACACGGGCAGATCAGATGAGTCGGGCAGATCAGATGAGTCGGGCAGATCAGATGAGACGGGCAGATCAGATGAGACGGGCAGATCAGATGAGACGGGCAGATCAGATGAGACGGGCAGATCAGATGAGACGGGCAGATCAGATGACACGGGCAGATCAGATGACACGGGCAGATCAGATGAGACGGGCAGATCAGATGAGACGGGCAGATCAGATGAGACGGGCAGATCAGATGAGACGGGCAGATCAGATTCAGGGTCTTGTGGAACCTCGGGAACAAACAAACAGAAGGCAGACCAAACGCACCACAGGGCCATGGCAAATTCAAGAATGTCATAGTCAATGAGGCATACCTCTGTGGCGGTTGGTTCAGGCAGGGCGGCCATCTTGATGATAGGTGCAGGGTGAACAATAGCCCTCATCAGTGCAGGTGTGGTGGTGACGTTGGCCCTCTCAATCACAGGTGCTGGGATGACAGTAGCTCTCTCAAAAATAGGTGCAGAAATTGTGGTTGCTCTCACATAGACAAGTGCAGGTGCAGAGACAGGCAGGATGGCGGCCATTTTGGGATTAGGCAGGATGGCGGCCATTTTGTCAACAGGCATGGTGGCGGCCATTTTAGTAACAGGCATGGTGGCGGCCATTTTATGAACATTCATGGTGGTTGTTTTCTCAAACCCAGGTGCAGAAACAGGCATGATGTGGCTAGGCGTGTCGTGAATATTCACTGGAGGTGCATCCCCAACACCCACAGTGAATGGTGAACCACACAACAAAAGAGCGTGATCGATATATTGTTCTAAAGTCCAGTGTGGTGTATGGAGTGGCATGGAACGGGCAACGTCGCGATTTAATCCACAGTAAAAAATGTCTTTAAGAAATGAATCCTTAAAGTTCACCTGATCAGACAGCTCGCAGAACTCTTTCACAAATTCCTCAATGGGCCGGTTACCTTGGCGCAGATAAACAAGTCGATCAGCTGGAGTCATGGTGCTGGTGGGAAGTTACAAACCTTTGCTGGATTCCGGGTTATGGCTGATTATTCTGTAACGGGGTTGCTTTAAAGAAAGCGATGAAGAGGAGAATCCATGTGCAAAAGGTGTTTATTAGTAAAATCCCAATATGGGCCAGCAAACAAATCCAAACAGGGTAAATCCACAATCGTAATCCAGAGACAGGCAAAATATATCAGGGCAGGCGGCAAACAGGCATTAAATCCAAAATACAGGCAGAAGTCAAACACAGGCAGATGCAGGTAACAGAAACAGATTAACAGATACAGATAACAGGCAGATACTAAAACAGATTAACAGGTAAACAGATTCAGGATACAGGCAAATACAGACAGAATGTGGCGATGTAATAATCAGCCAGGAACAGCTATACAGGAAGTGCTTAAATACAGACAGACAGGAAGTGTGAACTGTGACATGGCATGATGTATATCAAAATAAAAGCCAGAACAGAACAGGATGTCAAAATAAAAGTCCAAAATGCAAAAATACACAGAATACAGAAAACACAGAACAAAACCATTACAAAAAAACATGTTTGCTCAAGACAGTGCAAGCTAGCACGGAGGTAAAGCTAATCTTTTACATTAGAGTGATGACGCTGAAAGTGACGATTCTCTCAGACCAATCAGTGATCTACTGTGTTTTCGCGTCATGTTTGGTAACAGCTCAGGTCGCTTGGAACCCCAACAGAGGTGGGAGGAAAAAAAAGTATCAGGTACCACGTACTGCACCTAATGGGAAAGCTCCCAAAAGTAAGCTGACCCGACTCAAACTAAACCAAACCATGGGGTACTATGCAATGGAAAAGCACCATAAGTTTCCTCTACTTCTGAAACATACTTGACGTACCCGGCTGTCTCAGGTTTAACCTACATCTCATTTTGAAATGGAAAACTCAGAGTTTCCCTCATATCAGAGTTAATATACTCAAAGTTTTCACTTAACCACCTGTCTGAAACAGGCCCCTGTTCTTCTGTTTTGTCTTTGCAAAAAAACATACAAAAACATGACAACTGCACAGTCTAAGTTTTATATATATATATATATATATATATATATATATATATATATATATATATATATATATATATATATATATATATATATATATATATATATATATATATATATATACAATGTCTTTTTATTCAACAGTTGTAGTTACTGTTGAACAGTTTGAGTGAGACTTTGTTGCTTGCCAAACTGAGAGTGTTACACACAACACAACGTCACATTATAAAAGTAAATGATTATTAGTTATCTCACCGTCTTTTAGACACTGATTGTGTGTTTGATTTTGTGCAGCAACACATGAGCTGGTCGGCGTGTAGTACATGGCTGCTACAGGAGTGATTTAAAACATAGACTGTAAAAAAAGATGGACTTAGTGTCCGTGACGTCACCCATAGAGTTCTGAAGATCACTTTTAAAGCCAATAGTAGGCGGTGTCTTGGCAGCATGTCAACACCCATCACTCGCAGACATCCGAAAATGGGTAAAAAGGCGGGACGTGATTGAAGCTGATGTGACTGGTTGCTGAAACCACGCCCGCCTAGCTCGACTCTAGTGACAGCAGTGGCGGTTCAACCGCCACTCAAGTGGCCACGCCCTTAGTTATGCAGAAATTAAAAGGTTAATATAATTTAAATGGATGAGTTACAAAAGAATTCACCCCCTTACAGTTGTCAAAAACAATTTTTATACCAAGATGTGAACATATTTTTTTCTGCTGTAAAGAGTGGCATTTTAACATTGAGGTCTATGGGAATTTAATCTCTTTTGGAGACACCCTATAGTGAGCAGTCGATGAATTGCAGTTTAAATCACTTCTGTATTGGCTTCATCAGAGAGATCGGAAGGTTGCCCCTTGGTAAAAAGCATATGAAGTAGTTTACTCTCGCTGTGCTTTGTTGTCATGCTCCATCCGGTCTGTGGGGCTCTGTGTGAGCTCGAGTGTATTCATCTTGGAACACAATGCTAATGCGCTAACGTGACCCAACAAGAGATTCTATCGGCCAAACATTAAAGATTTAGCAGGTGAGGCCGATAATAAAAAAATGTGAAATATCAAATATCGCAAGCTAAATTTAACAACACTTCACAAAGACAAAGCTATTGCTACTGTTTGCTGTTAAACGGCCATCTGCAGTTATCTGCTTCATTTCCACAGAACACCACATATAATAAATCCTCTATGTTTTGTTTCGTTTCGTTCTTTGTGTCTGTCTTGTTTAGCTTTGCATTAACAAAATAAATTAGGCTATATAACAGGAAGCTAATAAATCTCTCATGATGTGGTGATTTGATGGAGCACCAAATCTAAATAACACGGTGGACAAAAACAAACAACCGGGTGTAAAACTCTAAATATAGGAATGTAGGGATAATAAATGCTGAACCCTAATAATACCTGATCAACAACTTTTCTGAATCACACACCCAATATTATTCACAGCTATTTCATGTACTACGGCTTTTTATCAGTAAGTCCTTATCGATCTGAAATCACTGTTAGTTTGAGTAGTTTATAACATGCATTTGACTCATCAAACATGATCATTATATATATTCTTTATTATCATGAAAATACCTGAAAAGTTTTGAAGAACAGCAATAACGATATATCCTTAAGCCATTTCCTGGAGCTGCGTGTGTAATGGTTCTTCTTCTGCAGCGCATATTGAGTTTCTGCACAAGAGTGCCCTCTGGCTTTTGAATGTAGCGGAATTTCACAGTAATTCATTGAGAAGCAGAGCAAGCATCATCGGCTGATATATCAGAGCACCCTAGTGATCTGTATTGCCAAAACAATTAGAAATACATACAAATTAATTTTAAAATATATTTTACATTAAAGTCTGTAAAAGACAGTACAGGTGAAGTAAAAAAGCCCTGTGGTGGCACATTAGCTCCTTCCCCGCCAGTGGTTTTTAAAAAATTGTCAGCCAGGGTGTGACGAGACACTTAATCTACAAGACGAGACACGAGATTGGGTTCACGAGAACGAGACGAGATTTTTAAATTTTTTAAGAAATCCTCAATGATAAAATAAATGAATGGGAAACTAAAATCACATTATTTTTAAATGTTTTAACTAATCAAGGACTGTCCCTAACAATTATTTTGATAATTGATAATGAAGTATTTTGATATTTTTGGTAATAAAAATAGACCCAATTTAGCAATAACCTTTAAAATTACATAATTATGACGATGCAACAATCATTTGTTCAAATAAAGTATCAAAACAAGTAAACACAGTAATAAGTAGCCTTTGTAATAAAAACCAGCATTATGTGTTATAACAAAAGCCGTAAGGGGGCACTATCGTACCTGCTTTCTTTTAACCAAACAACATTTAAATCCATTTAAAACTTTGTCCAATTCGTTACAACACAAATGATATAGCCACTTTTATTATTAATCAAGAACATGCTAATAAAATCAAGTAAAATCAAATAAAAAGATAAAATCATGTAAACTCTGAGTGAGGGTTTAATCTGCTAAAACACTTCTGACACTGATCAACAAGACAATCGCAACGCGTACAAGAACATGATTGGGAGCCCAAACAAAAAAGCACATGCAATAAAAGACTGAATATAATGCATGCACACTGCACTGGAAAAAGTTTTGCCAGAAACTTAACTTTATGCTGACAGTGACCGTTTCTCAAACAAAAAGCTGCATCCTCCGGAGGTCCCATATGCAGGCTGCATACGTCATCAAGCCTGGTTTATTTCAGTTAACTAGCATTAATGTTAATATTCTGTAATAAGACAGTCTTTATGAAGTATGCAGTCTACAAATGCGACCTCCAAAGGATGCAGCTTTTTGTTTGAGAAACGGCCAGAAACATTTCACCTCCACGGGAAATCTTGTGACATAATTAATTTCGCGATACATATTTGTGGTCCCACACCACTACAGCCAGCGCCAACATTTTTTATAATTTTACATAAGTTTAATGCCTCCTAGAAAATGTTCTTCTATAAATATATAAACATACAGTATATCAAATGAAAGAACAGACCCTCTGCTTTAAAAAAAAGTTTGATCCTAACATTTGTTCTTTTTATATCACCTCTCAAATATGGATAGGTTTCTTCAAAAATACCAAATCTGCATTTTTGTGAAAGACTTCTGATAGATCAGATTCAGAGCGATGATCAAAACTTTGTCTGAACTGTTTGGGGGGAGGGGCTGCTTCCTGGTTTTACAAGAGTGGGTAAGAGTGCACCACCACTCGGATAATAATGGTATTGGGGATTGCTGGAAAAACTCGTCATTGGCAGGGAAGTGATTTCTTTTAATTGATGAGTAAACTTGTCAATGGCGGCGAAAGAGTTAAAAACAAACATTCAGATAGCATTTTTTTTATTCAAATTATAATTGCACATTTAATATTGAACCATTCATGCACATCCCTAATTCACAGTAGTGTAAAAACTGTAAAGGTAATAAAGTTACGTGAAAATTCCACTAATATTAAAGTGTAAAGAAATTCCTGATTCTAATTTCTGCCATCCAGACGAATAACAGAACCTGACTGTAAGAGGAGGAAGATTGAACAATCTGATAATCAACCACAAGACTTCAATGAAAACATGAGTCCTCATTTCAGGTGAATTATAGAATTTTATTTTATTTAGTAGTAAATGTTAGAAAATGCTGACCTTTTCTATTTTGCATAAATGTAACATTTTACAAACCATTAAGAGTCCTGTGTCTTATGATACAAATATTTTGCTCTATACATTTTTACTCTTTCAGGTATTTGTGTAATAATATGATATATTCATTTTTACTTTACAGTCATGACTCTGATCCTGCTGAAGTCTTGAACACATTCAGATCAAATCTGAGGAAGAAGTTTGAGTGTTTGTATGAGGTAACATCAAATAAGAGAAACCCAACACTACTGAATGAGATCTACACAGAGCTCTACATCACAGAGAGTGAAAGTGGAGAGATCAGTAATGAACATGAAGTGAGACAGATTGAGACACAATCCAGAAGAACAACAACAGAGGAGACACCAATCAAATGTAATGACATCTTTAAACCTTTACCTGAACAAGACAAACACATCAGAAGTGTGCTGACAAAGGGAGTCGCTGGCATTGGAAAAACAGTCTCTGTACAGAAGTTCATTCTGGACTGGGCTGAAGAGAAAGAGAATCAGGACGTCCACCTCATATTTCCACTTCCTTTCAGAGAGATCAATTTGATGAAGGACAAAACACTCAGTCTTTTAGATCTTCTTCATCTTTTCTTCCCACAAACAAAAGAAATGGAAATCTTCAGTGATGAATATAAAGTGTTGTTCATCTTTGATGGTTTGGATGAGTGTCGTATGTCTCTGGATTTTCACAGCAGTGTGAGGTTGTGTGATGTAAATGAATCAACCTCAGTGAACGTGATGCTGACAAACCTCATCAAGGGGAATCTGTTTCCCTCTGCTCTCATCTGGATCACCTCCAGACCAGCAGCAGCTGATCTCATCCCCTCTGAGTGTGTTGTTCGAGTCACAGAGGTACGAGGATTCACTGATCCACAGAAGGAGGAATACTTCAGGAAGAGAATCAGAAAAAAGAGACTGGCCAACAGAATCATCTCACACCTGAAGTCATCCAGGAGTCTCAACATCATGTGTCACATCCCAGTCTTCTGCTGGATTTCAGTCACTGTTCTAGAGAGAATGTTGAGTGAAGCAGAGAGAATAGAGATCCCCAAGACTCTCACTCAAATGTACACACACTTCCTGATCATTCAGACAAACATCAAACATCAGAAGGACTATGAGAAGAAAGATGAAGACATGATCTTCAAACTGGGGAAACTGGCTTTTGAGCAGCTTGTGAAAGGCAATCTGATCTTCTATGATGAAGACCTGAGAGAGTGTGGCATTGATGTAACAGAAGCATCAGTGTACTCAGGATTGTGTACTCAGATCTTCAGAGAGGAGTTTGGTTTGTATCAGGGGAAAGTTTACTGCTTTGTTCATCTCAGCATCCAGGAACATCTAGCAGCTCTTTATGCTCACATCTCCTTCACAGACAACAACAGATATGTATTTGATGAAAATCGGTTTTCTAATGTTTTGGGCAAAATAAAACATAAATCATTAAAAGATTTTTTATTAATCAATTTACATCATCGAGCTGTAGATGAATCTTTGCAGAGTAAGAATGGACATCTGGATCTTTTCCTGCGTTTTCTTCTGGGTCTTTCACTGGAGTCCAATCAGATTCTCTTACAGGATCTACTGACACAGATGAGAAGATGCTCCTACAAGAAAGAGAAAACTGTTGAGTACATTAAAGAGAAGATGAATGAGAATCTGTCTACAGAGAAATCCATCAATCTGATTCACTGTCTGAATGAACTGGGTGATGATTCACTGCTGCAGGAGATTCAACGTTATGTGAGATCTTCATCAGTAGGAGACTCCAAACTCTCCTCTTCACAGTGGGCAGCTTTAGTGTTTGTGTTGTTGACGTCTGAGCAGCATTTGGATGAACTTAATCTAAAATCATTTATTGGAGATGCAAATACAGCAGATGAAGTTCTTGTGAAACTGCAGCTTGTGATTAAAGAAACCAAAAAACTCCAGTAAGTAAAACTAACAAAAATCACATGACTGTTTACATATTAAAGCAACACTGTGTAGTTTTCCATGTAAGATTGGCTTGTGGCTCCCCCATGAGGTTTAAAAGTGCAACAGTACCTGGTATCAGACACTCTTCTGCAGGTAGGGGAGGGGCGGGGCTTTGTTCTCCGACCCGATCACGTGACTTATGACTGTGGCTGTAGCAGGTAGGAGGCCAATCAGGTTGCAGTAGAATTCATACAGGAGTTGTTCTACCACTGAAATAATTTTAGAGACATTTTTTAAAGGTCGAAAAAAATAGTGTTGCTTAAAAGGCACAGTAAGTAGGGTTTTTTTAGGTAAGTATTTTATTAATCAAAATCAATGTCTTTATTCATAAATGTCCTCATTGGTGTCAAATGACCTCTGCCAGTGATCTGACTTTTCTTTGTAAGCTTAGAATTTCTTCTCTTTACTTACATTGAACAGTTAAGTCGAAGTAGGCTTCCACGTCGTTCCGCCCGTATTGATAAACTATAATAGCAGAGAGGGACAAAAAGCACTAGCCTACAAACGCCTTTTCACATCGCGTTTTCATTCAGAACACGTGAACCAGCTGCAACGGACAAGGAGATCAGTGATTACATAACGGCTACAGTAGTTGCAACACGCATTTGCTAAAGCGAGGCGCTAGGGAGCACTATTCATTTGAATGCAAAATACAATTTCACCACTAGATGGGGGTAAATCCTACTCATTGTCCCTTTAATACAATTAATCTAATTTTTTATGATTTAATTTTGAATTCTTTCTTTGGGATAATCTTTTCTAACAACAGTCATTTTCCTAATGTTGTAAATAAATCAGCAGTCAATCTCAAAGTTCCCAACGTTCCCAAAAACATTCTGCCAACATAAAAAGCTTCCATATTTGTTGGAGCCGATGGTGTAGTGGACAGTGCTCCAACATATGTTGCAGACGCACTTCCGGCGACCCCAGTTCCAATCCCGGCTCGAGGACCTTTGCCGATCACATACCCCTCTTTCCACCCTGGACTTTCCTGTCATCTCTCTAATTACTGTCTCTCAAATAAAGGCAAAATGGGCCAAAAAATATGATAATATTATTTTTTTTAAAAGTGTCCAGTTTTCTTGATTTTCTAAGAATGTTTCTTGGTTGTCTGAACGTTAGAGCAGTGTTTCTCAAATAGTGGGGCGGGACCCCCAGGGGGGGCTCGAAGCAACACCAGGGGGGGTGCACGAGACCCCGGGGAAAATACTTTCAGGAAGTGATTTTTTTGCACCGTCACTTAAAGACATTACACCCCAATCACGCTGATAAGCCGCTTGAGTTTTTTATTATTATTTATTGATTATATTTAATTTAATTTTTCAGTATCAAATGGTCAAAAAATATTATACTTTAAATAAGGATTGATTTTTTTTTCAGGCAAATTGATGCATTTTCAGTCTTTTCTGTTACAGACTAAAAAAACAATGTTAATAAAGTTATTCTTTGTTGTAAGATGATCGATATTTATTTATATTTGTGTTTTCTTTAATGTTAATAAGGATACAATGTTTTGCAGATGTGTAATTTTATAGACAAATTATACTATTTACAGTCGCGGCGGAGAGTTGGGGGGCGCGAATTGATTACTTCTTCCTAGGGGGGGGGGGCGTGACAGAAAATAATTGAGAAGCACTGCGTTAGAGGAATGTTACATTCGACTTTTTTCAAACTGTATGACAATGTCATGTTTTAATGTTCACACAATGTTTAAAACTGTTTTCTTTATTGACTTTTTTGCTTGTTATGTAAATGATAGGGAATCATTGCATTTTATTATTTTATATATTTGCATTTTATATATTTAAAACTTTTAACCAGCATAACTAAAAATGTTTCAGGATCAAATCTGTTACCCTACCTTTTAATGAAACACATAATTAACATCTAAACCTAATAAGTGATTTGTGTTTTCTACAGCAATATTTTTACAGAACTTTCAGAAATAATGTTTAAGACCTAAAATAATAAAATGCAATGTTTCTCTATCATTTACATAACAAGCAAATAAAACAGTTGTTGTTTGAAACATTGTGTGAACATTAAAACATGACATTGTCATAACGTTTGAAATGGTAGAATCTAACATTCATCTAACGTTCAGACAAAACAGAAACGTTCTTAATCGTCAAGAAAACTGGACACTTTTTATGTTGGCAGAACGTTTTTCGGGAACTTTCAGGGAACGTTCTTAGAACTTTTTTCTGTTAGCTGAGAGTCAGACAACATCTTGTTCATTATGAACACAAACACTTGAGGAAATAAGATCAAGTATTCAGTGTGAATCATGAACTCAATACAGATTTATGAAGAAATGTTCATGTGGTTTAGGACATCTAACACTAATAGTCAGCTGTGTGATGGATTTATTTGACATTTAAACACACAGTGTCTCAGTTACTGAGGGATTGAAAGAGGAACATTACATGAAGAGATGGAGGTTAGAGATTTGTGTTTGTAGTTTCGTATAATTCACATAAAGTCTCTGTTCTCTACAGGTTGTATGGTTGTGGTATCACAGATAAGGGTTGTGTTGCTCTGACTTCAGCTCTGAGATCAAACCCATCACACCTGAGACATCTGGATCTGTCTCATATTAATCTAAGAGATTCAGGAGTGAAGCTGATCTCTGATGTACTGAAGAATCCTGACTGTAAACTGAAGAAACTGAGGTAACATTGTGATCTGATGTTCAGACATAAATCACATATAGATTATAGTGAGACTATATAGAGATCATAACATCTGTAATGGATTTATAGACAATAGTCAACATTGAAAGTGGATCATAAAAGTTAATCTTAGGGTGTTTTCAGACCTGTAGATCGATTGCTTTGTTTTGAAACCGGGGGTTAAATGGCTACAATGTTGGTTCAGTTCGCATACACAAGGCAATATTTCCAAATGAAGCAGACTTTGTTAATACAAGTCATGTGTGTGTGAACTTTCCTGTAATTGCTCAGAGTGCATCTGTTTATAGCTGTGTCCCAATGCAGCCATTGGAGTTGCGCAATGAATCTTGGGATATCCTCAGCTGTTAAGGATCCATTTGTTCTATCCTTAACATCACGGAGAAATGAGGACGCATTTTGAGGCTTCATTCTAAGCATCCTTTGAATTGGAACGGCCTTACTGGCCTTAAGTCGCGCTGCTGTGACGCAATCGGTCTTAAAATACTAGAAGGTCGCAGCCTTTGAATTGGGACACAGCCTATTTTCTGTGATTCTGCTTAAATTCTCTGTCAGGATTAGAGCCCAAAGCCATTTGTTTTGAGAATAATGGCTGGCTGATGAAGTTATTGGCTGGCTAGCCGGCTCAGCCAAAACCTAAATGACTGCTGCAGCCGCCAAACATAGCTGCAAATGACTGAAGCTGCCACTACATGTCTACAGATGTATATGTTATACTGATTAACTAGATCTCAATCTTTCCAGGTAATGAGAAAATGAGACTGAAAAAAACTGTAATATAAACACACACTGTTATCAGTATTATTTTGGACAAAGTTTTGCACATTTCACTTCAATGTACACTGAAGCATGCGTCGTGAATGTGGAAACGATGGTTTGTTACTGCAGTTATATCAGTGCTAAAAATCTCTCCGTTCCAGAATATTTGGTTCATAACATCAATCTTTGATTCAGGTTTGTGCAACCGTGCCCTGAAGATTTAACAAAAGTCTGGGTAGGTCTAAGTTAAAAAAAAAGTATGTAGGAATTGCAGCCTCCGGAGGTCGCATTTTTACACTGCATACGTCATCAAGACTTATTTCAAAATATTAACAATTAAAAAGTTTATTCTTAGTTAATCGTAAATTGTTGTAATATGCGTATGGCTTGCGAATGTAATGCTCAGTTAACTTAAATAAACCAGACTTGATGACGTATGCAGCCTGCATATGCGACCAACACATTTGTAAATGCATTTCATGCATTTATAGTGTAACCATTTCAATTGTAACTTTAAGTCAGTGCTGTTATTAAACCTTTTTATTTACAAATCTGTTGTTTAGTTTTGATTTAGTGTTAATACTTAAACGCTCCATATTGCAATCCAATATATTTATATTCTAGCAATGCTCTCCCACATATTTTGCTATTATAACTGCACTTATTTCCGTCGTTGGTATAGGTTGCAGAAGGGTGATAATTGACCAGAAATACACAGTTTTATAATATCTTGCTGTTAACATTTCTCAGTCATTTCGGCGTTCCTACAGACTCAACCACTGTAGTGAATCCACCCTTACAGTTCTCGCACATTCCCTTTCTCATTGACGAATCTGAATATGAATGTTAACTGGTCTGTGTGGGACAAATCTGGTGTTGAGTCTACGATAACTGAAAAATATTTGGCATCCTTCAATTCATTTGCGATAACTTGTTTAGTTTTTTCTCCCAATACATCAATAAACTCCTCACATATACTTGATGACAAATAAGATACAGTTCCCCTTCCTTTTTGGCCGCGTGTTTCAATATGCTTCGATAGAAAAGGGTCAAACTGAGATATCAGTTCTAAAATGCCTAGATAGTTTCCATTGTGAGGCGAACCTAGGAGTTCATCCTCCCCCCTGAAAGCCAGTCCTCTTTCGGCTAAAAATGTTATTACTGCCACCACACGTTTCAGTACCTCTTTCCAGTATTCCCTCTCTCCAGCAATTTGTTTGACCAGAGCAGAGTCAATCGCTTGAGTGTTTTTAGATCTATGTAATAAGGCTAGCATACAGGACATATGGCCTGGGCTCCTCTCATGTTCAGAAATCCAATCTGGGTGCTTCCAGTCACTGAATCCATCTGTAAAGGCGTGTCTTTTGGATGAGAAAAGTTTGCAAGAATAGCAGAACACCTGTCCCGTTGATGGAGAGTATAAAAGCCACTCTCGTGACACAATCTGGCCGTTTGGTAAGCGAGTGTTCAACAAATCATTTGTAAGGGAGCGAGTCTTGCCACCCAGACCGCTATCCCTTACGGAAGAAGTATATTTTGAGCTTCAGTTATGGAAAGCTGCAGCCCCTCTGTTAATAAGAATACTTTTCACCGAATCCCTTTTTATATCTCCCCACAATGCGGGGTCGTTGTTTGTCTCCCAAAACAGGTGGTCATCATCTTCATCTGTCTTACTTTTATTTTGATCATCCTGACATTGCGATGGCGCAGGGGCGATGGCGGCGGGGGCGGTGGCGGCGGGGGCGATGGCGATGGTGGCGGGTTGTAGTAATCACAGGCCGGCGACTCCGTATCACTGCTATCACGGTTAGTTGTGCTAGTGCCATCTTCACTTTAAGCAGCAGAAACGTTGTTGTTAGCATCCACAGTGTTTGCATTTTTAAAAAAGCTGGAGATTGTTGGTAGCTTTTGTAGTAATTGAGCTTCTCTTGCTTCTTTGTCCTTTTTGTGCTTTCTTTTCATCGATCCACTTGGTTGTGGTTTTAAACTCATTTTTGTTTTGGTTTTTGAGTAACCGTCCTCTACGCATGACTTTTATATTACGCATTGACGCAATGGTTTTCACTCGCCTCTAGATGTCCCTCTCAACAGCGCAACAATACATTAAAATTATTTATTTGATTTATTTACTAGTTTTAATACTTTGCAACTGCAAAAAAGTACATTATTCCTCAATATTTAACACAATTTTACTGAAAGCAAAATTAAAATTAAATTATTTATTTGAAAAGAATAGACACAGTAAATTTGACAGTGCCCCCTGCTGGCCCAGTGCCCTGGGCAAGTGCCCAGTAGGCCCGTGCATTAATCCGTGCCTGGTCATATTCTGTATTAAATATTTCCAGAAATTCTAAATGTCTCATAAAAATAAATCAAATATAACATCTGTCATTATAAATAGAGTAGACAACTTGGTGAATATTTTTGGCTTTAATTTACTAACGTGAATAAACAATCCCTCTCATAGCACGCTGTATCCTGTTACCATAACAGCCCTGCACCCCACAGTTAACAGTGAATCACATCTTCTGAGTACACATAAAAGCATTATCTCTACTAGATTTATGAAGTTTAGATATAATGCATTATTTTCATTACGATACACACATGAAAAGTCCTCGTAAAACCTGCTTGGCACACCTGCTGTCTCATATGCAAGGATCTGATGAAGTAATATCAAAATGTATTACAATGTATTGTTTTGTAGTCCTTAAAATAAGCAGTGGTGTATTAAGACCTTGTGGTGACCCCGACCCACCTCACAAATGATCATGCAAGAATCCACTTAATAATTTATAAGATTTTGTAAGAATTAGCAATTATTACATTTCACAAGGAAACTATCAATATGAACATGTCACTTTTGTAAAATTGAACACAAAAAAACAACTCTTTAATCTGGCATATAACAACATCTGTAGTTAATGTGCAACTACTCAGTGGTGTAATGCTACATTGCTTGTACTAAATAACACAAACAAAACAATTGCAGTGATATTATGCACAATTCACAAACAATTTACAATTGCACTTTTCTGGATTTTGACCAAGCAAACTGGCATATGATGTCTTCTTAATCTATGTCCCTAACCAGTTCAGATTCAATAACAAGCAGGGAAAGTGCAGAAAGACGTTTCTGTGTCATTGTTGTCCTAAGTTCATTTTTCACTCGCTTTAGAGTAGATAAAGACCTCTCTCCTTTACAGTTAGATACTGACAAAGTTAAATACAGTATAAGTGCAACAAAAACATTAAGAAATGTTGTCTTTAGTCCATTCTGATCAACAATTTGCAGCAGCTCTGCAGGTGAGGTCTTGTCTTTACTAAAATGTCTGAACTGAATCAGTTCATCAGCTAAAGTTTTATCTTGGTTCACTGGATAAGTGATGACAGTTTATCAGCCCTTATGCACAATTCACTTTCTGTACAGTCCTTGCAAAAGAAAACACCAAAAAGATCATAGACCTCTTTATACGCATCAATACGTTTGGCCAGGCATGATTTTAGTCTGTCCAAAATTACATAATATGCCTCGACCTTAAATCTCTGACTTACATCAGTATATAATACTTCATCTTCATCAGATGACTCATCGCTTTCTCTTTCCTTTGCGGCAAACATCATATTGTTACGTCTGAGTAACACAGAGAGCACGAGCAGATTCATCTACCTCAGCAAACTGCTCTCATAGTGCCAACATAAAAGTGTAATGACTGCAATAGTTCAACAGCAGTGGATAAGTCCATGACGCCTTTTTGCAGATGAACGCTTGTTGCCTTAAATCTGCTTAGCACCCGGTTCCACAGTGTAGTCATTATCATCGTTTCCAGATTATTTATCTTACCAGCGAGTGCGGCAGCATCACGTCTTGTGTCTGCTTTTTCATTACAATCTGCAGCGTTTTTCTAATTGCATTGTAGTTGACAATTTGACAAGTCCAACCCCAAGTCTTGCACCATTTTTAGTACACACTCAGCAAGGTTTGCACCTGTGTGACTATGGATGGGCTCAAATCCAAGGAATCTTTTTAACTTCTCTTCCCTCAGCATTAACAAATCTAAAAATAAATGTCAACTGATCAACATGGGAGAGGTCTGGTCTTGGCCTCGATATTTGTTTTGCTCTGTTTATTAAAGCAAGCTGTTACGTCGGTGATCAGCACTCTTTTTGTGGTCAGATATCCTCTCAAGATGTTTGAACCCTGTAATAAATGTATGATTTTGTGAGGAGAAAAGTTTGCATGAATAACAATAAACCAATCCAGTTGACGGGGAGTACAGTAGCCATTCCTTAGGAACAATTTAGTTGTTTTGGGGACGAGACTGTAATAATTTATTTATAAGAGAACGTGTTCTTCCTCCATTCCACAATCTCGTTCAGATGTTGGATATTTGGCAGCCTGATTCTGATAGACTGCAGCTCCATGTTATTTACTCTTCCCTCACTTTTTCTGTGATGAACCCCCACAAGACCAGATCACCAGGAACAGCAAACCGTCGATTGTCCGTTTCATCATCCACCTCAGTCTGGGTGTAGGAGCTTAACATCACTAATCACTAATTGATTGCTCAACAGAGCATAAATTTGCATCATCTTTAGTGCTGCTAACAGACTGCTCGGCACCAGCGTGAAAAAAAACTGCATATTTGTGGGATTTTGTGTAAAGTGGCTTAATGTACTTTTTTGGCTATGCCACCTAGCTGCTTTCCAAAAAGCTGTTGTGCACGTCACGCTTACTTAGTAGATGAACAACTTACGTCTTAGCGAGTAGTTTTGTAATTTTATAAAATATTTTTTTATTGCTGGTTTCAGTTGGTGCCCATAAGACTTTGGTGCCCCTGAGCACTCGCCCAGTTTGCCCATATGGTTAATCTGCTCCTGAAAATAAGTTACTGGGACACAAAAGGAAGTCTGCTGTCCATAACATCTCAGCGGGAACAAACGTGCACATGCAGAACTGTGATCTTTCAGGCTTTGATGGTCACATGTGCTCATAATTAAGTCAAAATGTCCATTGGCGTATATAAATGTATATAAAAAGGTTTTGTGTAAAGTGAAAAGTTTAGGAGAAAAGTGTTTTAGGGCATATGAATCCATTACTATAGGCTTGTAAGTATAAGTGACAGCTGTAACTTATATGTTACTATTCATTAATATTAGGCAAGCATTTATGTTATCTTAGTGGTCACTTCTAAATGAAGGCAATCCTTTATTCCGCTGATTTAACTCCTTTGGAATTGAATACAAGTGTAGTTCGGGGTTACTCTAACGACTGTTGTTACCGGCAACCAGGGGCGCCTTAAGGGGGGGGGGGGGGTTTGGGATGATTCTAAGGGCCCATTAAATTTTTGGGGCCTCAGCCAAGGACTGTGCCGCACACACAATCCCCTTAAGCTGAGCCCTCTTAGCTCCGCCCCGTCTTTACTCTGCGTTTAGCACCTTCTTTAATCCACGGTCTCACAATGCGCATGAACTTCACAAGAGAACAAGGTGTGTGTATTTAATGCTAATTTCTATGATATCTGCATATGTGCACTTCCTTACTATAAATGCTGTAAAGCTGTAAAGTCTTCGCTCTGTTCACCTCAGTTTAAAAAAACACAAGGCGATTTACGTTCCCTTTTTTGTGTTATGATTCTAACGCAAAGTCAGCCCTTATAAGCTGTTTTAATTAACGTAGCCCGTATAACCTAACTAACATAAACTAGAAATGCTAGCGGTTACACACTCCAATGTTTTGTAACACAATATGCCAATGAAGGATTTTTAGGCAGTTGAGAATCGAGTTGATTGTGATAAAACAGAAATGAAACGAAGGCTAAACAAGTCCATTAATGTATATTAAAGCTTCTCACCTTGCAACAGCTTTAAGAAATCAATCTGGCGTAATCTGCTATAGTTGTTGTAGTTTGTTAGAGAGATGGAGACGTTTATCTACAGTTGTCATTCATTTCATATTAGAGTCCTGCTGATTAATAAACAGTCTGAAGAATCATTTACGTTAAGAGTATAGCTGTTTTCTTGAGTTCACGTTAATGATCTGTTGTTATTTTTGCTTTAGTGTAGCTGCTGGTGTGTGAAACCTGTTCTTCACCTTATAAATAATGCTAATAATTATAATATTGGTCAAGCATTTTTGACCCAGTCTTATTTGAGGCAGAATGTAAATGTATAAAAAAAAAGATGCATTGTTGTTGTTCGCCATTTTTAAATGTTATAATGTTATTGATGTGTGTGTAACGGAGTTAGAATTGTACATAGTTTTCATATAGTTTTATTGTGAATTCTTATGAATTCAACAGTTAGTTCCATGTTGTACTGGTGCCCTCTAGTGGTTTGTATGAGAACTGCAGAAGAAAAAAAAAGTTAAAACAGGAAATGATGCAACACAGCAGTTGATATGGGTACTGCTGGCTGTGGGTGAGTCTGCATTTGCCTCGGTGCAATTTGATAAAATATAAAAGATATAGATGCAGATTTAATGTAAAATAAGATTAGTCTTTAAGTATTTTATGTTTGTAAAGTCGTGATGGGTAATATTTTGAGTATTTAAAAGGCTATTTGGTGTTTTGTGAACTTTAGTCAAGCTGTGGCTAATGCTAATGCTACTACACGTTTTATCTAGGTCACATATGCCTGCAGTTAATGATGAAACCACTAAAAGGGTGATTTTTGTTTAATATTACAGGTATGTTTCTTTCTGTATGTTCTTAATTGTTATTATATTTATGTTCCTTTTGTAAAATGTAACTAAATGTTGTGATGTATACTTTTGGAAACTATGCAACACAGCAGTTGATATGGGTACTGCTGGCTGTGGGTCACATATGCCTGCAGTTAATGATGAAACCACTAAAAGGGTGATTTTTGTTTAATATTACAGTAAAGAAGATTTTCATCGACTGACAGTTGCTTGCCGTGTATTTATTGACGAGTCAAAGACCATCGTGTAGAGAGTGTGGGGTTCGAGTGGATTCCAGTAAATTCATGATAAAGCACAACGCAGAGTTAAAGAGAAATCTTACACTTTTTACATGGGAACAGTAATCTGTCACTTTGGTCTTCTGTAACCCGTCACATTGGTGCCGTGACCTGTTGGATCACCGGATCTTCTCGAAGAGGATCACCGTTGAGTTGCTGTTTCTTTCTATGGGCATTGCGGTATGATATTTTAAGGACTCCCTTTCTGACGGACATTTTTTTTTCTTCGCTTTTTCTCTGAAAAGACTCTTTGAAAAACAGAAGTATTTTTTTTTGCTACGGTTTTTTTTTATATGGGACATTTTGATTACGGAGATTTCCTTATACCTTGAATTTTTTCCTTAGAGTTTTATTCATTTTTGTTTCGTTTTTGATACATTATCGCTACTTTTGGGACTGTGTACATTTTAAAGGTTATGTACTATTAAGTACTTTCTGTAGTGATATTGTTTCATTGATTTTCATTCATGGGTGAAAAATTTGGACAACGTTTTGATGTTAGCAGTCCCATAAGCCCTTTTATCCCGCGTGGAAGGGGTGTTTTGACCAACAGCCTTTATAGTGGTGATCCAACACCTGTTGTCAGTGGAGGTGATCGTTCTCGCATGGCATTTAATAGTGCACAGGGTGTTGGTCGGGGTCTGTTTTTCAGAGACCCTCCTGTGGAATGCCATGTTGGGGATACAGCTCCTTTGCATATTGCAACCAGTGATAGTCAGGTGTTGGATTGCCTAACGGATGTGTTTGGGAGACTGGGCGAACAAATTAGCGATGCCGTTGCTGCCAAATTAATGGAAACAGGAGTAATCAACACTAGTCGTGGTTCTCCATTATGTGGGGAAGCTAACTCTAACTGTTCCACTAAACAGGATGTTTCTCAAGTAACAGTACATGTCACTGCTGACAGAGAACCTGTAATTTTCAGGGGTGACAATACTGATAAAGTTCCAGTACATGAGTGGATTGAGATGACTAGAACCCTTCTGTTGAAACAGAAATGTGCTGTTGAGAACCAGGCTGATGAAATATTATCACGGTTAATGGGCAAAGCGAGGGATATTGTGAGAATTAGTCTGAAGAGTGACACATCTCTTGATGTTAAGAATGACCCTGATATTATCTACTCTATTCTCCAGAAATATTTCAGTGTTGCACCATCTTGCCTTCCCTTGGCTGACTTTTATTCGACCCTGCCCGAGCCTGGTGAGTCTGCGGTCGATTACTGGATCAGAGTCAATAAGGCAGCTGATCTGGCAGATGACGGTCTGCGTAGACAAGGGAGAGCTATGCATAAATTGGGTGATGAGGTGGCCCATATGTTTGTTAAGTATTGCCCTGATCCTGTTCTGTCTGGTCTTTTTAAGCACAAACCGATCAGTGAATGGACTGCTAAAGAAGTCCAGGGAAGGCTGGATGAGTTTCAGAGGGAGCAGCACTCCTCCTTTATCTCTACCAGCCCCTTTGGAGTAAGTTCTGTTGACGTTGCGCTTAATGATAGGCGGCTGCCGGCGTTTCGTCCTCAAGGAGCTAGTGCTGCTTTTGTAAACCGTGCGACTTCCCCTCCTGTGCCTGACAGTGTTCAGGTTCGCTCGCGCAGTGCTACCGTTCCAGCTCAAACTGTCACGGCTTCTCATGAAATGGGACGTTCGAATGAGAACATTCTGAATCGAATGATGGGTATGCTGGAACAGGTGATGGAAAAAGTACAGCAGAGTAACAATGTACAGCCTGATAGGAATGCAAATCTTAGGTTCAGAGGCAGAGCGAGAGCATGTGAAGTGTGTGGTAATGTCGCACACTCCACTAGGTCTCACTGCCTTAAAGACAAATTGTGTTTTGGATGTTTTTCTCCGGGGCATGCTCATTCAGCCTGTCCTCAGCCTCAGTCGGAAAACTAACCGACCTGTATTTCGAGGGAGGCAGTACAGGTTTGGGTGACAACTCCCAAAATGATGTCAATGTTACAAATGCTGAAAATGTCTTCATGTCTGCTAAACAATCATATTGTGGTGAGAATGTTGTGTTCCAGAATACAAATGTTATCTGCAAAAGTGACAGTCTGTTCTACGCTCCTGTCATGGTGGCCGATAAAGTGGTCCTGGATGGTATGCTTGACAGTGGTTCCATGGCATGTACCATGAGTGGGAGCGCAGAACAGAAGCTCTTGGATGCTGGCGTTATCAGTGCTCAATGTGTGGATGATACGGACGTTGTGTTAATTGGCTGCGGTGGTTGCCGAGTTAAGCCCAAAAATACATACACACTTAAGTTGGAGATTTATGGATGCGAGATGTTGGTACCTACCTTGGTTGTTGACGGGCAACATGATGATTTCATCATCGGTACGAATGTCATTAAACACATCATTAAATGTTCAAAGCAATGTGATTTGTTCTGGAAAGCAATTTCAACTACTCACGCTGGTAATGATCCTGTGTCCGAAGCTTTTCTGTCTATGCTTGCAGGCTTAAATCGTTGGAGAGGTGATGAAGTGCCTGACAAGATTGGTACTGTGAGATGTAATTCAGCAATCTGCCTGGAGCCTGGTCGCGAATATCTTGTGTGGGGTAGGTTACCTAAATGCACAATCTTGTCGCCGGGTAGTGCTGTGTTGACAGAGCCTACCAGTTCGCAGTCAGCCCCAAAGGGTATTCTTGTGGCCAGGCTCGTAACACATTTGTGGGGGGACAGGTGGGTTCCGCTGAAGTTGATTAATACTTGGGACAAACCTGTTATGCTGAAACGTAATGCCAAGATAGCGGATTTGTTCCCTTGTGTTGCCCTTGAAGACATGGATGATGGGAGCCTGTTTTCTCAGTCGCAACAAATTCAGACGGAGATTAGTATCTCCACTGACCTTAAGTCTGTCACTGAGAAGCTGCGATCTGTTGGCCTAGATGGGCTTGATTTGGATTCGTGTGATGTGTCTGAACAATGCAAACTACGCTTAGCAGATACTATCCTCCAATATAATGATGTTTTTTCACGTCATCATTTGGACTGTGGTAATGCTACTGGATTTGTCCATAGGATCCATCTTTCGGATTCTAAGCCCTTCCGTCTTCCGTACCGGCGGGTGCCACCTAGTCAGTATCAGGTGTTACGTCGTGTTCTGAATGAAATGGAGGAGAAGGAGATTATTCGCAAATCGTCAAGTGAATTTGCGTCTCCTTTAGTCCTCGTTTGGAAAAAGAACGGTGACCTACGTGTGTGTACGGACTTTCGGTGGTTAAATAAGAGGACTTTGAAAGATGCTCATCCGTTGCCTCACCAGGCCGACTGTTTGGCTGCGTTGGGCGGGAATTCGCTATTCAGTACAATGGATTTGACTTCAGGCTTTTACAATATGCCTTTACATGAGGATGATCGGAAGTACTCAGCCTTTACGACACCTATGGGGCTATATGAGTACAACCGTCTTCCTCAGGGTCTTTGTAATAGCCCAGGGAGTTTTATGCGTATGATGACAAGCATTTTTGGGGACCAAAACTTCCTAAGCTTGCTATGTTATTTGGATGACTTGATTGTGTTCGGACCCGATGAAAAGACAGCCTTGGGTCGTCTTGAGGTTGTATTTAGTAGGTTGAGGGCGCACAATCTAAAGCTGGCTCCCAAGAAGTGTAACTTTCTTAGGAAATCTGTGCGTTTCCTTGGACATGTGATTGATGAATCTGGGGTGTCCACGGATCCTAGTAAGGTTGAGAGTATGGCCAAAATGACCAGCTCGGATTTGATGGAGGCTGATGGAGTTACGCCATCTCAGAGACGCATAAGATCATTCCTTGGAATGATTAACTACTACCAGCATTTTGTACCCAACTACTCAGCTATGGCCAAACCCCTTTTTGATCTGTTAAAAGGACAGAAAAGAAGGACCAAAAGAGGCCGTGCAAGTAAAAGTCACTGTGTCTTACGGAAATTGACTGTGGATGACTGGACACCTGAGGCTCAAAGAGCATTTGAGAACCTCAAGGCTGCCATGATTGAAGCAGTTGTCCTGGCTCATCCGGACTTTACTCGTCCCTTTGTGCTCTCGACGGACGCTTCCTTGGATGGTCTTGGAGCCGTTCTGTCTCAGGTTCAAGATGGTGACGCTAGAGCCAGGCCCATAGCGTTTGCAAGTAAGTCGCTTTCTCCTTCTCAGCGCAACTACCCGGCACATCGTTTGGAGTTTTTGGCGTTGAAATGGGCAGTTTGTGAAAAGTTCAGCCATTGGTTGAAAGGTCATGTATTTACGGTATGGACCGATAACAACCCGCTGACTCACATTCTGTCCAAGCCAAAACTCGACTGTTGCGAACAAAGGTGGGTGGCCAAACTTGCGGCATACAACTTCGACATCAAGTATGTACCTGGTTCGCAGAATGTTGTGGCTGACGCTTTGAGTAGGGTTCCATTTGTTACATCTAGCATTGGATCTAGACTTTTGCATGAGAAATATGACAAACTTCTGTCTGAAGTTCGGGGAGTTTCTACTAGCTCGGTTCAGGATGCTTTTCGATGGTCTAATGGGTCTGAAGGTCAACAGGGTGTTCCTTTGCACAGTAATCCTACAAGCATTGCACATACTTCTTTAGACAAAGAGGATGTTCTGGCAGTGTTTGACTCACACAAGTTGTGGGATGATGGTGCGAGGCTTCGTGCTTTGTCTGCCTTGGAGCATTTTCCTCAGATGGTGTATGAAACTGAGATACCACTTACTTACTCTGAGCGTGAACTGCGTGAAAAACAGCTCGCTGATGAAGTGCTGTCGAGGGTTATTCACTATGTGGAAAGACACCGCAGACCTAGCAGGCGTGAGAGAGCAAGGGAATCTGTTAAAGTTCTCAGATACATTAAGCACTGGGAGAAATTTGTTGTGAAAAATGGGATTCTCTACAGGATTTCTCGTGACCAGTTGTCTAAGGGTAAGCGATTTCAGTATGTGGTCCCTGAGTCACTTCAAAAGGAGGTGTTACAGGGCATTCATGATCATGCAGGTCATCAGGGACAGGCTAGGACTTTGGGTCTAGCGAGGCGTCGCTTCTTCTGGCTAAGCCTTGACAGAGACATTAGGGAGTATGTTCGATGCTGTCAGAGGTGTGTTGTCAGTAAAACTGCTGAGCCTGAGGGTCGTGCACCTTTAGAGAGCATAGTGACTAGTAGACCTTTGCAATTGGTATGTATCGATTTTTGGTCTGCTGAAGATCGTAAAAATCAGTCAGTAGATGTTCTGGTGATCACTGATCACTTTACCAGGATGGCGCAAGCGTTTCATTGCAAAGATCAGTCTGCTAAACAGGTGGCGCGTATCTTGTGGGACAAATACTTTTGTGTGTTTGGGTTCCCTGAACGTGTTCACAGTGATCAGGGTGCGAACTTTGAGAGCCAGCTGATTTCTGAGCTCCTGCAGGTGTCCGGTGTACACAAATCGCATACAACTCCTTACCATCCAATGGGGAACGGTAGTGTGGAGCGGTTTAACCGGACCCTGGGGAACATGATCCGTGCATTGCCTCCTGACGTAAAGCACAACTGGCCTAGACAACTACAGTCCCTGACTTTCATGTACAACTGTACGGTTCATGAGACAACGGGCTATGCTCCGTTTTATCTCATGTTCGGTAGAGTTCCTCGGCTTCCGGTAGACATTGTGTTTCGTTCTGTTCTGGAAGATCACACTGTGACTTGCTATGACAAGTATGTGGCTTCTCTTATGTCCGATTTGAAGGAAGCACTGTCGATTGCTCAAGCACATGCTTCAAAGGAACAGTCCAGACATGCTGTGCTCTACAATAAGAGAGTCAAAGGTCGTGATATTGATGTTGGTGATCGTGTTCTTCTGGCCAACAAAGCTGGAAGGGGTAAGCGAAAGCTGGCTGATAGATGGATGTCTGCTGTATTTGTTGTGGTGGATAGAAATGTTGACACTCATATTTTCAAGATCAAAGATGTGAGCACTGGTCAGGAAAAGGTTGTCCATCGCAACCTTTTGCTACCTGTTAATTTTCTACCATTGGACAAGGATGAATGTGAAGTGTCTGATGCTGGTTCATCTTTAACAGTGTCTGAGTCTTGTGATGACAACTGTGGTCCTGAGTCTATAGTTGGTTCAGTTGCTGATGCCTCAGTCTTAGGACCAGATGTCAATACAAGTGTGTTAACAGAGACTCATGAAGATTTAATGTCTGTTGCACCTGATGATAATTTGTCTATTGATGCTAATGTATCATGTGCTACATCTGAAAGTGAAAGAACTTCTGACTGGGTTTCTGGGTTGCCTGACAAATGTTCACAGCTGGGATCAGTTGTTTCTTTGAGCAATGTATCTGTGAGTCTACATGATGACCTGACTGATGGTTCAAGTGTTCGTGGGAATTTGAGTTGTGAAGTCAAATCTGTAAGTCTTCTTCCTTCGGTGAATCCAATTCCTTCAACTGATGTTTCTACTACAGAGGTTACAAATGTAGTACCAATTCCTGACCCTGGGAATGTTGTTGCACACAGGTCTCGTTTTGGACGGTTCATTAAGCCTGTAAATAGACTGTTATACACTATGTCTGGACAAAATGTTGTGTCAATGCAGAGTCACAGAATTCAGACTGTTTGAATGTTTTTGTTTGTTTGATTTTGTTTTACATGCTTATATGATTGTGTTCTTTATGCTTGTACACGAATGAGACATAGTCTGTCTGAATAAGGAGACACATGAAACAAAGTTTATTTTTTTATTTCTTTATTGTTTTTGACATACTTTGTGCAATTATACATACTTTCTGTATACCCTTTTATAGAGTTTTGTGGGATGTATATGGGCATCTTATTGTCAGGAGTTGGTCTGAGAGTTATGCGCACCTTTCTTTCCACTTCATCCCTTGGGATGACTTTGGTTTGACTTACCTGTAGGTATCTCTATGTTTGTATTGTGTATTTACTGAAGGGTATTTTGTATTTGAGCACTAACAATTATACTAATTCACAAGAATTCAGTGGGGGTGAGTGTAACGGAGTTAGAATTGTACATAGTTTTCATATAGTTTTATTGTGAATTCTTATGAATTCAACAGTTAGTTCCATGTTGTACTGGTGCCCTCTAGTGGTTTGTATGAGAACTGCAGAAGAAAAAAAAAGTTAAAACAGGAAATGATGCAACACAGCAGTTGATATGGGTACTGCTGGCTGTGGGTGAGTCTGCATTTGCCTCGGTGCAATTTGATAAAATATAAAAGATATAGATGCAGATTTAATGTAAAATAAGATTAGTCTTTAAGTATTTTATGTTTGTAAAGTCGTGATGGGTAATATTTTGAGTATTTAAAAGGCTATTTGGTGTTTTGTGAACTTTAGTCAAGCTGTGGCTAATGCTAATGCTACTACACGTTTTATCTAGGTCACATATGCCTGCAGTTAATGATGAAACCACTAAAAGGGTGATTTTTGTTTAATATTACAGGTATGTTTCTTTCTGTATGTTCTTAATTGTTATTATATTTATGTTCCTTTTGTAAAATGTAACTAAATGTTGTGATGTATACTTTTGGAAACTATGCAACACAGCAGTTGATATGGGTACTGCTGGCTGTGGGTCACATATGCCTGCAGTTAATGATGAAACCACTAAAAGGGTGATTTTTGTTTAATATTACAGTAAAGAAGATTTTCATCGACTGACAGTTGCTTGCCGTGTATTTATTGACGAGTCAAAGACCATCGTGTAGAGAGTGTGGGGTTCGAGTGGATTCCAGTAAATTCATGATAAAGCACAACGCAGAGTTAAAGAGAAATCTTACACTTTTTACATGGGAACAGTAATCTGTCACTTTGGTCTTCTGTAACCCGTCACATGTGTAACAGCTCAAGTATACAGTATGTCACTGAGACGGTCTCTGAAAATCAGACTAAAGCCTCAAATCTTTTTGTGAGATAAAAGCATCACAGTTTAATTTCAAGCATTAATTTCACTATGATTTCAATCGCTGACATGACATTACTCAGTCAACATTAAATATATCAAGTTCATATTTTCACAAAATGTTCTTTACATTATGTAGGATGATTTTATGTGGAAAACAGTAAATCACAAAGAAATACTTCAGCTGGGTTTTCACAGGCATGGTCACAATTATCTTCAATCTGTGTTTAATAATGTTGCATTTTCTCTGATTATTTGATTAATGTACTAAAATTGCTAGCGGCACCCCTGCCGCCAACAGCACAACATATCCCGGGCAAATTGTAATCTTGTTGTGAACCTCCTGAGAGTGGTAGTTGTGGCTGCTGTGATCATAGACTAAAGCAGTCCGCCCCTGCCGTGTTCACATATGACTAAACAAACTGAACCAAGAAGAAAAAGCAGCAGGTTCTGAAACATAGACTCAGGTCTGAAAACACCCTAAGATGTCCTCAGACAAGTATTCTTCAAAATACACACACAACATTTACAAAAAGTTTTGGTCCACTTCAAATGTTGATTAGTGAATTTTAATTTAATCTCAGTAATGTATTTGATAACTGAAGCTGATTTTATTCAACATTCATCACAACACTTTAACTCTTACTGAAAGTCACAAACATAAAACATTAAAATTGAATTATGAACAAAAGTAAAAAAAACAAAAATCATTCAGAAATATAAATATAAGAGAAAATTTTGTGATGTCTGATGAGAGAAATCTGATTTTATTACTGTATAAAAAATAAATCACACAGTTAATATAAACATAAACTGATGAAGTTAATTTCCTTGTAAATCTCACTGATGTGTTTCAGTAAAACACAAACACACATAAATGAAACTAAAATGAAAATGTCCATAAACACTTAATGATGACAGAAGAGAAACAAATTCAACTCACTGTAGATTTGATCTGTGTGTGAACAAACTGTGTGTCTCTGTTCTCTACAGCTTGTGTTGGTGTAATATCACAGATGAAGGTTGTGTTGCTCTGACTTCAGCTCTGAGATCAAACCCATCACACCTGAGAGAACTGGATCTGACTGATAATAAACTAAGAGATTCAGGAGTGAAGCTGATCTCTGATGTACTGAAGAATCCTGACTGTAAACTGGAGAAACTGTGGTAAGATCATCTCTCTGATAGTCACACATGTACTGAGGTTTACACTAAACTGTAAAGGATCTGGGCCCGGTTCCCCGATAATGTTCACTCTTAGCGCGCTAAGAAGACTCAAAAAGATATATCTTACCAAAGTTGTTTATGTTCCTAAGTGTGTTCCCCCAAAGTGTCTATTAAGAAGCTTCTTAACACGCTGCCTCTAAGTTCGACGTAACAATGTCGCTGTCCCAAGTGAAGGTGCTGAATTATTTGCGATCGATCGCTCAGGGATCGATTTTCCACTTCACGCAAAGGTGCATTACAATGTTAAGAAAGACAACACGTTATATTCAAATGGAACATAACTTAAACTATTCCAGTAACATTTATTTTAACATGGTTTAAGTTATCTGTAAAATAGACTAATAATTAAGTTATCAAATTGTCAGTAATATAGACGAAGCGGGTATCTCTCGCTATTTATCCACCCTCCTTATCCCGTTGTGCCACTTGTGCCGCTTCTTGACATGGGTTTAACGTCTTTTAAAAATGATGATATACACTTTTATACTAATGGTAAGGTACTTAACAATCAGAATTGATTGGCAAGCAGCTGCAGTATTTCTGTTTAATGCGGTTTTGCTTACCATTAATGTTTTCAATAAAAAACAACCTAGTTAGATAGAGAATATGGTCTGAGAAGATCCAGCAGCTCCATAATGAGTTGTCTTGGGAGGCAATTTTTTTAATTTAGCCACGTCAGGCAAAATGTCAAAAGGTTTAAGGGTAGCCGAATAAAACAAATTGTTTCGGGGTTACTGGTGTTGTGTGGAAGTCTGTTCCCTATGTTTCCCTTTAGTGTAGTGTTTTTATAGCGTTTTTATCACATTATACGTTTATTCTTTATATACATTGAAAGTTTTAATGGCTACTGAGATGTATATGTGTGCATTTATGTAATGTATCTTGACTGTTTTTGATTGTAAGTCAATTATTTTTACAGTATGAATCATATTATATGTATAATATATATTTATTATGTATGGAAACATAACAGTTTTAAAACAAACAGTAGAGAAAAAAGAGCTATATGTTAAAAGGCATAAAACTGTCAAATATGAAATATTTAATAAATTGTATAATAGAATACATGATATTATTGCTTTTTAGTATAAACAATTGAAAACTTTAATCTTTCTAAATAAATTATAAATGTAACGTGATGAAAACGCTATAAACATAGAGGGAACAGACTTCAATGAGGAACAAACACCGGCACCGTCTTTGATTCATTAGTTCTGATACCAAATAAAGTCAACTGCATAAATAGTCCTGTATCCATTGCAAACATATTTTATTAAGTCTTAAAATTGCTGATTTCTAAAGACTGCTGCACAGTGGCGGCGATAGCATTTTGCCCTCAAACAACGCTAAGAGAGAGTTTACGAATGGTCCAGACCAACCTTACGAAAGTGTGACTTACAGAAGATATACTTAGCGTTCAAACGTTTTGGGAATCATGCCATAGAGTTAAGAGAGAGGTTAAGAAATAGGTTAAGAACTACTTAGCGTATGAACGTTTTGGGGAACTGGGCCCTAATCAGTAAGCAGATGCATCAGCAGTCTCATGAATAATTTTGATGTTGTGTTGTTAGATTTCCCCTACACACCTGACTGACTTAAGTTACATAACCGTGTAGAAAACACACACAAGACATTTATCCTCACCGGGTGTCCACAGAAGACAAACACTGAAGAGTCACACAACATTTTGTCCATTATATGAAAAATGAAAAAAAATGAAAAACTATGAAAAAAATTATATTCTTTGATGCATCATGATGTGGACGATTCTGAATCAATTCACAAATGTCAAGAATTGATTCTTAAAAGTTATTTTACAAAATAATAACGTGACGTTATCAGAACCAAAAGGCGGAACTCAACTGCGGGAGAGGTGCTGCACACGGACAGCTTGAGAGCGCGCACCGCACGAGCACCCACAGCAGAGCTTACACAAGTAGAAGAGAAAGAAAAAAAAACACATCTAGCCCTACTTGACTAATTCTACTCTGCAAGAAAATATTGGGATGATCTTCATCTGCCTTTTCTCTCTTCAGTGAGCGGCAGGAAGAAACAGCGCCTTTCATTTAATATTTCAATATTTAGATATAGATAAGAACATGAATATACTTCTGTAAAAATATGCACATCATTTGTTATTCAGACAGAGGCGCTGGGTGCACTGCATTAGATAAATACAGTAATACTGCCAAAATCACTGTGTATAATGATGATGATTAGACGATATGTCAGTTACAGTTACATATCGATATGCTGGTTAACATATTAATTATATATGTCGATTCTGAATCAATTCATGAGGGTCCAAACGACTCCCACCCCTAATGAACACAAACACTTGAGGAAATAAGATCATGTGTTCAACCTGACAGACTCCAGTCAATGTCTTTGAATATGATTTAATCACGGCCGAATCCTCCTCATCAGAAAGAATACAAGAGTTTACATAGGATAGATACAAGACAAAGTCACATCATTTATCTCTAATATGATTTATTCTTCATATCTGTGTCACGGCCGGGGCGGACCCAAGATAGCTAACAGGCCACGCCCCTCTCTACTTTCCACCTCGAGGAGGTTCCCAAGACCACCCCAATGACCAGACAGACGAGTACACTACAATTAAAAGGTATCTTTATTAATTATTTAAAAGGAAAGGGAAAAAGGGGAAGGGCAGCTTAAAAACAATCTTCTTTTCGCCTCCAGGGCGAGTTGGACCAGGGAACGGGGGCCAGGAGTCTCCTTCTGTGTTGTTCTTGAACTCGTGGCGCCCTCCGCTTCCTCCTGGAGGCAAAACAAGGAAAACACAATTAATGTTGGCCCAGCACCGAGTCACAACTTATGTGACCGTTGTTTCTGTCTCTCTCTCGCCCTCAGGTCACTCCGTCTCAACTTCACTGGACGCGGAGGATCCACCACGAGGCGTGGCTACAAACACAGGTAAGTTACACACTGCACAGGTAGGTTACTCACAACACTTGGGCCTTTGGTTCACTCCAAAACATACGTGGGGACAGAGGTAAGGGGTTCTCAATACTGACACTGTTTGGTCCTCTTCGAGGCGTTGCTGCAAACACAGGTAAGTTACACACTGCACAGGTAGGTTACTCACAACACTTGGGCCTTTAGTTCACTCTAAGGCAGACGTGGAGACAGAGGTAAGGGGTTCTCACTACTTGACACGGCTTGGTCCTCTTCGAGGCGTTACTGCAAACACAGGTAAGTTGCACACTACACAGGTAGGTTACTCACAACACTGGAGCCTTTAGTCCACTCTAAGGCAGACGTGGAGACAGAGGTAAAGGGTTCTCACTACTGACGCTGTTTGGTCCTCTTCGAGGTGTTGCTACCAACACAGGTAAGTTGCACACTACACAGGTAGGTTACTCACAACACTTGGGCCTTTAGTTCACTCTAAGGCAGACGGGGAGACAGAGGTAAGGGGTTCTCACTACTTGACACGGCTTGGTCCTCTTCGAGGCGTTACTGCAAACACAGGTAAGTTGCACACTACACAGGTAGGTTACTCACAACACTGGAGCCTTTAGTCCACTCTAAGGCAGACGTGGAGACAGAGGTAAAGGGTTCTCACTACTGACGCTGTTTGGTCCTCTTCGAGGTGTTGCTACCAACACAGGTAAGTTGCACACTACACAGGTAGGTTACTCACAACACTTGGGCCTTTAGTTCACTCTAAGGCAGACGTGGAGACAGAGGTAAGGGGTTCTCACTACTGACACGGCTTGGTCCTCTTCGAGGCGTTACTGCAAACACAGGTAAGTTGCACACTACACAGGTAGGTTACTCACAACACTGGAGCCTTTAGTTCACTCTAGGCAGACGTGGAGACAGAGGTAAGGGGTTCTCACTACTGACACTGTTGGGTCCTCTTCGAGGCGTTGCTACAAACACAGGTAAGTTACACACTACACAGGTAGGTTACTCACAACACTTGGGCCTTTAGTTCACTCCTCCAAGCAGCGGACCCTCACCACAACAGCCGCACACTGTACGCCTTCACCCGTCGGCCAAAGCTTCGTAGGTGTCGTGGGGACTGCAAGGTCGGGCGCTGCAGAGCCGAACGCTTCCCAAGCTCCCCCTCCTTGTCGCTGACAGGGGATCTTCTACTGGGGCGAACTCTCGACGAGGCTCTGCGCACACCGAGTTCTTCTAGACAGACACAACTTCTACCTTCAATCCGTACAATGTACCTCGGCCGCTGTTCACTCTGATATGTAGTTGGATTACACTGCTGCCTGCTTTCCGGGTTAATGCGAGCTCTAGCCGACACTCAGGGGGTTATGGTAGTAGTTGGTTTCTCTCCTATGGCTCAGGCCTCAACGTGCTATTTCTTCGCACAATCTGCACGGGGCCCGGGCGGCTTCGGTTACTGTAAATACAGCACACACACAGCAAGCTTAGTGAAACACACGATGAAAGTCACAACTCACCACAGCACTCTGCACACGCACTCCACGTGAAGTTAAGACTTGGCCGCCTAGGCCTCGGCTGCTCGAGAGGCGGGTTGGGCGTTGTACATGCCAGAAAGAGAGAAAAGAATTCACAGGTGAATATGTTCAACAACACCCCTTTATGTCTCCTGGTTACCTCTTCGGCTCACCTACGCTTTTCGTCTCCGCAGGGCCGTAACTGATAGAGGGTTTCGTCTACCGATCTCCCAGTTGGTGTTCCACCATACACACACGGCACGCCCACGTTTCCCCTTCGTAGTAGGGCCGGTAACCTTCAACACTCTCACAAAAGACACCGGTAACTCTTCTTCTAAATAACGCATAGAATTTGCTTTGACTGTTACTCACGCTTTGTTGTCAACAAGTTTCCCCAATCATACATCCAATGGCTTCGTGTGCTCTTCTCCACATCCAAATCACACGATAACTTCCTTACCCCGCCGTCTCCAACCTCTCGTCTTCCCTAATGGATCAATGTGAGTCAAACCCCGCCGATCTCCACCGTAGCAACAAGCGCAAGCAACGTACTCACAAAGTACCACCAACAACAACATCTGACATCTTCAAAGGTGTTTATATGCTCAACCTTCTTTCCTTATCGGCCTATCAGCAATCGCTGTGTTAATCGCTCTCACCTGAATGATATCGGGCTTGATTTAGTGTTCGGGGAAACCCCGGGAATTCCGGTGTTTTGAATCAGTCGTCCGGGCGGAACCATCGCCGGGCGGAACCGATCTTGCACATTCTTGGTTCCGCCCTCACAGATCGTCACCTGGTGACATCCTCCCCCGCCGGAATGGTTTTAGTCCCTAGAACCGCTTCCTGTAACCCATTCTCCGTACCGGGTTGGTGGTCGTCCCCGGTTCTCCCGCTGGGGCCGTCGTGGAGGGGACACTGGGTTTACCTCGACGGGTAAGTCTTCCGACTCCCTTGGAGCCTCCTGGATCGGTTCGTTCGCCGGTTCTACTACAGCAGGTAAGTGCTCAGGTTCCTCTGGGACCTCCCGAGCTGGTACATCCACCGGACCTCCTGGGACTACAACCCATCCTTCAATCCAAGGAGTAACGGGTACCGGCTCCTTCGGGGCTGCTTCCGTGGGTAGTGGGGGGTAGTTTGGACAGTGGCGGATCATGTTCCGATGGACTACACGATCAGGCCCGGACTTTCCCTCCGGCCGGATGGTATATACCGGCTGCCCTGGTCTCTGTTGACTCTGGACTACGTAGGGCCTGGCCTCCCACCGGTCGCTCAGCTTACCCTTTCCTGGCCTTCGGTTGTCTCGCACAAGGACCCTCTCCCCCGGGGGCTTCCCGCGCCGTCCTGTCATACAGCCTCTTGTTCTTGACTCCTGCTTCCTGGATCCTTTTGTTGACCTGTTCGTAGGCCGAGCAGAGACGGTGGTGGTGTCGCCCTACCCATTCGGTCACGTTCTCTTCCCCTTCACTTCCAGCCGTCCCGAACAACAGATCTGTGGGCAGGCGGATGTGTCTACCAAACATCAGGTAAGTGGGAGCGTACCCCTTAGTGCTATGTACACTATTATTGTAAGCTTGCAATAGATTCGGCAGGGCACTCACCCAGTTGTCTTGACGTGTCCGGTCCAGAGTCCCCAACAAGCCCAGCAAGGTTTGATTGAACCGCTCACACCCCCCGTTCCCTTGGGGGTGGTAGGAAGTCGTGTGAGTCTTCGTGCAGCCATACAGCTGACATAGTTCCCGGATGATCCGTGATTCGAAATTGGGCCCTTGGTCCGAGTGGAAGAACTCTGGGCACCCAAATGATTGGAAGACTGTTTTCCACAATGCGGTAGCTGTGGTACTCGCCGTCTGATCCAAGGTGGGGATGGCCCAGGCGTACTTGGTGAATAGGTCGGTCACGACCAAGATGTTCTGGAAGCGGTCCGTGGGGCGACCCAAAGTCAGGTAGTCCATCGCGACGATATGGAGGGGGGCTTTAGCACGAATGGGGACCATCGGTGCTCGGGCCTCCTGTCGAGACTTAAACAGAATGCATCTGGGACAAGCTTGAATAAATGAACTCACAGACGTCTCCATTCCAGGCCAGTAAAAGTGTCTACATAGTAGGGACAACGTCCGCTCCTGTCCTTGGTGCCCCATCTGATCGTGATATGCCATCATCAGCGCCCGTACCTGGCTTGGGGGTACCACGATCTGACTGGTCTCCTCCCCCGTCCCTGGATCTCGAACGGTCCTGCATAACACACCTTCGCAGAGTATTAATCTTTCCCACTGCCCCAACATCTTCCGGCTCACCTTTGTTTGCCCTTGTTGCTCCACGGGGGTTGGTCGTCGGCCTCGTCCTAGCCACTCACCCAGACTCCGCAGCTCACGGTCCTCCTGCTGCCGGGTCCTCCACCGGTGGGGGTCCCATCCCCAACTTACAGGTACTGCCTCCTGCTGACTTCCCGGGGCTTCCACTACCCCGACCGTCAATCTCTCCTCTTCCAATCCTTCTCCTCGTGGTGTCAGGCCTCTCGGGCCTCCCCTCACCGGCAGCCGGGATAACGCATCGGCGTTGGTGTGTTCCCGCCCAGGGCGATACTGCAGCTGGTAATCGTAGTTAGCTAACTGTGCCACCCACCGTTGCTCTACTGCTCCTAGCCGGGCCGTCTGCAGGTGTACCAAGGGATTGTTGTCCGTAACCACCGTTACCTTGGCTCCCCAGAGATAGTCCTTGAACTTTTCACTCAATGCCCACTTTAAGGCCAGCAGCTCGAGTTTGAAGGAACTGTAGTTTGCGTCGTTCTTTCGGCGGGGTGAAGGCTCCGGCTAGCATAAGCGATCACTCGCTCCACTCCCTCCTGCTTCTGTGCGAGTACAGCCCCCAGGCCCAGGTTACTTGCATCTGTGTACAGCAGAAAAGGTTGTGAAAAATCAGCATATGCTAAAATCGGGGCTTGTAACAGCTCTTGTTTTAGTGCCCTGATGGCCGCCTCACAATCTGCGTTCCACTCTACTGTTGGGGATCCCCGCCCCCGTGGTCGTCCTGTTCCGACCAGCAGTTGGTTCAGGGGTTTGGCGATCTTCGAGAACCCCTTTATGAATCGCCAATAGTATCCCACAAAGCCCAGAAATGATCTCACTTGCCTTACGGTCTTGGGGGCCTCCCAGTCTCGCACTGCAGCCACCTTATCGGGATCTACGGCCACTCCAGATGCACTCACCACATGGCCCAGGAACTTCACTTCATGGCGCAGTAGATGGCACTTCTCGGGCTGTAGTTTCAAGCCATACCTCTCCATTTCTTGGAACACCTTCTCAAGGTGCTGGAGGTGGGTTTCAAAGTCTGGGGAATACACAATTACATCGTCAAGGTATACTAGTACAGACTCCATTAACTGACCTCTGAGACATCGTTGCATCAGCCTCTGGAAGGTTGCGGGAGCGTTGCAGAGCCCGAAGGGCATCCGGTCCCACTCAAATAGACCAAAGGGCGTGGTGAAGGCCGTCTTCTCCCGGTCCCGTTCTTCAACTTGGACTTGCCAATACCCGCTGGCCAGATCTAGCGTGGAGTACCAAGCGGACTTGGTCAAGCTCGCCAGTGAATCTTCGATCCGAGGCAGCGGGAACGCGTCCTTTTTAGTCAATTGGTTCAGCTTCCGATAGTCTACGCAGAACCTCCATGCCCCTGTCTTCTTTTGGACCAGCACTATAGGGGCCGCCCATGGGCTGCTACTCTCCCGTACGATCCCTTGCTCCAACATACCTTGCAACAGGGATCTCACTTCCGTGTATGGGCCATTCTACCGAATTCGTGCAAATTGCTGTCCCGGAACCAAAAAACTAATTTAAAAAGCATTAATGTAGGAAAATGTTTGATAATAAAAAAATATAAGCAAATAGCAATCAAAACCCAAAGTAATATTTGAGGTAGCGTCAGGTTTTATATATAAAATATCATCGTTTATATGGTGCTTTCAATTGAGAGGTGGTTCTCCCAAACCCCAAGGTCTGAATTTCACCAAAGGAAAAAAAATATGAAATAATTTTTTACATTTTTTTTATCATTGTTTTAAGAAGTATCATTTTGAATACTTTTGTTAATTAAAACCAAAAATATATTTATTGGATATTTTCAGTGAAAATCATGTAAAATCATGTAAAAAAAACACTGTCCCGCATTTTCACGTCACTACCGAAACATTGCATAGTTTGGTCAATAATATAATACTGCTTTAAGCCACTGCCCTCCATTTTGAACCAGAAACTTTGTCTGTGCCTCTCTTTCTTGTGGTGACATGGTGATTAGATCAGTCTCATGGTTTTGAAGTAAATGTGATCAAAAGTTTGGAAATCAGTGTGTGACATTTATGAATGTCACTACCGATCACACATTTTCAATGATTAATTCAGGTTTTTTTATTTTTTCTACTGGTCATTCATGTTTCAATGTCGAGAACTGTGCTAGCTAACTACGTACTGATTAGCATCTTAGCAGTAGGATCAAAGTTAGCTTAAATCATCACTACCGAAACAGTCACAACCGAAACGTTTGTTGACGTTTCGGTTGTGACGTGATTGTTTCGGTAGTGACAAAATGACACTTATTTCTTTATTTTAATTAATAAATAGAAACTTTCAACTGCACATATATTCTTTTTCAGTACAAATAATTTGTGAATTTCTGTAATGTTGTACGTGATTTGACTAGGACTACAAACTAAGATAAAATGAACTAGGCCAGATTAATTTAATTAATTCATACAGTAGTAGCTTGACTCATTATTGATATAAATGAAGGCTATATGATTCTACCTCTGGTCTCTAGGAAAACTTTCTGTGATAATTAAGCGGGACTTTGACTGATTGCTTTATATAATTGACATAACAGATAGCACTTATCAGTATCATTGTAAATTGACATGTCATTGTTAAGTGTAGACATGGCAGGCTCACACTAATAATGTAAATGTAAATGTAAATATCTTTGGTTAATTTGTAGAGATAGCTACAGAGAGAGAGGAATCACCAACATGCATAGACGGAAAGATGAAAGTAGAGCGGACAGACTGAGAGAGCCTATTTTCTTGAGCCGATACTTCTTTTGCTCACTCAGTTTACTTATAAAATTTGGCATCATCGTGTCATTTTTTATAAGTGTCAATTTAAAAAAGTAACATTAATTGAACTTAAAAAACTATATTTCTGTCTGTAAATAATGCCGGAAAAACTCGGTGAACACAGCAGCCACAAATCGGCCAATGCAATACACATAAAGCTTGCAAAAATCGGCCGATATATCGGTCTATCACTAGTTCTTTTATATGAAAATTGATTCAACCTACCTCAAATCAAATAAAAAATTAAGTTTACTTCAAACTCAAAAAAGTCAAACTCAGCAACAAGAGAATCAGTTAAGGAGGTTTAGAGAAGTTAGAATGTGTAATGGAAAAACAGGCACACATGTGTACACCAACATTACAGATGGACATGGGTGCACACACACCAAATTCTGTAGATTATACTGTGGGCCTGAAGTTTTATATGGACATACATTGTCATCTTTTTCTCAAGAGATGTGAAAATCAACACAGCATCTTGCATCCCTTCAAGGTCTGAACTATCCGCCATCTCTTCAGCGTAATTTCAGTTTTTTCTGCTTTTATGTGGTGCTGCGTTAGATATTCTTTGTGCTGTATGTTTTGACTGCATAATGCCAACCATTTTTGACTAACTAATTACTTTTTTTACACAAAATATGGAAAATCCAATGTGGTCGTCACTACCGAACATTTGATGTCACGACCGAAACAAATAATGTTCTGGAAAAATAAAATAGGTTTTGTTATTAGAAAAGATGACATAATTTATTTAGTTAGATAAAAATTTAAACAAATGAATCCTTGAATTTGAAAACTGTATAAGTGCATGTATGGCAATTACAGAGAAATATTGCTTTCAAAATGCATTTAATTTGATGAATCACTCTTATAGTTTTGTTAAAATAATATTTCTAATCAATATAACCATGACACTGTCTTTAAAAAAAATGAAAAAATATATTTAGAAGGTTAATGTAAAGAAAATCAGAATAGGCTATTAAAAACCAAATTTTTATATCAAATGTTGTTGTGTTTCGGTAGTGACAAATTCTGGGAGAGAGAAAACATTTCGAAACTGTATAAAAACATGCTAAGAAACTGTGTCCAATCAGTAGATTAGTGTTCCTTAGATGTTCTACTATGTTTATGACTACAAAGCTTGCAGGAAAAAACACACTTTTTTCAAGAAGTTTTGAAGTGTCAATTTGCACCAATTCGGTAGAATGGCCCGTATAAGGTGGGGGGTATCGGACGATACCGCTCCCGACTTGGTCCGGCTTCTCCCGTGGGGATACTGTGTCTTACCACCGTAGTGCATCCATAATCCTCGTCGTGGGTGGAAAATACGTGTTGCCATCTTCTAAGGAGTTCCTGCAGCTTTTCCGCCTGTCCTCGTTCTAGGTCCTCCCCTTGTAAGGAGTCGCCCGTCAAGTGGCTCGGCATTCTCTTCTCCTTCGTCCTAGATGCCTGTGTTAAAGCCACTTCGACCACTGCGGGGCGTACCTGGCGGAAACTCACGTCTTCTCCATCCCGTACCTGATGGCCCTCAACCGTGGTCACCGTCACCAGCCGTTGGTGTTTGTGCAAAAGCACCGGATAGGGGTTCTCGTTGCAGACCTTTACCGGTACTCGGCCTCGTTGGACCACCGCCAATCCTCGGGCTACGCCCACCTGGGTGCAATCTCCATGGGGTTCGACCAACACCCAGGTCGCTGACGCCACTGGGGGACTCTGGCCCACACTATGGCTTCGCTGCTTGCTGGCACGGATAGTGCAAACCGGCATGCAACTCGCCCGACTTCTTCACGACTGCCTTGGATCTTGGCCATCTGTACTCGGCGGCAGTCGGCCACTACACCTTCCCGGCCGTTCGGCCCTCGGTATTTTCTGTACGGGCCTAGCCCGAAATTGCTCCTCCCAGCACTCCGAGAGAACATTCATACCTATAAGGGCCCGATGCCGGCCGAGGCAGTGATCTTGAACAATAATAATCCCTTTCTGTGGCACTTGTACTCCGTAGAGCTCGAGGTCCGTGAGCCTGTAACCAATGTAGGGAATCTCTAGCCCGTTCGCCCCCTTCAGGGTAAGCCAAGGAGCTTCAGCTTCGTGTACGGGTTGGGCTCCAAACAATTCGTGGGACAGGCTTTCGGAAAATAGGGTGACCTGGGAGCCAGTGTCGACCAGGCATCGTACCGTAGTACCACATACTTGTACCTCAACTGTCGGGCTAAGCCCGACCATCCTGTCCCTGGACTCCATTCTTCTCGGGGGGTCTACTTGGGGGGCTCCGACCACATGACCCACTGTGGCCGGTCGTCCTAAAAACCCCCCTCGGAGGCTCTTCGCGGGCCGCATTGCCGGCTCACATGGCCAGCGGTCCCACAACGATTGCAAATTGGTCTCCCCTGCTCGTCCCACTCGAACCTGGGCCGATTTACCTGGTAGGGCCGTCTCGTCATGTCTCGGCCTCGTTCAGAGTACACCCAGTCTCGAGGGTTGGGGCCTTCTTCTCTCCTTCCCGGCCCTAGGCGCAGCTCTCCTACCAGGGTTTTAGTCAACTCGGCCATTTGGTCCCGCACATCCATCAGGAGCTCCATTTTCAAGGCTTATTTCCAGTCCACTACTTCGGGGGCCGTCCCCGCCGGGCCACTCACAGCTGTGCATACGGGGGCCTCCTTCATTTCCGCCTGATCACCTTCCAGGGCCATTGCTTCCTTCTTCAGATCGTCGAATGTAAGGTCGGGTTCTCTTCGGAATTGTACCCTTAGGTTCTGACGCACGGGGCCCTCTCTTAGCCCTAGCAGAAACTGATCTCGCAACAGGGTCTCTCCATCTCCCAACCCATGGTCTCGACGTCGTTGCAGGCGAGCGTACTGCTCGCGAAGTTTCAAGGCGAAGGCTTGGATGGACTGGTGGGGGCCCTGTTTGCAGTTAAAGAACTGTAGGACGGCCACAGGAGTGGTATCGCCGTATTGGTCGGCAAGGAATTGAAATATGGACTGGGCGGTGACTCGAACGGCTTCGGGGGCAGCTTGTACTTCCCGCCGGGCCTCTCCTTCTAGTGAGTTCAACACAAGTTGTTGTTGCTGGGTGGCGCTCAGCCCTTGGAGGCCGGCCAGGTACTCCAGTTGGGCCCTCCACTCGGCCAGGCGGACCTCCGACTCGGTTCCGCCATACTTCTGCACCCAGGGATTCCCTAGGAATATGGGCATGGCACGGGGTGGGGCTTCGGGTCTCTCAGGTACCACACGGGGTGGGGCTTCAGGCCTCTCGGGCACTACACGGGGTGGGGCTTCGGGCAACTCGTCGTTGGCCATTGGAGGGCCTTGGTCGCTCAACCCGAGGTGGAACCCTGCCGACTACGCCAAATCTGTCACGGCCGGGGCGGACCCAAGATAGCTAACAGACCACGCCCCTCTCTACTTTCCACCTTGAGGAGGTTCCCAAGACCACCCCAATGACCAGACAGACGAGTATACTACAATTAAAAGGTATCTTTATTAAATATTTAAAAGGAAAGGGAAAAAGGGGAAGGGCAGCTTAAAAACAATCTTCTTTTCGCCTCCAGGGCGAGTTGGACCAGGGGACGGGGGCCAGGAGTCTCCTTCTGTGTTGTTCTTGAACTCGTGGCGCCCTCCGCTTCCTCCTGGAGGCAAAACAAGGAAAACACAATTAATGTTGGCCCAGCACCGAGTCACAACTTATCTGACCGTTGTTTCTGTCTCTCTCTCGCCCTCAGGTCACTCCCTCTCAACTTCACGGGACGCGGAGGATCCACCACGATGCGTGGCTACAAACACAGGTAAGTTACACACTGCACAGGTAGGTTACTCACAACACTTGGGCCTTTGGTTCACTCCAAAACATACGTGGGGACAGAGGTAGGGGGTTTTCAATACTGACACTGTTTGGTCCTCTTCGAGGCGTTGCTGCAAACACAGGTAAGTTACACACTGCACAGGTAGGTTACTCACAACACTTGGGCCTTTAGTTCACTCTAAGGCAGACGTGGAGACAGAGGTAAGGGGTTCTCACTACTGACACGGCTTGGTCCTCTTCGAGGCGTTACTGCAAACACAGGTAAGTTGCACACTACACAGGTAGGTTACTCACAACACTGGAGCCTTTAGTCCACTCTAAGGCAGACGTGGAGACAGAGGTAAAGGGTTCTCACTACTGACGCTGTTTGGTCTTCTTTAAGGCGTTGCTGCAAACACAGGTAAGTTACACACTGCACAGGTAGGTTACTCACAACACTTGGGCCTTTAGTTCACTCTAAGGCAGACGTGGAGACAGAGGTAAGGGGTTCTCACTACTGACACGGCTTGGTCCTCTTCGAGGCGTTGCTGCAAACACAGGTAAGTTACACACTGCACAGGTAGGTTACTCACAACACTTGGGCCTTTGGTTCACTCCAAAACATATGTGGGGACAGAGGTAAGGGGTTCTCAATACTGACACTGTTTGGTCCTCTTCGAGGCGTTGCTGCAAACACAGGTAAGTTACACACTGCACAGGTAGGTTACTCACAACACTTGGGCCTTTAGTTCACTCTAAGGCAGACGTGGAGACAGAGGTAAGGGGTTCTCACTACTGACACGGCTTGGTCCTCTTCGAGGCGTTACTGCAAACACAGGTAAGTTGCACACTACACAGGTAGGTTACTCACAACACTGGAGCCTTTAGTCCACTCTAAGGCAGACATGGAGACAGAGGTAAAGGGTTCTCACTACTGACGCTGTTTGGTCCTCTTCGAGGCGTTACTGCAAACACAGGTAAGTTGCACACTACACAGGTAGGTTACTCACAACACTGGAGCCTTTAGTCCACTCTAAGGCAGACGTGGAGACAGAGGTAAAGGGTTCTCACTACTGACGCTGTTTGGCCCTCTTCGAGGCGTTGCTACCAACACAGGTAAGTTGCACACTACACAGGAAGGTTACTCACAACACTTGGGCCTTTAGTTCACTGTAAGGCAGACGTGGAGACAGAGGTAAGGGGTTCTCACTTCTGACACGGCTTGGTCCTTTTTGAGGCGTTACTCCAAACACAGGTTAGTTGCACACTACACAGGTAGGTTACTCACAACACTGGAGCCTTTAGTTCACTCTAGGCAGACGTGGAGACAGAGGTAAGGGGTTCTCACTACTGACACTGTTGGGTCCTCTTCGAGGCGTTGCTACAAACACAGGTAAGTTACACACTACACAGGTAGGTTACTCACAACACTTGGGCCTTTAGTTCACTCCTCCAAGCAGCGGATCCTCACCACAACGGCCGCACACTGTACGCCTTCACCCGTCGGCCAAAGCTTCGTAGGTGTCGTAGGGACTGCAAGGTCGGGCGCCGCAGAGCCGAACGCTTCCCAAGCTCCCCCTCCTTGTCGCTGACAGGGGATCTTCTACTGGGGCGAACTCTCGACGAGGCTCTGCGCACACCGAGTTCTTCTAGACAGACACAACTTCTACCTTCAATCCGTACAATGTACCTCGGCCGCTGTTCACTCTGATATGTAGTTGGATTACACTGCTGCCTGCTTTCCGGGTTAACGCGAGCTCTAGCCGACACTCAGGGGGTTATGGTAGTAGTTGGTTTCTCTCCTATGGCTCAGGCCTCAACGTGCTATTTCTTCGCACAATCTGCACGGGGCCCGGGCGGCTTCGGTTACTGTAAATACAGCACACACACAGCAAGCTTAGTGAAACACACGATGAAAGTCACAACTCACCACAGCACTCTGCACACGCACTCCACGTGAAGTTAAGACTTGGCCGGCTAGGCCTCGGCTGCTCGAGAGGCGGGTTGGGCGTTGTACATGCCAGAAAGAGAGAAAAGAATTCACAGGTGAATATGTTCAACAACACCCCTTTATGTCTCCTGGTTACCTCTTCGGCTCACCTACGCTTTTCGTCTCCGCAGGGCCGTAACTGATAGAGGGTTTCGTCTACCGATCTCCCAGTTGGTGTTCCACCATACACACACGGCACGCCCACGTTTCCCCTTCGTAGTAGGGCCGGTAACCTTCAACACTCTCACAAAAGACACCGGTAACTCTTCTTCTAAATAACGCATAGAATTTGCTTTGACTGTTACTCACGCTTTGTTGTCAACAAGTTTCCCCAATCATACATCCAATGGCTTCGTGTGCTCTTCTCCACATCCAAATCACATGATAACTTCCTTACCCCGCCGTCTCCAACCTCTCGTCTTCCCTAAGGGATCAATGTGAGTCAAACCCCGCCGATCTCCACCGTAGCAACAAGCGCAAGCAACGTACTCACAAAGTACCACCAACAACAACATCTGACATCTTCAAAGGTGTTTATATGTGACCAGTCACGGAAAGTAGGGACACAAGTCGGATCTGGGACATTTTGAGTTATTCACAGATCCTGAAAGTGCAGATTCTAAGCTTTCCAACGATATGTAACACATGGAAATCTGATAAGAATTGGAGAAGTTGTGGCCATTTGAATGAAGGCACTCCAAAATTCTTAATGCTGAGAAAACGGCTTTTAAAGTTTGTGCTTTTTCACCCCTCTCAGCTGCTGGGAGGGACAATAGGGCTCATTTACATCTCATTGAGATAAGCCATACCCTCTGTAAAGCTCCCCCATGTAAATTTTGACCAATACCTTTTACTGTAAAAGTTTGTGGTTAGACCTGGTTTAAGTCTGATAAAAAAAAGTAAAAATATTTTAAGTTTTGACTTATAATGCACATTTAACGGTTACACATACTCATACGTGAGCTAAGTCATTAACATCGGTCAATTCAGGCATTATTCAAATTAATAGCAGATGCTCACATTGCCATCTTAAAGCTCATTATAGTAATTGGGGCAATCGAAACCACAGTCCTGAGCTATCTAATAACAATAGGGGTTTTGGCAATCGAAACCACAGTCCTGAGTTAACAACAACTTTGGGTTTTGGCAATCGAAACCTGAGCAAGCTAATAACAATTGCACTAAATGTGAAGGTCTACGTGTACGTGTTCTTACAATGAACAAAAAACAACAAACTTTAATGTTTATGGAAACTCACCCCATAAGAAACAGAAAACTGTTCTTGCAGATCTTGTTCCCTCCAATGAAATAAGTTGTTCGGGCACACCTCTCTTTGTCGGTGTCTTTGTGGATGTTATCATTTCCGAAGTTTGCACTGTGATATCAATGATATCAGATTGAGCCTGTCAGAGTGCTGCTTAAGTAGCCACGCTGTTCCCTTGGGGGGCGGGTCCATAACTAAAGTATCAAAAGCCGCTGCATGTAAATAAACACAGACAATGACCGCGCCCCCCGCTGCACGCTAGAATCTCGGGAAAAACAACCCGTTCTCAACAGCAAAATGTAGCACTGTATATGATATTACACTTTAATGAAACCAATCGCTCGCTCGTTCCTCCAGCAGCCAATGACTTCATTGAAAATATTGATAGACATAACATGTAGCCAATTATATAACGTATTCAACAATGTCTATGTGACTTTTTGTGTATGTGTAAGTCTTCATGTTGTGATGCAAGAACTGACGTCAAAGTACCGCGAGAGCGAGTCGAATTAAACTACTCCATAAGATTTCTAAGAGCTCTCGCGGTACTTTGACATCATCCGACTGCGGCGCCGCATAAAGTCAGTGACACGGAACTACAGTCACGTGACTTCACGCTCGAGCCGGAAGAGAAGACAATGCTGAATAAAGTTGTAATTCTTGCTATTTTTGGACCAAACTGTATTCTCGATGCTTTAACACATTCTTACTGACCAACTGATGTCACATGGACTACTTTGATGATGTTTTTATTACCTTTCTGGACATGGAAACCGTACATAGATTTTAAATGGAGGAGACATAAAGCTCTCGGACTAAATCTAACGTTAAAACATCCTAAACTGTTTTCCGAAGATGAACGGAGGTCTTTTGAGTTTAGAACGACATAAGGGTAAGTCATTACTTACATTATTTTCATTTTTGGGCAAACTATCCTTATTTAGTAGTCAGGCTGTTCCCTTTGCGGGCGGGAGCGAAAACCAAGCTGCTTATACAGTATGTAAATACACACAGACAATGACGCCCCCCGCTGCACGCTAGAATCTCCGGAAAAACAAGCCTATTTCAACCGCAAAATTTACGCTTTTAAATATAAAAAAACTGCTATCTCAAACATGGAGAGGCTTCTTCATGATCTCAACTAACAGATTCTGCAATAAAACGAAAATCACAAATTTTGAAAATAAACACTTTGTTGCTCATTATCTCGAAACTTGCGCTGCCGACTTGTGTCCCTAGTTTCCATGACTGGTCACATATGCTCAACCTTCTTTCCTTATCGGCCTATCAGCAATCGCTGTGTTAATCGCTCTCACCTAAATGATATCGGGCTTGATTTAGTGTTCGGGGAAACCCCCGGAATTCCGGTGTTTTGAATCAGTCGTCCGGGCGGAACCATCGCCGGGCGGAACCGATCTTGCACATTTTTGGTTCCGCCCTCACAGATCGTCACCTGGTGACATCTGCAATTCAGAAACTCCTCTCTGTTACCATGCAGACAAAAACAAATTTAACTTTTTTGATGACCTCAGCTTTAACAAGTCATGGGTTTTAAATTGAAATCATTTAACCACACGTACTTCCTCTATTTCAACACATTTTGTTGTCAAAAGCATACAGTACAAATGTTCAGACCTGTAAGGAAAAGACATGTTAGTTATAATTAGTTATGATTCATTTCAATTTCCTTCACAACGTGCAACAAAACTCCTCTGTTAAAATGTCAGAAAATGTAGTTTGGTGTTTCTTTGATGAAATCTTTGCTGATATTATTGTGTATGAAGAGTTTTTCTCCTCGTCGGGTTGTTTTTATAAAGATGATTAAAAACATTGATCCATCATTGACACTGACACACACATTAATAATGTTTTTTATAGATTGAGTGAAATTGATCTTTAAACACTGTAACATCTTTAAATGTAAGATCAGAGTTATGTTATCTCCAGCTGATATTCCTCCTGTAATAGAGGAAGATTTTTACATCAAATACCTGATGAGAATTACAAGTGTGAGTCATGAACTCAATACAGATTTATGAAGAAATGTTCATGTGGTTTAGGACATCTAACACTAATAGTCAGCTGTGTGGTGGATTTATTTGACATTTAAACACACAGTGTCTCAGTTACTGAGGGATTGAAAGAGGAACATTACATGAAGAGATGGAGGTTAGAGATTTGTGTCAAACTTTGTAGTTTTGTATAATTCACATAAAATCTCTGTTCTCTACAGGTTGTGGAGTTGTGATATCACAGATGAAGGTTGTGTTGCTCTGACTTCAGCTCTGAGATCAAACCCATCACACCTGAGAGAACTGGATCTGTCTTACAATAAACTCACAGATTCAGGAGTGAAACTGATCTCTGATCTAAAAGATGATCCACAATATAAACTACAGACAGTACGGTGAGTAGAGCTCATTTAAATAAATGTTTAAAGTAAACTCATGCAGTGTGATTTAAATCCTAGAATATAAATATTAGAAATAAATGTAAATTGATCTGCTGCTGTTATAGGCTGTGTATCCTTTAAACCCAACAAACAGAAAATATGAAGTGTACATGAACAACACTTGATGCTTTGTCAGATCAACACAATAAGAATTCAATCCAATGTTTGAGTCTGTTTACTAACTGTGATGTTGAGTTTGTTCACTCCAGGATTTAATACTGTGATCTTACTCTTCTTCTGTTTTATATATTTATTGGTTTGCACACACAAAAAAAAACTGAAGACACTTGGATAACTATAACCAACATATTTGTACACAACATTTTCCTTTTTTTCCCCATAACCCCCACAAAAAAAAAAAAAAAAAATAAACAAATAAAATAAATAAAATAAATATTGTAAAAAATATATTCATATATAAAACTAATAATAACAAAATAAAATAAAAAAAAATAAAAAAGGAGGGGGAGTCAGGCCTAGTTAGCTTGGAAAAATTGCATAAATGGTTGCCACTTGTTGTAAAATTTGGCGAGATTACTTTTTTACTTTTCTTACTCTAGGTGTCTTACCATTCCATAGAAAATGAGATACAACTGAATCAATGTTTTTGAAAAAACCTTTAGATAAAAAATTGGTAGGCACTGGAACAAAAACAGGAATTTTGGGAGGACACTCATTTTAACCACGTTAAGTCTACCGATCAGGGACAGGGGGAGGGAACCCCATTTTTGGAAGTCAGCTTTAATCTCAGTCAATAAGGGAGAAAAATTTACATCATAAAGAGATTTGTAGGACCTGGCCACATGAACCCCCAAATACTTAAATCCCGAAGGACTCAGTTTGAGGGGGATATCAGACTGAGAGAGCTGCATTGCTAGGGCATTGACCGGGTAACATTCGCTCTTTGAGACATTGATCTTGTATCGCGAAAACAAACCGAATCTGTGGAAAAAAGAAAGGATAGCAGGGCACGCCTCTACAGGATTAGTGATATACAAAAGCAGATCATCAGCGTATAAAGAACGTTTGAATTCAACATGGGAACGCGTAATGCCGCTAAAAATGGGGAAAGATCTCAAATAAATGGACAGAGGTTCTACGGCAAAAGCAAAGAGGAGGGGAGACAGAGGGCAACCGTGTCTACAGCCACGGACGGTTTAAGGAAAAATAACTAGATTAAATATTATTAGTTATGATACTGACACAAGGTGACGTATAGAGAAGTCATATCCATTATATAAAAACACTACCGAAACCAAATTTCTTCAAAACTGCAAACAAGTAACTCCATTCGACTCTGTCAAACGCCTTTTCTGCGTCAACAAAGATTACAACTTCTGGAATGGTGGCGGTTTCTTTCGAGTAAATAATATTTAATAAAGTATGAACATTGTAGAAGAGCTGGCATCCTTTTATGAAGCCTGTCTGCTCCTGAGATATAATTGTTGAAAGCACCTTCTCTAGACGACATGCCAAGGCTTTCGCAAGAATTTTTGTATTGACATTCATCAAAGAGATAGGTCTATAAGAAGTACAAAGCTCGAGATCCTTGCCCTTTTTTAGAAGGACGCTAATAGAGGCCTGTCTCAAAGTGGAAGGAAGAGAGTTATTTGACAAAGATTCTACATAAACAGCGTGTATTAGCGGGATAAGTTGATTATGGAATGCCTTGAAAAATTCAACCGGGAACCCTTCTGGCCCAGGTGACTTATTATTTTGCATATTTTGTAGTGCCAGTGTAAGTTCTTGCGTAGTCAGTGGAGAATCCAACTGATCAATTGCATCTGTGCTCATATCCGGAAAGTCTATATCATGCAAAAACGCATCCATATCAGTCAAATCCGAAGGAGATTCAGAACTATACAAAGATTTATAAAAGGATGAAAATATGGAATTTTTAAGATCAGGTTCCTCCACCAACATCCCCGACGCATCTCTAACATGAGGTATTTAACGTGAGGCTGCTTGTTGACGCAATCTATGAGCTAATAATTTACCAGACTTGTCTCCATATTCGTAATATTTGGCCCGAGAGTGTAGGAGTAACCGCTCTGCATCATTAGTTGTGATCAAGTCTAACTCTGTTTTTAATACCACACGCTGCCTTAATAAATCAGGAGACGTAGATGAGGCTAGCTGTTGATCCACAGATTTCAAATCAGCTGATAATTTTTGAATGGTTGACGTTCTTAATTTCTTCAAATAAGCTGAGTATGAAATAATCTGACCCCGTAAATAGGCCTTTAAAGATTCCCACAGGAGCGTCTTAGAAATGGGTTCCAATTCAGATTGGTTGAGAGATATAAAGTCCTCAATTGTACTTATAATAAATTTATGAAATTTGTCATCAGACAAAAGAGATATGTTAAATCTCCAGTGAGTGGGGTAACGAGGTTGTGGCAATGTGAAAAAAATAAAAAAGAAAGAAAAAATAGCACCTTATGTTTTGAATTGATGCACAGTATTTGTTTACTTCCGTTTTTTGGGAATGGATGACGTGCTATAGTCACGTGGTGAAGGAAAGGAGATAAAAGGGAATGTGACGAGCCCGGAAGTACCGCGTCTAAGAAATGTTTGTTTACCTGATGTGAGTGTTGGCCTGCTGTGGGAGGACGGACGGCATTTGGTCAGGAGAAGAAGTGCTTGTTGTTATTACCGGAGCGAGTGACACGGAGCTTTGCTCAGATTCTCGGATTCCCGGATCGACAGCTTATGAGCTTAACTATCGACCGAATGAGATTCGCCGACTTTGTGTGTCCCAGAGGTTCCTTACACTCCACTTCAGTGAGATTCATCACAGCAAAACTTGGGTTAGTGTCTGTACTCCATCGTTATCCACGCTCATTCATCCACCACTACACACGCACATCATAACATGCACACACTATTCACATCTGCACATTCAAGCGGGTTTGTTTTTCTTATTTGTGTTAGTCGTTATTTTCTACTGTCATGATTGGCAAGTAAATGTGATGTTTATATGTATAAAATGCACTTAATATTTACGTAATGTTTCTTTTCTTTTTTATGTACAATGTATGAATGATGTGGGACACGAATCTGCCAGTTCGGAAACGAACCAGAGACGCGGTCACTACAGGATTGTGAAGACGTGTTTTTTGTGTTTTTTTTTTTATGAATGAACTAATAAACTGCATTGATGTGGACTGCTATTGAGACTTTGTTTTTTGTGTGGTAACGGATGGTTTTTGCTATCTGGGATTTACCTAACTCTTTGACAGGGTTAAACCTGTCTGGCGCCCGAACATTTTGGTTTTTTTAATTATAAAATTACCTTTGCCAGTCTACCTAGGTGTGTGAAAGACGCACATCACGTGACCAAACGGTGGCGCAGCGGTAGTGCGTTAGGCCGCCGCGTGGTAGACCCGGGTTCGAAACCCGCCTAGGCCAAAGTTTTTTTTATAAAGTAAATTGAGTTAGGGCGGCCACGTTACAGAGTGGCGCCCAAACAGGGACATTGAACTTAAAACATTGAACTTAAGACATTGAACTTAAAACTTGAACTTAAAACCTTGAACTTAAAACCTTGAACTTAAAGACTTGAACTAAAACAATTACTTTTCAAAGAGAGACTTTAACACATGAATGTGAACATTTAACCTTGAATGAGGGGGTTTTGAGCAAGCTTTGAAAATGCTTGTGGTTTGTTGAATATAAGGGAAAAAAACATTGAAACTGTGAATTGGTAAATATTTGCAATGTCTGAAATGAAACTTTGGATACATGTGGTTTTGTGGATTTTTGTTATTTTGAGGGAAAATTGTGTTTAAGTGGTACAGAAAAAAAACAAATGCTTATTTTGCCTGTGAAAATTGGGGTGTAGATTTTTTGTGTGTGACAATTATCAAGTAATAGTTTCTTTAGGGTAAAATACTGTGTCTGACCATTTGGAAAAAATACCTTGTGTTTTGTGGAAACTGTGGTGTAAAGAAAATACTGGCACACACACATTTACTGATTTACATTTATTGATTTTCTCCCCAACATTTTTGTTAACACACACACACACACAAAACATGGCTGCAACTCCTCCTTCCCCATCTATCTTTGTGGAAATGGAGTCTCCACCAGACATCTCAACTCCAGTATGGAGACCTGCCCAGCAACCATTGCTACCTCCCCCAAGACTTCCTATTCTTACACCTGCATTTTATAATATTACAACACCACGTGGCTCAGACTATCCAAGAACTCATGTGCATTTGTCTCCTTCTGCTCCAACTGGCGGTGCTTCTGTGCAAACGCACACATGGGTATCTCAAGTGGATGATATGCAACTATGTAGCACATCAGGAGCTGAAACCCCTTCTACAGTGTCTCAGCATGCTTTGCCAAATACCCTGCCAACTCCAGGAAGAGAAATACAACAGGTCACAACTCATTTACAAGGGAATTGGGATACCTTAATTGATTGTATGAAGGAACAACATAAGTCAGTGAGTGAACTTACCGGGGAAGTGAAGGCTGCTGCTTCTCACCACAAGAGCCAGATTGTTGATCTTTCTACACAAGTGGAGGACAATAGAAGACAAATCTTCACTCTGTTTTCCACTGCCAGGCAACAAGAGGAGTCTGAATTAGATAACCTGACGAAGGCCATGAGACAGATGATCACAGATGAATTCCAGAAGGTGGAATCTACATTAGTGTCAGAAGTACACTTCATGATTGATCAGCTACAGTCAGAGGTTCAGCAGGACATTAAAGCTGTTCTACAAGCGTTTCAAACCAGTCAAGATCATCTAACCTCAGAACTCCAGCAATGTGTTACTCAAACTGACAAATTGGTCATTGATGTAAAAGAACTAACCGGTGAAGTTGAAAAAGGTTTTCAAAGTGTCAAGAAGACAAGTGAGGAACAACTGAAGTCCAGTGTATCAGTACCACCAGTGCCTAGTTCTACCATTTCAGCATCTCCGCCATCTGATTCTACTTCTGTAACTGGGGTGTCTGCTCCAGCCTCTCTACCAGCACCTATGGTTAAAAGTGACCACATTAAATTAACCTTTCCTACTTTTGGAAGGCCTTCTGATGATGCAGACCCACTATTATATCTCACTAAATGTCAAGATTTTTTGGCCCTTCATCCCCTACCAGATGCAGATATTTTGGCTACTTTTCGTACTGTCTTATACGGAACAGCACGAGACTGGTGGGAAGTAAGTCGAACAAACATAACTACCTGGAATGGTTTTGAGGCTGCATTCTTATCTGCTTTCCTTTCTGAGGACTACGAAGACGAGCTAGCAGAACGTGTTCGTACTAGAGTTCAAGGAGACACAGAAACAATTAGAGATTTTTCCTTTTCCTACAGAGCTCTCTGCAAAAGATGGAAGGCAGACTTAACTGAAGGTGAAATTGTTAAAATGATATTGAAGAATATAAAGCCATACCTCGCCAGCCAACTACGTAGCCGAGTGACTACAGTGGAAGAACTGGTTAAACTGGGTCACCAGCTCGAAAAGGATTTTGAGCAACAGCTTCGCTATGAAGACCGTATGGGGCCTTAAACAGTCCTCACCCTCACAAAGACCTCCTTTAAATCGACCTACTGAAAAAATGCCAGTTCAGTGTTGGAGATGTAGAGGACAGCATCCACCAGGTAAATGTCCCCACTATACCTCTCCACAGTCACCTCAGATGTCTGGTTCACAGTACCCCAACAGTGGAAAGCATCATCGTCACTCTAAATCAAGTGGTCAACCTTCCAACAGCTCTGTTGCTGCAACGAAAGCACATCACCAATCAGCCAACAAGAAAAACTCCTCCTCTATACCGTCTAACAAAAAAGTGATTGTACCTCAACAACTAATTGTACCCATCCGTATTGATGCCTGGGCAGGTAAGGCTATCGTGGATACTGGTGCAAGCTATACCCTGATCAATGAGAACCTTATGAGGCAGTTTATCTCATTAGACCAACTCCAACCATGGTCCCTTGGTCCTCTTTACCTGGCAAATGGGAAAGCAGAGGTTCCATTAGGATGGTTCAATACTACCATACATCTTCATAATCAGTCTTTTACTATACCTGCTGCCGTTCTTTCAACCCACGCCCTAGCTTATGCTGTGGTCCTGGGTTTGGACTTTATCTTCTTCAGTGGTCTGCAAATCAATGTGATTGACCAAAAATATTCTTTCAAGATTGCCCCTTCTGAAGACTATCCTTTTCAACTAGGAAATGCAAGTGTTCCACCAGTTGTTGATTCACAATCCTGGAAAGGAAGACAACAACTCAAGGAAAACAAACAAAGCCTCTCGCTATTAACCGCTGTTCCTCCATCAGGTCCCCTGCTGTCTCTACAACCTGATATTTCAACTGATGCTCTATCTAGGTCATCTATACCCACCTCCAGTTGTAACTTGTATGCAGGTAACAAAGATCCAGAACTGCCATGGTCTGATGTTGACTTGTGGAAGGAGCAACAGGAAGACCCTGATGTTATAAAACTCATGCAAGCAATATCTGAAAATTGTGCAGATCTAAAGGATCAATATGAAATAATAGAGGGAAAACTGTATCAAAAGACATACCTGTCGAACAACCAGCTGCACTACAGAGTTTACATTCCCAGCAGTCTCAGATCCTCATTCCTGCAACACTACCATTCCAGCCCTCTAAGTGGTCATGGAGGGATCTTCAAGACTTATAAGAGGCTCCAGAATGTGGCTTTCTGGCCAGGCATGTGGTCTGACGTGAAACGTCATGTGAGAGCATGCACAACCTGTCAAACATTGAAAAGTGATACTCAAAAACCTGCCGGAAAACTGCAACAAATCACTACGACTCGCCCAAACCAAATGCTGGGAGTCGACATTATGGGTCCTTTGCCACGGAGTACCAGCCAAAACGAATACTTACTTGTTTTTGTCGATTACTACTCTCGTTGGGTGGAATTGTTCCCAATGCGGAGTGCTACTGCCCAGAATATTGCCACTATCTTCCGAAAAGAAATTCTGACTCGATGGGGTGTACCAGATTTCATCATCTCAGACAGGGGTGTCCAATTTGTTTCTTCTGTTTTCAAAGAGCTGTGTGAGAATTGGAGCATTACTCCCAAATTAACTACTGCTTACCACCCACAAACCAATTTAACAGAGAGAATTAATCGCAACCTCAAGACCATGATGGCTGCCTATGTGGAAGACAACCACAAAAAATGGGACCAGTTCTTACCTGAATTCCGTTTTGCTTTAAATTCAGCTGTCCAAGAAACTATTGGACTAACGCCTGCAGAACTCCAACTTGGCAGAAAACTCCAAGGTCCTATGGACAAAATCCTGCATAACACTAATTTGACTCCAGATGCTGATTCCTATGATGTAGTTCATCATCTTCATCAACTGCAACAGCAAGCCAAAGAAAACAGTGAGAAAGCCAAGAAGAGACAACTAAGAAATTATAACAACAAAAGGAGAGACTTAACATTCAAAGACAAAGATCGTGTATGGTTACGTAACTTCCCTCAGTCTAGTGCATTACGTAATTTTTCTGCAAAATTAGCACCAAAATGGAAGGGACCTTACCGTATTGTGCAGCAACTGGGTCCGGTGAATTATCGAATAGCCCTGGAAGACACCGGAGAGGATGTACGTACAGCGCATGTCTGTAACTTAAAAATGTGCTTTCCTACAGCTGAGGAGTTGGAGTCTCAGGAAAAGGACAAACTTTGCCAGTTGTTTCAAGACACCTCTGATGAGGATGAGGAGTTCCTAGGTTTCTAACCTATTTTGTTTTTGAGTTTTTTGTGTTGTTTGTTGTTGTTTTCGTCCAACCATAGGTTGTTTTTTCCAGGGGGGAGAGTGTGGCAATGTGAAAAAAATAAAAAAAGAAAGAAAAAATAGCACCTTATGTTTTGAATTGATGCACAGTATTTGTTTACTTCCGTTTTTTGGGAATGGATGACGTGCTATAGTCACGTGGTGAAGGAAAGGAGATAAAAGGGAATGTGACGAGCCCGGAAGTACCGCGTCTAAGAAATGTTTGTGTTTACCTGATGTGAGTGTTGGCCTGCTGTGGGAGGACGGACGGCATTTGGTCAGGAGAAGAAGTGCTTGTTGTTATTACCGGAGCGAGCGACACGGAGCTTTGCTCAGATTCTCGGATTCCCGGATCGACAGCTTATGAGCTTAACTATCGACCGAATGAGATTCGCCGACTTTGTGTGTCCCAGAGGTTCCTTACACTCCACTTCAGTGAGATTCATCACAGCAAAACTTGGGTTAGTGTCTGTACTCCATCGTTATCCACGCTCATTCATCCACCACTACACACGCACATCATAACATGCACACATTATTCACATCTGCACATTCAAGCGGGTTTGTTTTTCTTATTTGTGTTAGTCGTTATTTTCTACTGTCATGATTGGCAAGTAAATGTGATCTTTATATGTATAAAATGCACTTAATATTTACGTAATGTTTCTTTTCTTTTTTATGTACAATGTATGAATGATGTGGGACACGAATCTGCCAGTTCGGAAACGAACCAGAGACGCGCTCACTACAGGATTGTGAAGACGTGTTTTTTGTGTTTTTTTTTTATGAATGAACTAATAAACTGCATTGATGTGGACTGCTATTGAGACTTTGTTTTTTGTGTGGTAACGGATGGTTTTTGCTATCTGGGATTTACCTAACTCTTTGACAGGGTTAAACCTGTCTGGCGCCCGAACATTTTGTTTTTTTTATTATAAAATTACCTTTGCCAGTCTACCTAGGTGTGTGAAAGACGCACATCACGTGACCAAACGGTGGCGCAGCGGTAGTGCGTTAGGCCGCCGCGTGGTAAAACCGGGTTTGAAACCCGCCTAGGCCAAAGTTTTTTTTTATAAAGTAAATTGAGTTAGGGCGACCACCGTTACAAGGTTCAGATGAGAACTGAATGTCCAAGGTTAAAGGTGAATGGTCTGAAATAATAATAGGATGGTAACAGGTATCTGTCACTTTGGGCATCAATCTGGCATCAATAAAAAAATAGTCGATATGGGAAAATTTCTGGTGTACATGTGAATTAAAGGAGTATTGTCTGCCAGTTGGATTGCAAACCCTCCAGGGGTCAATGTAGCCATTGTTGGACATAAAACTACTTAGAGTTCTAGCCATTTGTGACTGATTCAAGCTGACTGCAGAACGGTCTAGCTGAGAATTCACAACACAATTCATGTCCCCGCCGAACACCAAAAACACATCATTTAAAGATGGTAGTTTCTTAAACAGATTATTAAAAAAATTAGGATTATCAAAATTTGGCGCATATACATTGACAAGTACACTGAAAAAAATGATTCATTGAATTTAATCAATTTTTTTAAGGTAAGTGGTTGCAATCAATTTACAACCCCAAAACAGAAAAAGTTGGGACACAGTAGAAATTGTGAGTAAAAAAGGAATGGAATAATTTACAAATCTCAGAAACTTATATTTTATTCACAGTAGAATATAGATAACAAATCAAATGTTGAAAGTGATAGATTTTGAAATTTCATGCCAAATATTGGCTCATTTTGGATTTCATGAGAGCTACACATTCCAAAAAAAGTTGGGACAGGTAGCAATAAGAGGCCAGAAAAGTTAAAATGTACATATAAGGAACAGCTGGAGGAGGACCGATGTTTAGGAATAGGAATGTTGTCCTATTCTTGTCTAATACAGACTTCTAGTTGCTCAACTGTCTTAGGTCTTCTTTGTCGCATCTTCCTCTTTATGATGCACCAAATGTTTTCTATGGATGAAAGATCTTGACTGCAGGCTGGCCATTTCAGTACTCAGATCCTTCTTCTTCGCAGTCTTGATGTTGTAATTGATGCAGAATGTGGTCTGGCATTGTCATGTTGGAAAATGCAAGGTCTTCCCTGAAAGAGACGACATCTGAATGGGATCATATGTATCTAGAACTTGGATAAACCTTTCAGCATTGCTGGTGCCTTTCCAGATGTGTAAGCTGCCCATGACACACGCACTCATGCAACCCTAAACCATCAGAGATGCAGGCTTCTGAACTGAGCGCTAATAACAACTTGGGTTGTCATTGTCCTCTTTAGTCCAGATGAAATGGCATCCCAGTTTTCCAAAAAGAACTTCAAACTTTGATTCGTGGACCACAGAACAGTTTTGCACTTTGCCAAAGTCCATTTTAAATTAGCCTTGCCCAGGGAAAACGCCTGTGCTTCTGGATCATGTTTAGATATGGCTTCTTTTTTGACCTATAGAGTTTAAGCTGGTAACAGCGAATGACACGGTGGATTGTGTTCACTGACAATGTTTTCTGGAAGTATTCGTGAGCCCATGTTGTGATTTCCATTACAGTAGCATTCCTGTGTGTGATGCAGTGCTGTCTTAGGGCCCGAAGATCACGGGCATCCGGTATGGTTTTCCAGCCTTGACCCTTACACACAGAGATTGTTTCAGATTCTCTGAATCTTTTAATGGTATTATGCACTGTAGATGATGATAACTTCAATCTCTTTGCAATTTTTCTCTGATAAAGTCAGAAAACTATTTTTCGCTGCAGCATTGGGGGAATTGGTGATTCTCTGCCCATTTTGACCTCTGAGAGACACTGCCACTCTGAGAGGCTCTTTTTATACCCAATCATGTTGCCAACTGACCTAATAAGTTGCAAATTGGTCTTTCAAATGTTCCTTATGTGTATATTTAAATTTTCTGGCCTCTTATTGTTACCTGTCCCAACTTTTTTTGGAATGTGTAGCTCTCATGAAATCCAAAATGAGGCAATATTTGGCATGACATTTCAAAATATCTCACTTTCAACATTTGATTTGTTATCTAGATTCTACTGTGAATAAAATATAAGTTTATGAGATTTGTAAATTATTCCATTCCTTTTTTACTCACAATTTCTACTGTGTCCCAACTTTTTCTGTTTTGGGGTTGTATTTAAGCTACATTTAAACAAAAGTTTTATATTTTATTTTACGTTGCTAATCTTTTTTGTTTAAATGTAGCTTAAATAAATTGATTGCAACCACTTACCTTAAAAAAAATGATTAAATTCAATGAATCATTTTTTTCAGTGTAGCACTGGAACCTGGTATATGGTCCCTAAAATGATCAAATACCTGCCGTCCTTGTCAGAAACTATTTTGGTCTGTAGCCCCTGTGTTAGGCCGCACTCTCGATGGTGTCTGACTGTCTGTATTTCTGGGTTTTGGAGGCATAACGACATTTAATACAATCAAGAAGGCACTATGATTTCAAAATCTGTACACACAGCGTCAGTCGAAAACACCCTGATAGTCTTTATACAGAGTTTCTGCAGAAGCTCCCGGAGCCACGTCTTTACCCCATCAGTCACTAACAGGAACCCGATCTTACTCTTCTTACACATTATATATGATGTTTGTTAATGGGGTTTGTTTGATAGGCCGACACCTCTATAGTTATGCACACTTGACTAGATCTTCATCTTAAACTCTTTTTATAACAACTTGGTTTTTATTTCATGTTTTAAGCATTATTTATCAAATCATCAAAATACAGACAGAAATAGCAACACAAACACAATATATACACAACAGATAAACACAAAGTACAGATGATAAATGATACAGATGAAGATTAGAAAAAAGAAGAGAAAGTCAACTCTTAAAATCTGATGGACACTTAACACAACTTTCTGTCGAGCTTTGACATTAATGCTGTTTCTCTTTATTTACACGACTGTCAACCTCCAGGACTTTTAAAATAAAGCATCACCTTCATTTTCTTACTGTTTGTGTGTGAACTCATAAAACTGTCAGTGTGTCATTATATTATACTACATACATATCAATACATTCATCTCTTACATTGACATCAAATATTCAGAGGAAATAGATGAAATGTGTTTTTGTATTGTTGTAGCTCATGTGTATGTGATAAACAGATTGTTGACATGTTTATTATGTTGAAGATTTCATTTCTATCACTGACTGACAGCACGTATAGTTTGTTTTTCTATCTCTTCATCTGACACTGATGATCATCTCATATCTGATTGACTTTCTCTTTCAGTGTTTGGCCTAACAAACGGTGGTAAAGATGTCGATCTTCAGTATGATCTGCTGGTGAATAAGAAGACACAATAGTGACATCACTTCCTCTTAACCGTATGAGTTGATTATTCAGTACAGGATCTGATCTGTAACTTTATTTAAATCTGACTTTGAAGTGTTGGAGGTAAATCTTCATCCTAACTCAGCTTCTGTCTACACATTTCCTATAAGAGTGATTTATCAGTCAGTGTAAGAGGAGCAAGAAATCTCATAGGATCATAAACTGAAGTAAATACTGACAAGATTCCTCTTCTTCTACACTGTTGGGGTTTTTAACTTCATCTTAAACTGAAATGTGTTCAAGTTCAGCACAACATTGAAGACTCGCAGCTCATTTCTCTCTAAATCCAAATATTGGACGTCTTTGCTTTTGTGTTCTTCAGGATCTGACTGCAGGACTTTTTGATGATGATGTGATCAATTATAAAAAAGTTCAGACACTGAATGAAATGTAAATAAAATCACAATGCAATCATTTTTAAATCTTATTAAAGAAAACAAATCAAATGTTTCATCTGATATTACTGATATTAATTGTGCAGACATCAGTCCTACTGATGACCGTAAAGATGAAATGAGCATAATTTTCAGTTTTAATACAGTGACATAAAGTTTAATAAAATGATATCTTGACATTTCAGCTTTGGTCTATCGCTGTTGATTATCTGTCAGACGCTTTCTGAACGGCAGAGTCAAAGTTCTAGTGGACAAACACAAACTTTATAATAAATTTACAATAAAACACAACACATTCTATATCTAATTCAAAATAAATGTAAAAACAAAACTCATAGGTAGTGAACATTGAATAAACAAAAACCAAACACAAATAGATGATGAACCTGAACAAAGGAGAAATCCTGCCAGAGAGAAAAAAAAGGTCAGGTTATTTAAGTGATTATGTTTGTAGTTTTCAAGGTGATGTAGCTGACATTGATTATTATTACAAACTTGTATGAAATGAACCTCAAACACACAAAGAAACTGAAACATCAGAGAAGACAGATGAGTGAGTTAAGATTATAGATGAAGAGATGAAGTCATTAAAGTAAAGTGTAACATTTACTCTGATCAGTCTACATGAAGATAAAGAATTAGTGAGGGGTAAGTGTGTCTACACTATTAAGAAAAACAGTGATGAACAGACAAATACAAAGCACGATATGATGTCAAAGGTTAAAGTCAAGAGAGAGGTATGAACCATGACGAGATACTGAAACAGAAAACAGTTCAGGAAAATATGATTGTTCATCAAATGGATATAAAGACAGCATATTTACATGAGCCAATAGAATGACATTTATATGAAACAACCAGAGGATTACGAGATAAAATCTCAAAGTAATACAAAACTGATGTATAAACTGAAAAAATCACTGTATGGACAGCTGATATAATTGATAGAAGAAGAACTATAAGTTACTGCATTAACATGAACAAAAATGATCCATTGATCTCATGAAGACTAAAAGACAGTCTACTGTTACACTGTCCACATGTGAAGCTGAGTTTATGACATTAACTGTGACTGTACACGAGTGTTAGAAAACATTGATGGACTGAAATATCAATCTAGAGTTTATGAAGACAATCAGGGTGTCATAGCGTCAGCAAAAAATCCTGTAAACATGTGGACATTAAATGTCATTTTGTGAGGTCTGTGATAAAGGAGGACAGAATTAGTCTGAGATACTGTCCAACTGATGATATGATTGAAGATATACTAACAAAACCAGCAACAAACATCATGACATTTAACTCATTTATGTTTGCTGTATGAATTTTCTTCTGTTGAAATGATCAAATAGAAATGTGAGTGTTAAGATTTATAAGTATTGTGCTCTCATTTATATTTGATTGGTTTTGACTTTTATTTTTGTGAGCCAACCAATCACATTGCAGAGTGTATGTCATGTGACCTAATCAGTGACTGAATGAATTTTCATTTCCATGATGGTAGTTTGTGAAGTTGTTACAGGATAAATTTCCAACCATTTGGAATGAGAATCTACCAAAATCTTTCTCAAGGGTCCTGTATAATCCACATGTATGACCAGCAGACATCAGATGATCACAGCCAGAACGCTCGTGTCGATGGTGCCGGCCGGTGATCAGACCCACACTCTGTGTCTGAGCTGTGATACAAGACAGAGCTGTGATCAGACCTCATATCTGATCATGTGACAGTCTTTGTGTCTGTAATGTCTCTCCTTACACACTTACGTGCTACAACCTGCAGGTTAAGGACACAGGTGCTCTTTCCTATGATGTTTGACGCAGTGCACTGATACAGGCCGGATGTGCTGGTGCTGATGTTTCTCAGTGTCCCTGCATCTGATCTGAGAACAGCACCATCAGTTATCTTATACATTTCATTCATCTGCACATTCAACACACACTTTAGATTTCAGTGGAGAAAATAAAGAAACTGTGAATAATGTTTCTATTGTCTATGACACACTGCAGAATAACTGTAATAACACAAATGTCCTGTAGGTGGCAGTGGAGGCGGAGTTTTCTTTACATCTTTTAATGTTTCATGTCTGATAATTATCCTGAAAACTAAGTTTTCAACTATACTGATATTTCAAATGTCAATATTTTGCTTAAGTACACAAGTCTTATTTTATTATTTTCTATAGTTAATAAAGTGCAAATCTTTCTCTGAATCTCTCTAACTCTGCTCATCTAGTAGTTGCTCTGTGACATGAAATAAACATATTCAATAATCTAAACTTTACTGATATTAATTGTGCAGACATCAGTTGTATGTCGTCCTGATTAGAGTCCTACTGATGACCGTAAAGATGAAATGAGCGTAATTTAAAGTTTTTAATAGAGTGAGAAGTTTTATAAAATGATGTAAATTTCAGCTTTGGTCTATCGCTGTGGTTTGCACAATAACAGCAGGACTTATTGAAAATACAAATTGATTATCTGTCAAATGCTTTCTGAACGACATCTAGTAGACAAACACAAACTTTATAATAAATGACTCTTACATACAGTGGATATAAGTTTAGTTCAACTCAAAGTGTTTTTGCTCTTTCATAAAGGAGAAAACCTCACACATTAACACTGAGAGGAAACTAAACTACTATTTCGTCCTAACACAGCAGTTAAAGCATACTGTCATTCATAATGAGTAAAACAGGTCAGACACATACAAAATAGATGAAATTTGTCTAGTTCAGAATATAACAAACTCGTTATTTGTAATATATTGTGTTTCTCTTTGTTACATGCCTCCTTTATATGTCTAGGGGAAACAAGGGAGGTAATGTAACAACTGAAATAATTTAAGTAAATGTAATAAAATAAATGACTGACGGACACATCAATCTCCTGATCCAGAGTGAACCAAAAACCACAACTAACATCACTTGAAAATAACGTAGTGATTTATTAATAACATAAGATTGAAAGTATAAAAGGAAGCAAATCTTCAGGAAAGGGACAAGCCAACATAACAAACAAAAAACCCTCTAACTTTTAAAGGAACTAAATAAGCTGTATCAAAAGTTAAAATAAACAAACAAATGACACATGCTTACCTGCCTCCCTAACTAACATAAACAGGAATGAAAGGGGGTAGAAAATAAATGGCACCCTTTCCCTACAGCCTCCTCACTCAAATAAGCACAATAAATTAACAAGTCAAAAATATATAACAGAAACAAAAGTGTAGTCAACCAGTTATCTAGTTGGTCTCAGATAAACATGGTTAATAAACACCAAAAACCTCACATGGTTTTTACAAAACTCTCCACATTTACACAATATCACAGTCTGGATCAGGTGAGCGAAAGTGTAGCCGTCAGCACTGCATCTTGACTCTCTTCGTCCGCTATACCACACTCTAATCCCTTTCACCTGGGACCCAATTACTCCCTGTGTGAAAGAGAGGGAGAGAGAGAGAGAAAGAGGAGGAGAAAACACAACAATGCCACTAGGTGGCAGGACTTCTCTCATACTGCATACAAATAAGCTTGAAGGCTCTTGGACCGTAACACTCTTACTCAAGTATGAAAGAGTGTTTGTGTTTTGTGATGGTTGTGAGTTTGTGATGTGAAGTCGTACACAGTTTATTTTTTATTTTATTTGTTTATTTGAAAAGGGACAATGTACACGTATCAACATTCATAACAAATGTAAGTGAACCCGAATTAGCCACAGGCTAGTTTTCATCGGCAGTCCCTTTGCCAGATGTTAATAGGCATCCTAAAACAGAAACTGTTGTGATACAATAAAACTGTTAAGAAAATACAAGAGGTAAATTTATACTATAATAAAATCACAACCAATCAAATGACCAAATAATATATAAATATATATACACATGCATATACAAACATACATACACACACACACACACACACACACACACACACACACACACACACACATATATATATATATATATATATATATATATATATATATATATATATATATATATATATATATATATATATATATATATATATATATATATATATATATATATATATACACATAATATACATACATATACACCTACACATATAAATACACATTTAGGAAGTGATAAAAAAAGATAAAAGATGATACAATTACTATTAATAGATGGGAATGTTCAGTGTTGACAATATTGATTATCATTAAACCATTTCTTAACATTAACCTTAAAAGTGTAGTAGGATGGCGACTCTCTAATTGATGGTGGAACTGAGTTCCATTGATGTACTGCTGTAAATGAAAATACAGCCTGACTAAATGCAGTTTTTTTAAATGGAATTATACAGTCCCTCCTTGCTGCGCCTCTTGTGACTCTATTTGCATTCAATTTAAAATTAATAAGGCAGAGTAAAGGTGGGGGAGCTAAGTTATGTAAAATTTTGTAAACTAAACAAACATTTCTGTACTTTATGAGGTTTACCCAACTAAGCAATGTATATTTTTTTAAAATTTGGCAATGATGGTAACGAATTGGCTTTTTATCTAAAATTTTGAGAGCTTGATTGTATAATGATTTCAGTGGTTTTAAAACAGTCGAGTGCGCATTGGACCAACTTATCAAACAGTAAGTGATGTAAAAGAGAATCAATGAATGGAAATATACCTTAGCTGCTTTAGTTTTGAATGTAAGATTTGAGTCTATATGAACTCCTAAATATTTATATTCTGATACAACTTTTAGTGTATGTCCTGAAATTAAAATGTCTTGTTCTATGTCTTTAGAAGAGTTTTTGGAAAGATACATACAAACTGTTTTTGAAATATTCAATTGTAAACAACAATGATTAAGCCAGGATGTCACCTTCCTTAAAATCTCTGTTAGCTTAATTGCAACCTCTGCAGCAGTCCCACCATGAGTAAAAATAACTGTATCATTGGCATACATTAAAACATCACAATTTTCACACACCAACGGTAAATCATTAATATATAAGCTAAAAAGGGTTGGACCAAGTATTGAGCCTTGCGGGAACCCAGTTGAAAGACATAGGGGATTAGATTTATAATTGCCAATTTTAACATATTGAGTCCGGAGTGAAAGATAAGATTTAATAAGACTGACTAACTCTGAAGAGAAATTAAAATTCTGTAATTTGTATAATAAAATATTATGATTAACCGTGTCAAATGCTTTTTTTAAGTCAAGGAACACGGCCCCTACTACCCCGCCTTTATCCAGTGATGCCTTCACCTTTTCTATAAAGTAACATGTAGCCGTTTCTGTCGAGTAGTTAGCCCTGAAACCAAATTGCAATGGATGCAATGGAAAATAACTATTATTTAAATAATCTATCATTTCTTTGTTAATTACTTTTTCAAATACTTTTGAAACTATAGGTACAACACTAATGGGCCTGTAATTTGAAGTCAGCTGACGGTCACCACCTTTAAAGATAGGGCCCACAACAGCAGGCTTCCATAAATCAGGGAACCATTCTTGGGTCAATGAGATATTAATTATACGTGTTAATGGGATGACTATTGAGGAATTATTCTCTTTCAGCATTAGTGTATCCATACCATAGATATCCTTAGCCCTTGAAGGTTTTAGAGATGCAATTACTTTTACAACCTCATCCTCCGACACTGGTTTGAGTATTAATGGTGACTCTGTAGTATTGACTATATGTACATTATTTTGTTGTACTGAAAAACATTGGGCAATAGAATCTACTGACTCAACAAAATATTGATTGAAGGCTTGTGCCACTTCAATCGGGCTCTCCAAGATAGTGTCATTAACTTTTAATACAATTGGCTTAGTTATACTAATGTTTTGACCAGTTAATTTTTGAATCTGGCTCCATATGGCTTTAGAGTTGCCATTTGAATTTTCAGCAATTATAATAAAAAAATCTGCCTTTGCTTTTCTCAGTTCTGTAATTACTAGATTTCTTAGCCTAACGAAATTAAACCTATCAACGGACAACTTTGATTTTGTGGCCATTTTCAAAGCAGTGTCCCGTTCCTTCATTAATTTTAAAACTTTCTCGTTGATCCAGGGAAGACTTTGTTTCTTGTTTTTACATTTAATATTAATTGAAAATTCATGGATTATAGATTGCAATTTTTGTGTAAAAATTTGACTGGTCATTTCTAAATCATTATCAGGCAGTAACTCATCCCATTTTATACTTTGTATGGCTGCCTTGAAATCTTCTTGTTTGCTTTTCGGGATACCAAAGAATTCCTTATTGGCAGCATTCATAACCCGCCTGCAAGTAAGTTTGGTAACACTTTACAATAAGGGTGCACTAATAATCATGAATTCATGCTTAACTAATGCACAGATAATACTGAATTAATGTATTACTAATGATTATCTAAGCTTTTTATTAGCTATTCATTAATGATTGCTTCATTAGCAACTAATGAAGAGTCTGTCTGATTAATATATTAGTTCATATATGAATTGTTATTAATTAAATATGTAATTGTGGATTAATTCAAACATCACTTCTTTTATGAACTAATAGTGTTAATTAATTTGTTAATTACCACAATGAGCCAAAGCCTTATATTTCAACTTCCAGATAATACAGGTAAACTAATATGCATTAATATATTATTAATTACAGCATTAGTAGTGTGTTAATTAATACTATTACTAAATAATGAGTTAATAATGATGTGCCTCAACAAGTAAAGTCACAACATAATGATATATTTGCAAACCATTAGCTAATGATTAAATAATAATGAAAGACCATCACTAGAGTTTATAAAAGCTATTTATTAAACACTGGTTTCCAAAAACATTCCAAAAACACATTTCCATAACACACTACATTTAAACACAACATTAAAACATTTTAAAAAATAATATAAAATGAAATAATATACAAATAATACAAAAAGAACACTGATCAAAATTAGTCAACACGTTCAGATACCTCACAGTTATCCGTATTAATCTGGCACCCGTGCTAATACATAACACAAATGTACATTTTTAAGTCCAACCGTTTCAGTTTGTCAGTCGTACAAGTGAATCAAACTCTGATAGACAAAAAACATGCACAGACAAATCCAAATTAAACCCTGCGGCTCGTGACGACACATCGATGTCCTAAGAAACGATCGGTTTGTATGAAAAACCGAACAGTATTTATTTTTTTTACCTCTATCCATTTTTTACACTATCCAGAGAGAGCAACACGTGCATTCACTTCATCGTCTTATTCATCTAATGTTTAATGGCGGGTTGCGAAAACAACTTCATACGTGCATACCGCCCCCTAGTGTATTGGGTGCACGGCATGAGGGCGCTTATAAACTATACGGGGTTCCCGATACAGTAGGTGGCAGTATGCACCTATAAAGTTGTTTCACAACCCGCCATTAAACATTAGATGAAGAAGACGGTGATGTGGAAAAATAAATAAAACGGATATGTGAACGCACGTGTTGCTCTGGGGATAGTGTTGTATTAGAGATAAAAACAATTTATATAAATACTGTTCGGTTTTTCACACAAACCGATCGTTTCTTAGGACATCGATGTGTCGCCACGAGCCGCAGGGTTTAATTTGAATTTGTCTGTGCATGTTTTTTTGTATATCAGAGTTTGTTACCATTCACTTGTACGACTGACAGAATGAAACGGTTGGACTTAAAAATGTACATTTGTGTTATGTATTAGCACGGGTGCCAGATTAACACAGATATATGTGAGGTATCTGAACGTGTTTTCTAATTTTGATCAGTGTTCTTTTTGTATTATTTTTATATTATTTCATGTTATATTATTTTTTTAAATGTTTTAATGTTGTGTTTAAATGTAACGTTAGTGTGTTATGGAAATGTGTTTTTGGCAATGTTTTTGGAAACCAGTGTTTAATAAATAGATTTTATAAACTCTAGTGATGGTCTTTCATTATTAATTAATCATTAGCTAATGGTTTGCAAATATATCATTATGTTGTGACTTTACTTGTTGAGGCACATCATTATTAACTCATTATTTAGTAATAGTATTAATTAACACACTACTAATGCTGTAATTAATAATATATTAATGCATATTAGTTTACCTGTATTATCTGGAAGTTTATTGTGGTAATTAACAAATTAATTAACACTATTAGTTCATAAAAGAAGTGATGTTTGAATTAATTCACAATTACATATTTAATTAATAACAATTCATATATGAACTAATATATTAATCAGACAGACTCTTCATTAGTTGCTAATGAGGCAATCATTAATGAATAGCTAATGAATAGCTTAGATAATCATTAGTAATACATTAATTCAGTATTATCTGTGCATTAGTTAAGCATGAATTCATGATTATTAGTGCACCCTTATTGTAAAGTGTTACCGTAAGTTTTCTTGATATTAGCACCATATTGTGATCTAATAGGCCAGTTTTCATATTAAATGATTTTGTAATCCTTTCCGGTTTATTACTAAATATAAGGTCAATTTGGGTACTAGAGTTGTTAGTTATTCTTGTTGGACCTTTAACCAATTGAACCAAATTAAAACCATCAAAAATTTGCTTAAGTTTAATTCTTGAAGACTTATCTCCCCAGTTTAAGTTAAAATCACCCATTATAATTATTTCTTTCTTAAAATCAAATTGCCAAAATACAGACCTAAATTTTTAATAAAAACTAATATTCGAGTTAGGCGGTCGGTAAATTACTACAATAGTATAGGACATCTGAGGCGAGATAGTCATATTCAAGGCAAAACATTCAAGATTACTTGGGTTTTGCAACTGAATCTCTTTACATTGGATGGTGTTTTTAACATATATCATAACTCCACCCCCTTTTGCATCAGTTCGGTCCCTCCTGTAAAAGTCATAGCCCGGGATTATTAGGGCAGCGGATGGAGAGTTATCATGAAGCCAAGTTTCCATTAAGCAGAGGAAGTCTAAATTAGAGTCTATTAATATTTTCTTTATTTGATCACTTTTAGGTTTTAAACTACGTATGTTTAAGTGGGCACCTAATATGCCTAATATTTGGTTTAGCTTTTGGATCCCAAATAATCCTCGAGTTGTTTATTGTTGGAAAGATTTTCCACTTCCAGTTCTTAAGGATGGCTTTGTTTACTTCCCCACACTTTTTTTCCTTGAACACACGTTTCTCTGATAAATATCTGCGATGCTTATCACTCGGTTGGAAATTTGTTTCACGAGCGTATAGTCACCACCGGTATCGCTCCTAGGAAGGGCTGCAAATGTACTCATTACCGAAAGTCTCCCCTGTGGTGAAGGCTTTACCGCCGGTGAGTCAAACGGTGGCCGATCCTCCGTCTGAAACCGGACGGCTTCCACATCCTCCGGTACACCCAGACTGCCAGAAGAGGCTTCCTGTGGCATGAGCGGCTTCCCCCGGGCTCTCTCCACACTCAACCCCAGACGCCCGCCAGGACCGACCACCCCAGAGCGCGCCAAGCCGCCAATGGGACGCCACAGAACTCCCCCAGGATCCCCGACGGAACTCGGCGAAAGTGGACATTGAAGAAGGTAAGTTTGCTGTGTGGATTAGGCGCATAAGGCATAAAAAAAAAAGTTTGGTTCCGGTTGGTTGTCAGTTTAGGTCATGGGTCGGTAGGGAATTTATTTTATTATTTTTTTTATTTTTTTTTTACAGTGGCAGCAAGGGATAGGTAGGAAATTGTTAAATATTTAAATTGAATAGCGGATATATTTGAGGTGACTTTGGCCATATTGCGTGTTTGTCTCACGCAGCGCAGAGCCACGGATCTCCACGGATTATCTCTTTTTAATTGTGTGTGTGTGTGTGTGTGTGTGTGAGAGAGAGAGAGAGAGAGAGAGAGCAGTAAATGCAGCTGAACGAATACACTGCGTGTTTTAAAGTAAAAAAATAAATAAATAACGAAACGCAATATGTGGAGCAGTGGCGGATGCAGAACGTGACATATGGGTGGGCATGGATTAAGTCCGGGTGGGCCTGAATCTATGGGTGTCACTTTTGAATAAGAAACTATAACAAGTCTATAAAATTCGTCAAAACCTCAGAACACTAATTTAAACAGCATACACACACACCCGAACTGCACGTCACATTTTTGACATTATTGATACTTTAAATTGTAATGCAACGTGACATTTATTAAGCCTTTTTGGTAAAAAAAAATATTGGGCTCTCATAGCCTACAAAAAAGAACCTGCACACAGTGACAGGAAATATAAATGAACCCAAAAAAACCTTATACTTTTTTAAATAACCTATTAAAGTGTTTAAATAAATACGGCTACTAAACGCTTAAAATGAAGCTTCTAACATCATATTCTCTTCATGCAAATCACTAAAAATATATTTTCGTTCTCACATATTTAAGTTAACTTACTAAATAAAGAAAGAAAAAGGGAATTGCTAGAATAATGTTAGACTCTGGGGTTAAACGAAATGACAAATAAATAAACATTTAATATACTTTTTGATGAGCACAAGAGCAAGCCTACTCGTGAAGAGCGGAGCCGAGGAGCGCGCATATCAGACGTGAACGAAAGGAATAATGGATTTAATGCTTTCACTTCATTTCCTGACAGTTTCACTTGTTAGTGAGGATAGTAATGGCTAACAAGATGACGCCGAATTACATACAACATAATTACCTAACTAGATCTGAGAGAATGCAAACACATTACAATATTTTTTCCTCCGCCCGACGGCCAAGGCGCATCATTTTTTTTTAGCCCGACAGGAATTCGCCATAGCCCGTAATGGACGTCGGGCAAGCGATTTTGCGAGGTTTGTTTTGTAGAAAGACTTTTTTTAAAGTGAATTTCGTTTTGTATAAATTGTATCTTAATATTAATCAATGTTTGATCAAACAATTGCCTCGATTTAATAAATAAGAAGCAAACCAAGAACGTCTGTGGTGTGGATTGAAGTGAACCCACTATAATGCATTTCTTAAATTAATGTCTCAATTACACAGTAGGCTTATAGGTTGTTATGATAGGCTATTTGTTGCTTAAAAGCAATAGGCTATATTGTATAAAGTGTAGCAATAAACGTGGCGTGACTTATAGTGCTGCTATATCGCTATATCAAACAACATCACTATGATCAGATGTTTTCTTTCTATTTTTTACCCCGCTGTCATATTTGTTGTGTGTTTATGTTATTGAGAGGAAAGCGCGCAGCACATATTTATAACGTGTTGTTATTCAAAATACGTTTTCTACTTGCTTTCAAAAAAAGTTCTCAAAGTGATCATGGCTGAAAGCTGCTCGGGAATATTTCATTATAACGCAACATTCAACTGCTTTAATAGTTTTTAAATAGTTATCAGGCTTACTTATAATTTTACTGTTTTTAACATAACATGCAATAGATAAATTACACCACATAAAGTAGTATACATGTCTAACTATACAGAGTAGTATTTTTTACATTTCTGATTGGGCGGGCCCATAGGTCCGCGCCTGATGTGGAGGCCGGTGTTGAATCTGTCTGTATGATATGAAAAATATCTTACGTGAGCCTGTGGCTAAAGTATAAAAGTGGAACTCTTTGTAGCATAATCAGGGCTTGACATTAACTTTTTTAAAGGTACTAGCCAAAGTTAAATTGTATATGATTAAATTTGACTTTGGCATCCTAAAATTACTTTAATTCGAGCAAATTTACTTGCTAAATTAGATGCAGACTGAATTTCAAATGCAGTCTGACTACCCGAATTAAGACAACATTTAGCTGGTATATAGCTGGTATATCAGTATAGATCATATAAGATGCATGAAAAACATGCTAGTAAGTAAGGCATAAATAGATTAACTTTGAATGAATATATTAAAAGTAGAACAGGGGTGTAGAAGAAGCACTAATTCTAAACTGAAAAGATAAACACAAAACCCATCGATAACCACTTTAAATATTTATTAACAACAGCAGTAAATACTGTCAAGATATGTACATTAATTTTACTGTCATGCAGATGTATTTTATAAGCTAAATGGTTTCTGATAAAAGTGATTTAAGACTTTTAATGACAAATGTCGGGAGGGCATTATTGTTACATTAAAATTATGCGCGAACCTCTCGATGGCGGGTTTCTTTTGATTTCGTGTGCATTCAGGTATGCGCTGAATTTCTCTTCGCTCTTGCACTGAGAGTTTGCACGCAATTTATATCTAATCAATCACTTCCATGCAATTGTTTTATCTTTCCCGAAGTGTGTATGCGCTCAGACTGCGTCCTCTTGTGCATTCGCAAATCCATCAGCTCTCGCGCGCTCTCTGGAAGGTGACGCTTTGGTCCGCAACGCCCGCTGATCGCGTGCGCGTCTCTCAACAGATCTCTGTGCGTTGCTCTGGGTGCAGAATGCTCATGGAAGTTGTAGTTTCCCAGTCTCGCATTGCGTATTGTTTATCATTTCGCATAACTTTTAAGAAAACAGACCCGCCTTACGGCCGAAATCTTACCCGCGTTTGGCGGTGTTAATGTCAAGCCCTGGTCATAATACCATAAATTCAAATATTATAATTCACTTACTGCCAGCAAAAATGAGCCTTGGTTTGTGCTCTCTGGAAGAGAAAAGCCCACTTGCATATCGTTGTTCAGCTCGTCTTTTTTTGTCTGTACTGTAATTTACAACTTTCGGCGGGGCAAAAGATCACGTTGCTGTGCACGAAACAGCATCTCGAATGCACACCAAAAATTACCACTTTACCAGTGCCTTAGTACGGAGCCCGTAAGGGGACACTTTGGTGAATATTTTTAGACCACACTATTGCGTTCCCACGCAATACTTTTGCGTTCCCACGCAATACTTTTGCGTTCCCACGCAATACTTTTGCGTTCCCTCGCAATACTTTTTGCGTTCCCTCGCAATACTTTTGCGTTCCCTCGCAATACTTTTTGCGTTCCCTCGCAAAACTTTTGCGTACCCCCGAGAAACCTTTTGCGTTCGCTCGCAAAAAGAGAATACTGTTTTCGCGAGAAAGCACCGCGCTTCACAGCGTCACATGAGGCAGTTCATTAGGCAATGGCATCATTTATGCCCACTGTTTGAAGATATGATATATAACTACTGTTATTAAAGAATTATACAGTATTTATTTGTATTTAAGTCCAAGTTCAAATGAACAGTGGCATGTAAGACTAGTCTTGCATATTTAATTCACTCTAAAATGGTCTAGTATTGTCACTTAACTTATGCTGCTTGACTTCTCAGCATAAAGATCATTATTAAATTAATATAAAATATTATTTCAAATTTAGAAATAGGCTACCCCATGCCATCTAATAAAGAAGTGGGTACTCCGTGTGTGCCGTGTACCCAGCACTACACCATATGGCATCATTGATGTCCGCTGTTAGTAGATATATAACTACTGTTATTAAATAATTATATTGTATTTCTTTGTATTTAAGTCCAAGTTCAAAATAAAACTCTATAAACCTCTCCATTCTGAAATGGTTTATTCATTCATTGCCTCCTCAGATCTGGTTTGTGCATTTTTGTATTCATGGTTAAAATGTTCAACCTTTTGATTTAAATAATAATTTAACCCTATCCCCATATGGGATTTAAAATGTTCAGTGACATTACTGTCAGATTCAAACGTCTTTCGCTCTGAGCCAGACGGACGAGCTCAGCGCTATCATATAGCAACACTATGCACTGTTTTCAACCTCATAATGTTTATTTTAGATATCAGACATTTAAATACACATAAGCACTGGTAAAACAATAGCCTACATTTAGTTTGTAAAATACACACTAATGTTTGTGGAAGCAGCAATACAAACTATTCAAATAATATAGTAATTTGCAAATAATAAATAAATATTATTTTCAAATTATAATAATTTGCCGACGTATCAGACAAACACAGTGGAAGTATAAAGTTTACTTTATGGTTTTAAAGGTTATAATGATACATGTTTGAAAGACGGGGATGCGCACCTCCCTTGCGAAAAATAAGTGTGCTTAAATCTGTACTTTTATAAAGTGTACTTTTTACATAAATATAACAAACTTAAATACACTTAAATGTGAATTAAATACAATATTTTCGGCGCACTGAATGCACATTAAATGTAATTAATTTCAAATATATTAAGTTGAAATAAAATGTAATAAGGTACCTATAGGCCCGGCTGCAGGATGAAATGACTGAGGGGGCATTTGAAATTGTTGGGGGCTTAATTTATACCATCAATGAATAATACACATTGAGATCTCGCTTTGGAACGACATATTTTTTATATGAAGCGCTCCATAAAACACTCCATATGCAACTGCACAGGTAACCAGAAACTCACTAGCAAAATTTAAACAGCGTAATAATCCATATTGTAGACGAGAGTATTCACGGCAATGGCAATATCCTCACAACATTATTATTGATCAAAACTTTATTTTGTTTTTATTTATATTAAAAAAAATTCAAAGGAACTGTATTCTTACAGTTATTCAAAGATGCACACATTATTCCGCGATTTGAATAATAGACGAGAGTATTCATATAACGGCAATGAACGTCTCATATGGCAATAAATATCTACATATAACTTAACACAACAGCATGATGAAATTAATAAACGGATAAGGAAGCTTGACATGTAAATTGTATTATTATTACCTTAAACACAGCAATATTACTGAAATAAACTCGTAAATGCGCAAAACACGTTAACCGCATTAACAAGTCTAAGCAATAAAAGTGGAAAAGACATTATTATCTCTTAAAACTTTATATGACAAAAATTATATTTAAAGGAAATGTATTCTTACAATTATTTAAAGATGCACAAATAATTCCATATATTATTTCCTGTTTAAGAGCACGTTCGTCGGCCTCGCTCTGTAATAGCTGCTTGACAGCCCTTGTGAAAAATTAGCGTGCTTAAGTGTATTGAAAGCGTACTTTTGTGTGCTTAAAACAATAAGAGTATACTTTTTGAGAAGTGCACTTGCTGATAATATAATATAATTAAAATTAAAGACCACTTAATGTACTTAAATGGAATACACTTTAATGACACTATTTATTAACACACTTAAGTGCACTTTTCTTAAGTTTAACTTAAAGAAAGTACACTATCATGACAATATTTCTAAACACATTTAATAAATGATAATTAGACTGAAGTGACCTACCAAAGGATTTGTTAATTTAAAGTTCATGCAGTTCTTTTTTGTTGTCTGTTAAAATGTTAAAAAATAATAACTTTGAGTTTGTTTGTTTTTTCTAAGGGATGCAATTATTCAATATTGATACTTGTTTGATTCTAATTTTACAATATTAAACTAAGAGTTTTTTTTAATTTTTTTTTTAATTTTTTGTATTTGTTTGGACATATACAACTCATTATTCATTTATTAAATGTACTTTTGCAAAACAAAAAATTCGATTCATAATTATTTGACTACCAAACTGGGCCGGGTTTCCCAAAAGCATCGTAAGGCTAAGTAGATTGTAAAAACGATCGTACGAATCATCTTAGAATTACGGGCTGTTTCCCAAAAGCTTCGTAACTTAAGTTGCACTTGAAAATCATCGTAGATCTACGAGTGCTCTGGAGTAATCGTTCATTAATAAGTGCATCGTAAGACAACAGAGTTACAATGTCACCTACAGGACAACCAGCAAATTGCACTCCTGCAATGACGATAATGTAATGTTTTAAATGTTTATTTATTTATTGGGTTCTTCTTTGTTTATTTAATATTAAATATATAATATAATATATTTAAAATTCAAATGAGAAATCAAATTTAAATGACTAAACATAAATTAATAAAGAAGGAAAACGTATTTTGTACAAGTTGGTAAAAGTTTTTTGTATTTTGGTAAAAGTTGGTATACCAAATTGATAAATGGTTCATACCGATTGCTGCTATAATTCATCTAAACATTGTTTTGAAGGGAAATTGCATCTAATTAAAGAAACCAAATAAATATTTACGGTACAATGCAATAATCCATAATAATAAATAAACATAGATAATAAACAGCAAATAATATTAATAATCTAAAACGCAGAAGGCATTTCGCAGTGGGACGAGTCCTAACTAAATACGGAAAAGAATATTTAATAAATTATTAAAACATTTAAAAGTCATTGAACAATAATGAAAATATATTATTAAAAATATTAGTGCACATCGGCTGAAGATCATTAGCCTAAACAAACTTCTGCTACGAATTCGAGTCATTCTATTGGTGACATTTCAGCACTTGACAAATGGATAGTGACTCGTAAGTAGCACTTAAAACCCAGCTGCGAGCGATCGTTTCACGTGCATCTTTGGGAAACGCACGTAAATGAACAACGAATGTTTGTTAAGTAGCTCGTAGAAAGCGCTCTTAAGTGCTAAGTTCAATCGTTATCGGGAAACCCAGCCCTGTTTTATTGTCAGTGTAAGCATTGTGGTTTTTGTTTGTTTGTAATGCATTAAACTGAAATGAATACGTATTTAATTAACTAGATTTGTTTTTCAGTATTTTGAGAAGTACATACAAGTAGTTAAAGTACATACTGTAGAAAGATGCATTGAAATCGCTTTACTGCACTGAAATCACAGTTCAACTGATTTAATTTAATTTTATATTTTTGAATTTATTTGGCAAATTTGTATTTGAAACATTACATTTTATTAATAATTAAATGTACTGTTATATACTTTAACTTATTTTTAATTTCACATTAATTGCTTGACAGCAGATTGAATAGTGCACTTTAACTATATTTTAAAAACACTAGAAGCAATTATGAAAGTAAATATAAAGTTGTATTAAAGACCCACATAAGTTGTTGCAAAAAAGCACTCTTAATGGGCAACTTATTGGTTTTATTTTCAACTTAATGTGTGATACATTTGAAATTAATTACACTTAATTTGTATTCATTTCGCTGAAAACATCGGATTTAATCCACACTTAAGTTTATTGTTAACCGACATTAAAGTGTATTTTAAGTCACATTAATTTCATGTCATTATATTGTGTAGTGCACTTTAAGTAGCCTATATTGTAAAAACTATAGAAGCAATTATGAAAGTAGATATAAAGTTGTAATAAAGTAACAATTAAGTTAACTCTTAATGGCAACTTATTACAGTTTATTTCAACTTAATATATGATATATTTGAAATTAATTACATTTAATGTGCATTCAGTGCGCCGAAAAGATTGCATTTAATTCACACTTAACTGTATTAAAGTATATTATATTTATGTAATAAGTACACTTTATAAAATTACATTTAAGCACGCTTATTTTTCGCAAGGGAGAAGCGCATCCCCGTCTTTTTATTATAACCTTTATAACAATAAAGTAAACTTTATACTTCCACTGTGTTTGTCTGATACGTCGGCAAATTATTATTATTATTATTTGAAAATAATATTTATTTATTATTTGCAAATTACTATCTTATTTGAATAGATTTGTATTGCTGCTTCCACAGACATCAGTGTGTATTTTACAAACTAAATGTAGGCTATTGTTTTACCAGTTCTTATGTGTATTTAAATGTCTGAAATCTAAAATAAACATTATGAGCTTGAAAACACTGCATGTTGCTATATGACAGCGCTGAGCTCGTCCGTCTGGCTCAGCGCGAAAGACGTTTGAATCTGACAGTAATGTCACTGAACATTTTAAATCCCATATGGGGATAAGGTTAAATTATTATTACAATCAAAAGGTTGCATATTTTAACCATGAATACAAAAATCCACAAATCAGATCTGAGGGGTCAATGCAACGCCGGGCCATATGGCATCATTGATGTCCGCTGTTAGTAGATATATAACTTTGTTATTAAATAATTATATTGTATTTTTTGTATTTATGTCCAAGTTCAAAATAAAACTCTATTAACCGCTCCATTGTGAATGTATATAAACCATTTCACAATGGAGAGGTTTATAGAGTTTTATTTTGAACTTGGACTTAAAAGAAATACAATATAATTATTTAATAACAGTAGTTATATATCTACTAACAGCGGACATCAATGATGCCATATGGTGTAGTGCTGGGTACACAGCACGCACGGTGTACCCACTTCTTTATTAGATGGCATGGGGTAGCCTATTTCTAAATGTGAAACATTTAATATTAATTTAATAATTATCTTTATGCTGAGAAGTCAAGCAGCATAAGTTATGTGACAATACTAGACCATTTTGAACTAAATATACAAGACTATTCTTACATGCCACTGTTCATTTTGAACTTGAACTTAAATACAAAGAAATACTGTATAATTCTTTAATAACAGTAGTTATATATCATATCTTCAAACAGTGGGCATCAATGATGCCAATGCCTAATGAACTGCTTCAGGCGACGCTGTGAAGCGCTGTGCTTTCTCGAGAAAACAGTAGGCTCTTTTTGCGAGCGAACGCAAAAGGTTTCTCGGGGGAACGCAAAAGTTTTGCGAGGGAACGCAAAAAGTATTGCGAGGGAACGCAAAAAGTATTGCGTGGGAACGCAAAAGCATTGCGTGGGTCTAAAAAAATACACCAAAGTGACCCTTCACGGGCTCAGTACAAACCTGTATAGACGGTTTCATCAGACACATAGTTATTTTATCTTGTGAAACATTTCTCTGTTCTGTCACAAACCTTCATTAGACAGTAAACACATCTTAAAGATCTCTCTATAATAAATCACTAAATGTGTCTCTATCAGCTCAACTGAAGAAGTGTTTTCATGCAGTTTAATGAGAACTTCCTCACACTATGATAAATACATGAATGTTAATGTAAAACACAAAAATAATGAAAAATCACTTACATTACACCAAACCCATATGACTTTACTGCTTTAGTGGAAGAAAAGAGGAGAAATTTAGATTTCAGTTTAATCATTGTTGATGAGTTTTGTTTCATGAGTGAAAGTAAACACAAGTGCTAAAGCAATACATTAATGATTTCTCCTCATTTATAAGTTAAATCTGTTAAATTAGTTGTAATAATGTTTGTATAATAACGCTGTAATGATCGTTTAATACCAGCAGAGGGAGAAAAACATCAAGCGATTGGTCGTCTTGTCGGTGACGTCACAGGTTTAAAGCGAAAGTAAAAGTATCTTCCGCCATTTTAAACATGTTGGGTGATTAAATTCCTAAGATACCGATCATCAAACGGATTAATATAATGTTTATGAAAGCAGATTTAGGTATTGTCTTGTGTGTAGTTGATGTTTAAGCTGGAGGTTTTTGAGGACGTGAATCCAGACAGATTGTAAGTTCAGGTGTCAAGAGACGCTTTTCACTTCTTGTTTCTCTAAAATGATCGATTTATTATTTTATATTTATTTAATAGTTTCTTTTTTTTTTTAATAGCGTTATTTATTAAATGTTTTGCGCTGTCTGTTACTCTTAACTATATTTATGTTAAAGGGCGTTTTGCAGGTAAAATTTTTCAACGAATTTGTGCAATTTGCTTGTTGATAATAAACATTTAAACTGTTATCTATTGTATTTTATGTTGTTGGGTATCACAAAACCCGAAAAAGTATGAAAAAGTACAGCGGTTTGCAATGATTCTCCTTTCCCCCACAACGCACTGTATGACGTCACGCTGGGGAGAGAATTGACCAAAGCCGCCTTGAGAGCATTGAGAATGACTATAGAAAGACGAGTAAAGTACAGTTCTGATAGCGCAGATTATTTACATAGATAGATAGATAGATAGATAGATAGATAGATAGATAGATAGATAGATAGATAGATAGATAGATAGATAGGCAGACAGATAGGCAGACAGCCAGATAGCATAACGTTAGCATATCTTCGTGTAGAAAGTAAACAAACAATTAACATACTCGTGCATGCTGGCTTGAGGGGGTCCATGATCCTGCCTGAAATGGGTGTAACTTTATGCGATCTTTAGCACAAACGGTTTTGGCAGCATGTCTCTAATCCTGGAAGGTGAGTGAAGCACGTCACATCTGTTCGCGGGGACCAGCGACCCAAACCCACTCACTTTCTTACAGCCAGTAGCGGAATGGCAATCGAGAGAGTCGGGACTTTCCTGGTGGGTCGATCTGATAATAGTTACATGTCGAGTTAACACCGTCTGGCGGCGTGATGTCCCTGCTGAAAAAAACAGCTAAAACCAGCTTAAGCTGGTCAAGCTGGTTTTAGCTGGTCTCCCAGCCTGGTCATAGCTGGTGTATCATGCTGGTTTAAGAGGGGTTTTGGCGACAATTTTTAGCTGGTCAGGCTGGTTTTAGCTGGTCAGGCTGGTCTTAGCTGGTCAGGATGGCTGGTCAGGCTGGTTTTAGCTGGTCAGGCTGGTTTTAGCTGGTTTAAGCTGGCCAGGCTGGTTTAGGCTGGTCTTAGCTGGTTTTAGCTGGTCAGGCTGGTTTTAGCTGGTCAGGCTGGTTTAAGATGGCCAGGCTGGTTTAAACTGGTCAGGCTGGTCTTAGCTGGCCAGGCTGGTTTTAGCTGGTCAGGATGGCTGGTCTTAGCTGGCCAGGCTGGTTTTAGCTGGTTTAAGCTGGTCTTAGCTGGCCAGGCTGGTTTTAGCTGGTTTAGGTTGATCTTAGCTTCTCAGCCGGCATTTCAACATTGAATCAACGTCAGGGACCAAAGTTGCATCAACGTTGAATTACCTTTTGGTTTTGCAAAGTGAATCAAAGTTGATTTCACAACATTTCAATGTTGTTTCAACGTCACACTTTCAACATAGGTGAATCAAGGTTGATATTGCAAAGCAGTTTTAACGCACTTTTTAACACTAAATATAGATTTTCACTTTAAATTTCAATACGCACCAAATGATTTGCTGTACATATCATGTTTTTAGTATAATTATTACTAGTGATGCACCGATGTATCGGCCGCCGATATTTATCGGCCGATTTTTGATGAATTTGAAACCATCGGCATATCGGCAATAGCACGAGAAAGGCCGATACCGATTGTTTATTACTTAACTGCATAAAGAAATCCATTATATGTAAAAAATGAGCTAATGTTGTTAATAAAATAAATGCTGAATAGCAAAAACCACCTTTGAAGGTTGTTATGCTGTCTTATTATATTTGTTTTAGCTTAATTTGTGCCTGTCTTATTATGTTGGTCAGTTGAATGTTAATTAGATAAAATCCATTTTTAGTCAAAATAATTTGATGCAGAAATAAACTAGCTAATAGACCAACTGTATAGTATTGTTTTAGTAGTGTTTAATATCGGTATCGGACAGAAGTTGTCTGTTTAAATCGGTATCGGCCCGAAAATATCCTATCGGTGCATCCCTAATTATTACAAGAATGCAACTTGCTGCTCATTACCTACAGTACAACCCCATCCATAAAACTAAACACCTAAAGTAGGTAAAGTTTGAATGTGAACGATGGCATGTGCCTACCCTTTCTAAATAAACATGAAAGCAGCTGTTAAAATTGATCTTTTATAGATAAAAACAAATTATTTCAGTTAGGTTCAGTGGCGGATGCAGAACGTGACATATGGGTGGGCATGGATTAAGTCCGGGTGGGCCTGAATCTATGGGTGTCACTTTTGAATAAGAAACTATAACAAGTCTATAGAATTCGTCAAAACTTCAGAACACTAATTTAAACAGCATACACACACACCCGAACTGCACGTCACATTTTTGACATTATTGATACTTTAAATTGTAATGCAACGTGACATTTATTAAGCCTTTTTGGTAAAAAAAAAAATATTGGGCTCTCATAGCCTACAAAAAAGAACCTGCACACAGTGACAGGAAATATAAATGAACCCAAAAAAACCTTGTACTTTTTTAAGTAAACTATTAAAGTGTTTAAATAAATACGGCTACTAAATGCTTAAAATGAAGCTTCTAACATCATATTCTCTTCATGCAAATCACTAAAAATATATTTTCGTTCTCACATATTTAAGTTAACTTACTAAATAAAGAAAGAAAAGGGGAATTGCTAGAATAATGTTAGACTCTGGGGTTAAACGAAATGACAAATAAATAAACATTTAATATACTTTTAGATGAGCACAAGAGCAAGCCTACTCGTGAAGAGCGGAGCCGAGGAGCGCGCATATCAGACGTGAACGAAAGGAATAATGGATTTAAAGCTTTCACTTCATTTCCTGACAGTTTCACTTGTTAGTGAGGATAGCAATGGCTAATAAGATGACGCCGAATTACATACAACATAATTACCTAACTAAATCTGAGAGAATGCAAACACATTACAATATTTTTTCCTCCGCCCGACGGCCAAGGCGCATCATTTTTTTTAGCCTGACAGGAATTCGCCATAGCCCGTAATGGACGTCGGGCAAGCGATTTTGCGAGGTTTGTTTTGTAGAAAGACTTTCTTTAAAGTGAATTTCGTTTTGTATAAATTGTATCTTAATATTAATCAATGTTTGATCAAACAATTGCCTCGATTTAATAAATAAGAAGCAAACCAAGAACGTCTGTGGTGTGGATTGAAGTGAACCCACTATATTTCCGCAGCCTACGTCTTTCTGCTTTAATGCATTTCTTAAATTAATGTCTCAATTACACAGTAGGCTTATAGGTTGTTATCATAGGCTATTTGTTGCTTAAAAGCAATAGGCTATATTGTATAAAGTGTAGCAATAAACGTGGCGTGACTTATAGTGCTGCTATATCGCTATATCAAACAACATCACTATGATCAGATGTTTTCTTTCTATTTTTTACCCCGCTGTCATATTTGTTGTGTGTTTATGTTATTGAGAGGAAAGCGCGCAGCACATATTTATAACGTGTTGTTATTCAAAATACGTTTTCTACTTGCTTGCAAAAAAAGTTCTCAAAGTGATCATGGCTGAAAGCTGCTCTGGAATATTTCATTATAACGCAACATTCAACTGCTTTAATAGTTTTTAAATAGTTATCAGGCTTACTTATAATTTTACTGTTTTTAACATAACATGCAATAGATAAATTACACCACATAAAGTAGTATACATGTCTAACTATACAGAGTAGTATTTTTTACATTTCTGATTGGGCGGGCCAGCTGTCAATCTGGGCGGGCCCAGGCCCGCCCATAGCTCCGCGCCTGGTTAGGTTTCTAGTTAGTAGTGCGGAAGTTGAATATTCCAAATACAGAATAAAAACATAAAATATGAAAACAAAATAATATTTAAAAGTCATTTTATTCATCTGAATAGAAAAAAATATATAGGAAAACTGCAAATATGAATTTTGTTGTAGGTTTAGCTCACAGTCTTCTTATGGCCACCAACACCCTTCCATTCTGGCTCATACTGTACTTAAAACCCGATGAAAGCATCTAAAGAGAAAACAAAAGTTATTTCATTTAAAAAAAAATGATGCATTTTTAGCCCATGTATAAAAAAAATCTTGTTATTGCACATCAGGGTGTGTGTGTGTTCTTTAATGGTCTGTCTAGAAACATAGCATAGCCATCTGATGAAGGAAGAAAGCTGTTGTGTTTACGGTGACAATAAGCTTCAATCAAGATCACCTACAGTGCATTCAGAAAGTATTCAGGGTAGACCCCTTTCACATTTAAATTTTAAGGTGGTTGCATGATACTGTAATTGTTTAGATATTTTCCTCATAAATCTACAATACATACCCCATGACAAAGTAAAAACTGAATTTTAGAAACTTCTGCAAATGTATGAAAAAATAAATATTATATTTACATTATACAGATCATTTGCATCAATATCTGCAATTTAGCTCAGCTGCCTCCAATTTCTCTTTTCATTTGCTGATGGGTTCTGATGAACACATGAAGATATTTTGAGGAATGTCTGTAACCAAACTGACCGGAAGCACCATTGACTTCCATAGTAGGATAAAAGAATACTATAGAAGTGAATGGTGCTTCTGATCGCTTTGGTTAAAAATAAATCCAGGATAAATAAATCCCCCCCCCAAAGAGATGCTGAACAGAGCAAACATTGACTGGTTGCTTTACGTGTGGGTTATCCCTTACCAATAAAAGCTAAGATGGACTCCAGACCTTCTGGACTGTCTGTGAGAGACTTCAAACTCGCCCAGACCAACAAGGCATCTTGTTAGCAGACATCTCGACCTGATCAAAAAATTTGATTAGATGATGGTCTGGTTCTATTTTTAATATATGTTTTACAAACTTACCACAGGTGATCTGGCAAAGCAAAGACTTATAAACAGCATCTTCCCAAATCTCCTCTTCAGGTTCATCTTAGCTATCATTGCGTTTGATAAAGTTCAGAAAAAGAAAAACATATTTTATTAGTATACAATCATAAATGTAATGTTTTGGTTAGAAATACAAAAAACTGTGGCCCAAGTACAACTTTGAAAGAAATAAAGAATGTTTTCATTTTTTGTCATGGTACACTGTCACTTCATTACTTTTTGAGTGGTACAGATTGGGCATCTGGGCATCTATTATGATTAAAACCATAATACATAAAGATAGAAAATAATGCTGTTATGTACACCACCACAAAGACCAATTTTATATGTCAATATGAAGCCTCTCTAAAACTTATGTCAACATCCACTCTGAACTATGAACTTTTGTCTCTGTCTATTGAAAACAAAGGGTTTGAAATATGTAAGCCTACATACTGTAGAAGGAATAGTGACATACAAAAGAAATGAATTGCTGTGCTGAACAATAACCATTGTATCCTAAATTATTTTCTTATATTTTCCTAATGACAATGATAAACCAGATATGCACTTTTTGAGCACTTGTGTTTTGGATGCAAATATAAACACAAAGTAATACTTACTCTTCAGCCAATGGAAAACATCAAAACACAACAAGAAAATGACCTGTAAAGAAAAGTGAACATAAATATACAATAGTTATTAATCCAGAATTGATGGCTTCTGTTTAAATTCTTAACAGTTTTAACAGGCTAACGTTACTGTAAACTGTGTGCCCGTACTGTAAGTTAAATAACCTTACATTTACGCGTCAAACCCTACATTGAAATAACTTGCGTTATAATTAACTAAACAATGTCAAATAAATTTGAAGAACGAGGATAACACATTTTTATAGAAGGTAAAGACAAATAAAAGATCTGCACTACACTAGCTCAGATGCGTCACGAGCTCAGTCAAACCACTGCATCAACAGTCAACATTAAAGTTCAGAATATTTTAGTCATATCGAATTAACTGTTACTAAAAACAAAATAAACATAACTGTGAACTTATTTTAATGACTTAACCAGGAATTAATAAAAACTTACCTTAGAATTTGCCATAGAAATGAAAACTGTCGTCTGAGGTAAACGGTTAAAATCCACTTTGAACTCACGAGGACGGAGGCGCGCGCCCGCAAATACGTGTGTTCGACTTCTTGCTGCGCTGACAGGTTGATAACGTCAATGTACCGCGAGAGTGTCATTTCTTGACTCGCTCTCGCGATACATTGACGTCATCAACGTATGATGTCGGTTCTCGCAGTGCTGCATGAAGTCGAACATGACTAATAACCATAGCTGTATGAGCCATATTCATTTTGTATTCATTTGTATTATGTGATTTTGTCATGTGCCACTAGAGGGCGGTATGAGCTTTGTGGCTCAGCTGATCTCGGGTCAGCCCGGGTGATTTAACCTCAAGGAAATCCAGACACAGGTGTTGCGAATTTGGGAAGCAAACAGTTTTCGACTGTGCTTTGGTGTTTAGCTTGCTACAGGGAACAATAGGTTTTGTTGTTTTTGGTATGTATTATAAGTCAAGTTATTGCCGCTGTATGATATACATAAGGAAAATAAACTTGCTAGATAATATAATACGCAATTGTCTCAGTGTTGATTGGTGTAAGCTGCACGGGCACACGTCAAAACTTTATACACTCTATTTGCAACCAGTACTAGACTTTGTTAGGACATAGTCAGTACATTTAGGTCGAAAACTGCTTCAATGGATAATCGTTCAACGTAAGGACGCGGACCGGTTATATTGTGGATTTAACTTTGTTCGTTTGGAAACCCGGGATGTGAGGTGGGCAAATGTTTGGAGTTGCCGATTGCTGAAAGGAGCTTTACTGGAGCGAGTTAAAGGGTCAACGGAATACCAGCATCATTACGTCAGGACACCATTCATCAAGCCGGCCAACGCACTATTGGGGTATGTGATGATCAGCGCTGATGTTATGAATGGCCATGTTAATTTGTGTGTACACATTCGCGTAAAACCAATGCATTGGTAGCAACTCGTAACCATCTAAAAATAGCTTTGTGCGTTTAGACGAACTGTTGCGCAACACAAAACTGTTTTCGGGGTTATTTGATTAAATAAGCAAATTCACTTTGTGTGGTCATTATGGCTGAAAAGGAAAATGGCCAGCTTGGCCCTGAGACTGAACTTTGTGTGAATGAAGGGGTAAAAACTGTAACTGAAAAACGTGTAGTTAAATTAACACCCAAAGCTTTGTTGGAAAAAATAAGCACTTTAGAAAAGGAAAGAAAGTCTAAATTTGGTAAACTAGCAAACAAAAAGAAATCTATTGCTAAATTAATGGGTGATAAAAAGCATGTAAATCAGGTTGAAAATGAATTTAACACGTTTAATGAGTTGTGTGATGAAATACAGCATGTACATACATCTTTATTGGGTTTATTGCCTGCTGATGAAGCAGACAAACATGAAATATGGTACAGAGCTAAAATGTTGAATTTCAATGAGTTTTTTGTGGGTACAAATCAATGGTTGTATGACACCAAAACTTGTTCAGTTACCAAAATGGATGATGATCATGATGATATGCCGGTTCAAATTGAAACTCAAACTTTTGATGTCAATGCTGAAAATGGAAATCAGGTTGATGAGAACAATGTAAGAAGAACTGCTAGTGGAAATGATGAGGAAGAGGAGGATCAGATTCAACCTCAAGACAGCATTTCAAACGTGCAGTCAAGGCACCGTGACTCAAGTAAAGGATCCTCCAGTAGTAGATCGTCCACTTCTTCAGCCAGATGCAGGGCGAGGGCAGAACAGGCCGCTCTCTTGGCTCGAGCTGCTGCCTTAAAGGACAAGCATGCATTGGATGAACAGGAGCTCATCTTGAGGAAAAGGAAGGAGCAGCTTGAGCTGGATACTGAGATAGCTGCCACTTCTGCTAAACTAGCAGTGTTACAGGTCGGTGGTAGCGTCCATTCAAGGCAATCTGATGGAATGGCTTCCTATATCAGGAAAGGGGCTAGATCTAAGCTCTCGCCCACCTCTCTCAATCCACAGGCCTCAGTATTTGTACCTATTCCCTCACAGCGACATGTTTATCCACCACTACAAAGCAATGCTTCACAATTAGTCACTTCAACTATTTTGCCAAAGCCAGCTGTCATTCAAGACTTACAACACACTGTAGGCCAACAAGTGTTTCCACCCGTACAAGACCAACATCAGACAGCAGGACTCTACAATTTGCTGCAACAACAGAATGACATTACATCTCTCCTTGTTAAAATGCAAACTTCACAACTGCTGCCGCGCCGAGAAATTCCAATTTATGATGGAGATCCTTTAAGGTTCAACACATTTATGAAGGCGTTTGAGTACTGCGTGGAAGCAAAGACCAGCTGCAAAGGAGATTGTTTGTACTACCTTGAGCAATTTACTAGGGGGCAGCCAAGGGATATTGTGCGTAGCTGCCTTCATATGACTGCAGATAAAGGATTCACTGTTGCTAAAAAATTGCTCAAGGAGCATTTTGGAAATGAGTTTAAGATAACAGAGGCATATATGGAGAAGGTCACAGGATGGCCAAGTATCAAAGCCGAGGACTCCAAAGCACTCAAAGCTTATGGACTCTTCCTCCGTGAGTGTTCCAATGCTATGGATGATCTTCAGTATTTAGAAGAACTTAACATGCCAGCAAACATAAAGATTTTGAGTCAGAAGCTTCCGTATAAACTCAGAGATAAGTGGAGAGCAAGGGCATGTGAGATACTGGAGAGAACTGGTCGAAGAGCACGATTCTTAGACATTGTGGAGTACATCGAGCGCCAGGTGAGAATAATTTCAGATCCAGTCTTTGGTGACATACAGGATAGTTCACCTGTTATCAAAGGAGCTACAAAAGGAAGCAAGTTTCAGGTGAAACCTAGGCTGGGAAGAAATAGCTTTGCAACACAGGTGGTCATTGAGGACGGATACAGCAAACCAGATCTTAACAAGAAGGAAAAGGCTCAGAACAAAGGGACATTCTTTACCAATAATGATTCTATTTCCTGCCTGTATTGTGGTGCAAGTAATCATGTTTTGGAACAATGTTTTAAACTGGGAAAGAAGACACACAGGGAGAAACTAGACTTTATAAAGGAGAAAGGTCTGTGTTTCGCTTGTTTGTGCACAGGACACTTGAGTAAGAATTGCAACAGGCGCATAATTTGCAACAAGTGCAACCGAACGCACCCCAGTGTTTTGCACATAGGAGAGAAGGAAAGGGTTACTCAAAGGGATCAAAAGGATGGTGAGCAGAAAATTACTGAGCAGTCAAATACTTCTAACAGCTGTGTAACATCCTCTGCTTGTTGTCATATAGGGGCTGGCCACTGCAATGGAATTCTTCCCATTTTACCTGTTAAAGTGAAGTGCTTAAAGGGAAACAAGGTTATTGAAACGTATGCTTTTCTGGACCCAGGGAGCACAGGAACTTTCTGCACCAGGAAGCTCATTGATAAGTTGAACATGGAAGGACGCAAATGCAAGATTCATATCCGCACCTTAGGCCATAATAACGCAGTAGAAAGCTCTGTTGTTGACGGTCTGGAAATTTCAGGAGTTTCTGGTGAGTCCTTCTATCCACTTTCAAAAGTGTGTACCCAGAAAGAGATGCCTGTCTCTACAGCCAATATAATCAGCGAAAGGGAGCTGAGAAAATGGCCTTATTTAAATGATGTAAAGATTCCCCATATAAATGCTGATGTTGACATACTAATTGGCACAAACGCATCCAAGTTGATGGAGCCTTGGGAGGTGATTAACAGTCATGAAGGTGAAGGACCCTACGCAATCAGAACCCTACTGGGATGGGTAATAAATGGTCCATTACAGGGAAGTAGTGACTGTGTAAGTGACCACCCTTTAGTTTATGCCAACAGAATTGCCATTGACAGAATTGAAGAACTGATAACCAGCCAATACAACTACGACTTCAATGAGCAAGCTTCTGCAGAACAGGAAGAAATGTCAAGGGAAGAAAAGAAGTTTGTAGAAATAATGGAAAGCTCTGCTCAGCTTAAAAACGGGCATTATACATTCCAAATGCCTTTCAAAGAGAAAGATGTTTCTATGCCGAACAATCTTTGTGTTGCCATGCAACGTGTTCGTGGTTTGAAAAGAAGACTTCAGAAAGATGCACGCTTTCATGAAGAGTACAACAACTTTCTTGCTGATGTCATTAGAAATGGCTATGCTGAAGAAGTGCCGCAGCATCAGTTGGAAGCGCCAACAGGGAAGGTGTGGTATATCCCGCACCACGGTGTGTACCATCCACGTAAAGGAAAGCTACGAGTGGTGTTTGACTGTGGAGCAGAGTACAAAGGGGTCTCACTCAACAGTCAGCTTCTGCAAGGACCCAACCTCACCAGCTCGTTAGTTGGAGTTCTTATGAGGTTCAGACAGGAACAAGTGGCCATAATGGCAGACATAAAGGCTATGTTCCACCAGGTTAAGGTGACAGAGAAACACAGGGACTACTTAAGATTCTTATGGTGGCCTCAAGGTAACCTGGAAACAGGTCTTGTAGAACATCGCATGACTGTCCATTTATTCGGAGCGGTTTCCTCACCCAGTGTCGCCTGTCTTGCTCTTAGAAAAACTGCTGAAGACAACCAGGCCAACTTTCCAACGGAAGTGATTGAAACGGTCAACCGAAACTTCTATATGGATGACCTACTGAAGAGTCTGCCCTCTGAAGAGGAGGCAGTCAATATGGTTAAGAACCTTATAACCATTTGCAGTAAAGGAGGGTTTACCCTCACTCAATGGATAAGTAACAGTCGAGAAGTGCTACAGGGTCTTCCAGAGGATCTCAAGTCTAAGAACCTGCATGAGCTTGATCTGGACAGGGATAAGCTGCCATTGGACAGAGCTTTAGGTTTACAGTGGTGTATAGAGACGGACACTTTCAAATTCAAGCTGAAAGTCAAAGAGAAGCCAGCAACCAAGCGAGGCATGTTATCCATTATCAGTTCAGTCTACGATCCATTGGGGTTCCTGGCACCTATAGTACTCCCGGCCAAGCTGCTGTTGCAGGAGTTGTGTAGGACAAAATGTGATTGGGATGATCCAATACCTCCAGCTTTCCAGCAAAAGTGGAAAAAATGGCTGACAGATCTTGAGAAGGTGGCATATTTCAAGATCCACAGATGTGTGAAACCTGCAGGATTTGGGAGGACTGTCAGTGCTCAATTGCATCATTTCGCTGACGCGAGCGAGAACGGCTATGGTACGGCTACTTACCTGAGGATGCAGAACATGGAAGAGAGGGTTCATGTTACTTTCTTATTTGGCAAAGCCCGAGTGGCCCCCTTGAAGACTGTCACCATTCCCCGTTTAGAGCTCACTGCTGCCGTTGTTGCAGTACGAGTAGACAAGATGCTTCAATCAGAGCTCCAGCTTCCATTAAAAAAGACTTGCTTTTGGACTGACAGCACATCAGTTCTTAAGTACATAAAGAATGAGGACAGAAGATTTCAAACTTTTGTAGCAAACAGGGTAACCACCATCAGGGTTAACTCCGAAATTGAACAGTGGAGATACGTTCCCACATCCCTGAACCCTGCTGACGATGCTTCACGTGGATTGAAGGCCGAAGATCTTATGAAGCAAAGATGGATAGAAGGCCCAAAATTCCTACAGGAACCTGAAGAAATGTGGCCAACATTTCCTGTGGATACAGGTGTCACTGCCGACGACCCAGAAATAAAGAAAAGTCTGACGGTCAATGCGACACTTGTTGACATCAATGCCACATCGCAACTGATGACCCATTTCTCTGATTGGCAAAGATTGAAAGTTGCAGTTGCGTGGCTCATTAAGTTGAAAGAAACCCTGTTCAAACTGAAAGAAAAAAGAAAAGAGTTGGAGCGTGCAAACACCAGTGGAGCAGCAAGGTTGGATGTGCAAAAGGAGATGCAAGCTTTCTCAACATCACTTGGGAATCAGAAGGTGGCGTTGGAAGATCTCCTAAAGGCTGAGACCTCCATAATTGCTTTTTGCCAGAAAGAGAGATTCCCCGTTGAATTTGCTGCACTAACCTCTGGCAAGTCACAAGTGCCAAGAAGTAGCTGCCTCCTCAAATTGGATCCGGTTTTGGATGGAGGACTTCTACGAGTTGGGGGTCGGCTTAAAAGGGCAGCAATCCCTGAGGACATTAAGCACCCTCTCATCTTATCAAAGGACCAACATATCTCCGATCTCATTCTTCGTCATGTCCACTTACAGCTTGGACATGGTGGTAGAAATCATGTTCTTTCTGCTACAAGGAGAAAATACTGGATCACAAGCGGACCTACTGCAGTAAGGAAGATCATATCAAGATGCCTCATTTGTAAGCTCCTTGGTAGAAGACCTGGTGAGCAAAAAATGGCAGACCTACCAGAAGAGAGAGTGGTTCCTGATCTTCCGCCATTTACTAATGTTGGCGTGGATTACTTTGGGCCAGTTGACGTAAAAAGAGGGCGTAGCATCGTGAAAAGGTATGGAGTAGTATTCACTTGTATGACAAGCAGGGCTGTGCACCTGGAAGTGGCATATTCTCTTGATACGGATTCATGCATCAATGCGTTGCGAAGGTTCATCTGTCAAAGAGGACAAGTCACACATTTGAGATCTGACAATGGCACCAACTTTGTGGGGGCAGAAAGGGAGTTGCGAGAAGCCTTAACCTCTTTGAATCATGACCGTATTGAAAGAGTCTTGTCCAAAAGGGGAATTAAGTGGGATTTTAACCCTCCAGCTGGGTCACACCACGGTGGTGCATGGGAGCGCATGATACGGATGATCAGGAAGATCTTGTGTTCTGTGCTCCGTCAGCAAACCTTGGATGATGAAGGGTTCCATACCGTGCTCTGTGAGGCTGAAGCTATGCTTAACGATCGCCCCATTACAAGACTGTCAGAGGATCCCAATGATCTCGAGGCATTGACACCAAACCATCTGCTACTCCTTAAAGGAAAACCAGTTCTTCCACCAGGACTATTCGATAAAAGGGATGTTTACGCAAGGAGAAGGTGGAAACAAACCCAATACATTTCTGATCTCTTTTGGAAGAGGTGGATCCGTGAGTACTTGCCCCTTTTACAGGAGCGTCAAAAATGGAACCAGGAGAAGAGGAGTTTTGTTCCTGGAGACCTGGTCATGATTGTGGACTCCACGTGGGTCATGGATGCTAGGAAGAGTCCTGGAAACCTTCCCTGACAAAAGAGGTCTGGTACGTGTGGTTCGTTTGAAGACGAAGACAAATATCATTGAACGACCAATAACTAAAATATGCTTGCTTAATGAAGCTAAAGAATAATTGGTTCCTATTTCATGGAGGCTATATTATTGGTATCTATGGCTCTTTTTGATTTTGGTGTAATTGCTCTGCCAGACGCAATTAGGGGCTGGAGTGTATGAGCCATATTCATTTTGTATTCATTTGTATTATGTGATTTTGTCATGTGCCACTAGAGGGCGGTATGAGCTTTGTGGCTCAGCTGATCTCGGGTCAGCCCGGGTGATTTAACCTCAAGGAAATCCAGACACAGGTGTTGCGAATTTGGGAAGCAAACAGTTTTCGACTGTGCTTTGGTGTTTAGCTTGCTACAGGGAACAATAGGTTTTGTTGTTTTTGGTATGTATTATAAGTCAAGTTATTGCCGCTGTATGATATACATAAGGAAAATAAACTTGCTAGATAATATAATACGCAATTGTCTCAGTGTTGATTGGTGTAAGCTGCACGGGCACACGTCAAAACTTTATACACTCTATTTGCAACCAGTACTAGACTTTGTTAGGACATAGTCAGTACAATAGCTAATAACACATAACAAAAGACAACATGTAAAAAAAACAATAAAGATGGTAAAAAAGATGTCCCACGTCCAGACTGAACTGAAAATTAGAACAATAAATATTTCTAAATATTGTGCTTTTAAAACATAGCTTTTTAGATCTTCACCCGGGGGTGGGTTCAATTATTTCATAAGCATGCATGGACATTTTGTTCTAAATGGACAGAGCTTAAAAAAAAATAAAAATAAAAATATGGTTTTATTATAATAAAAGTGTAGTAACTGGTTTTTGTATGCTTTATTTAACAACAACAACAAACATCAAAAGAAAATTATCTGCTAAGATAATAAATAACAACCAATGATAATTTGGGGGCCCATTTGGGATGTGGTGTGAGTTTGCCCTGCCCACACTGTCCCACAGTATACCCCACAGTGGGCCTGCATGGGCATGTTTTGCTTACAAAAGGCTGAGGGACCTGTCTGTAGCACCGTAAAGAAAGCCGATAAAAGGTTGGATGTTATTATATTATTATTGGTATTCTTAAAATGTATATTTTAAACGTTATATTTTAGACATTGTGATGAAAATATAATAAAAATAAAACAACCACAATAATGCTTAGAAAAAAATTATCCAGCCTAATCCATCTCCTGAATTCGTATGGAAATCACATGCCCCACCAGTGTTAAAATCAATCAAATAGTATACATAAAATATTTTTAGCTTCTTAAACATTATATAATATGAGCAACCTAGAAAAATATTTACCAAAAAGTCACTTGTTTTGAAAGGGAAAAATAAAGATACAAAGATGATTTATTTGCATGTGTCTAATATATTTTTAACTTGATCAATTACTTTTGTTAAATTTTATAAATATAAGTATTTTCATTAAATGAGTTTTTAAATTTTTATCTAAAGGATTCACAAATAAAAATGTCATAAAACAACCGTTTACCATTCACCGTACTGGCATTATTTCAACCAAATTTCAACCTTTTGCAATCGTTTACCATTCACCGTTGTTTCAACATTGTATCAATGTTGAAAAAACAACTGAGGTTATTTCAACCAAATTTCAATGTTGAAGGTTGGTCATGCCTGCTTAGTGGTCAGGCTGGCTTGTCTTAGCTGGTTTAAGCTGGCCAGGCTAGGAGACCAGCTTGACCAGCCAGGCTGGGAGACCAGCTTGACCAGCCATAATACCAGCCTGGCCAGGCTGGGAGACCAGCTTGACCAGGCTGGGAGACCAGCTTGAACAGCCATACCAGCCTGGCCAGGCTGGGAGACCAGCTTGACCAGCCTGGCCAGCCTGGGGGACCACCTTGACCAGGCTGGGAGACCAGCTTGACCAGCCGTAATACCAGCCTGGCCAGGCTGGGAGACCAGTTTGACCAGCCTGGGCAGCCTGGGAGACCAGTTTGACCAGCCTGGCCAGCCTGGGAGACCTGCTTGACCAGCCTGGGAGACCAGCTTGACCATCCTGGCCAGCCTGGGAGACCAGCTTGACCAGCCTGGCCAGCCTGGGAGACCACTTTGACCAGGCTGGGAGACCAGCTAAAACCAGCTATTTCCATCTTAAACCAGCTAAAACCAGCCAACCAGCTTAGGCTGGTTTAAGCAGTTTTTTTCAGCAGGGAGACTAGTAAGTGTGGATTAAGGATGTTTAAAAATCTCTAGCCTGTTGGTCAGGACATGAATGGATCAAATCAGCAGATTTGCAAAGTTTTATTTATCTCCACATATATCATAAATAATAATTGGCATGGTAACTTTGCAGTATAACACATTATATATTTCCTACGATGTATACAGTATATGATTTCCAAATTATATACGTAAGTATTAAACGGCAATAAATGTCTCATCTATCTCTATGGCTCTGGCTGAGGCTTTCTCCACTTCTCCCCAGCGTGACGTCATCGCAGAATTGCGTAAAAAAACCGTTAATACCAAAAAAACGTAAAAAAGTGGTCTTTAAGACCATTTTTGAGACATTTTAAAAATTATACACATATCTTGAGTGATTTATGTACCCATTAATCGACAGTGGTGGTTAACCTGCAACACGCCCTTTAACATTGTGTTCATGTGAGGTAATTTGGGTGTTCACGGTTTGGTCCGTTATCCGGATGCGCGGCCATGTTGGAGATACTCGGATGTAATGGATTGCATGGTTAAATTAGTATTTAAGAAGTTGTCCTCCTAATTTATGATGTCGAAACCACAGAAAAAGATTGTGGAAGTTGCTAAATCATACAGAGAATTACTTGGTAAGTTAAGCAGGAAAGGGCACAATATAAACTAAATTTATTAGGCGGTAAAGATCTGTGCGAGCTTTTTGGTCGTGGACTGAGAATGTTGACAACATTTGTGTTTGTTCTTCCCATTTCTTAATATCTTAACTAACTTTGTAGTGTAATAGTATGCACTCCTGTTGATATTTGTAAAATACATTTGTAAAATACGTTGCTGTTTGTAAAATACTTTTTTGTAAAATGTTACTTCTATTATTTATTTCTAAAGTGGCCCTATATTCAAGATGTCCGGATAAGAAATAACATCTGTGGGTTGGGAAAAACAAGTGCCTTCTTTCCTCTGAGTTTTTTTGCACTCTTCTAATTTGTAATAATTTTTGGCAGTCTGTAGTACTCTGAATGTTTTTCCTGGTCCGACCGATTAGTACAGCCCAGAACATGACAGTAATTGACCATTTTCAGCAGCAAAAATCTGCAAGGTCCTTTCGGTTTAATGGCATTGTTTACGCTCAGTATCGCAAATAAGGCCGACTTCCGGATTGATGAAGTGCCCGTTGATGACGCAGTTGTTTTTTTCATTTATCTGAATTATAATGTCTGTTTATTCACTTTGATTTTTAAGTTTATTTTGTGTCTGAATGTTATTTTCATTCAGTATCAGTTGTGGAGATCAGATTGATCAGATTCACCTCTGCAGCTCCATCATGGATCAAACACAAACATCAACACATGAAGATTTTTCTCCAGGATGCAGGTACTTTATATAAACACTTTATTACACAACATTTATATTATAGGAAAATAATTAAGTGTTGTTTTTAATTATGTTCATCTTCAAAAATATTATTAATGTAATTTAGAGTATTAAATCTGTTGTGTGTTATAGTTCAGTTTATCAGAAGAGATCTGGGCCCGGTTCCCCGATAACGCTCACTCTTAGCACGCTAAGAAGGCTCAAAAAGATATATCTTAGCAAAGTTGTTTATGTTCCTAAGTGTGTTCCCCGAAGTGTCTCTTAGGAAGCTTCTTAACACGCTGCCTCTAAGTACGACGTAACAATGTCGCTGTCCCAAGTTAAGGTGCTGAATTATTTGCGATCGATCTCTCAGGGATCGATTCTCCACTTCACGTGAAGGTGCATTACGGCGTTAAGAAAGACAACACGCTCTATACAAATGGAACATTAATCAAATTATTCCAGTAACATTTATTTTAACATAGTTTAAGTTATCCGTCAAATATAGACTATTAATTAAATTATAAAATTGTCAGTAATACGGGTAGACGAACCGGGTATTCCTCGCTAATCATCCACGTTAAACATGGGTTTAACGACTTTAAAAAAATATTTAATACCCTTTTATACTAATGGTAATGTACTACGATCAGAATTGATTGGCAAGCAGCTGCAGTTACTTCTCTTTAATGCGGTATTGCTGGCGATTGTTTAATGTTTTCAATAAAAAGCAATATCTACAATGAACAGAGAGAGAGAGAGAGAGAGAGAGAGAGAGAGAATTAGATACAGAATTATGGTCTGAAAAGATCCAGCAGCTCCATAATGGGTTGTCTTGGGAGGCAATTTTTTTATTTAGCCACGTCAGGCAAATTGTCAAAAGGTTTTAAGTGTTGCCGAATAAAAAAAATTGGCATGGACTAAACGGTTACGGGGTTACCGGTGTTGTGTAAAAGTCTGTTCCCCCTGTGTTTCCCTTTAGTTTAGTCTTTTTATCGCGTTTTTATCACATTATATGTTTATTCTTTATATACATTGAAAGTTTTAATAGCTACTGAGATGTATATGTGTGCATTTATGTAATGTATCTTGACTGTTCTTGATTGTAAGTCAATTATTTTTACAGTATGAATCATATAATATATATAATATATATTTATTATGTTTGGAAACATAACAGTTTTAAAACAAACAGTAGAGAAAAAAGAAAAGAAAATGACAGGCTATATGTTAAAAGACATAAAACTGTCAAATATGAAATATTTAATAAATTGTGTAATAGAATACATGATATTATTGCTTTTTAGTATAACCAATTGAAATCTTTGATCTTTCTAAATAAATTATAAATATAACGTGATGAAAACGCTATAAACATAGAAGGAACAGACTTCAATGAGGAACAAACACCGGCGCCGTCTTTGATTCATTAGTTCTGATACCAAATAAAGTCAACTACATAAATAGTCCTCTATCCATTGCAAACATATTTTATTATAAGTCTTAAAAATGTCCATAACATAAAATCATTGTCAGCATACCATAGTTTGACTTGTACTGCGCTGCACTGATTTCTAAAGACTGCGGCGATAGCGTTTTGCGCTCAAACAACGCTAAGAGAGAGCTTACGAATGGTCCAGACCAACCTTACGAAAGTGTGACTTACAGAAGATATACTTAGCGTACGAACGTTTTGGGAACCGTGCCATAGAGTTAAGAGAGAGGTTAAGGAATAGGTTAAGAACTACTTAGCGATAAGAACGTTTTGGGGAACCGGGCCCAGATCAGTTCAGCTGTGTGTCTATAAAGGGTGATGTGTCTATGAATCCAGCATTTTACTTCAATAATGGATTCACATCTCCTGCTCTCGGGTATAAAAACACAACATGTGATTATACAGGGCTTTAGGATGTGACCTAATTTCTCAATGGTGTGACTTATAAAATCTCAGGTCGCACCGGTGCAACCAGCCGTTTAAAGGAAAAAGAGTCTCCACAACTCTGCAAGTCTCTCTGTGGTTCAACAACAGACACACATTAGGCCCATGTTGTGGTGCAAACCAATAAGAGATAATGAAAGGCAAACCCCTCCCTCTGAATGGCTGAAGTCCAGATATTCCTGTATGTGTGTGTATGTTTGAATAATGTGTGTGTGCTGTAGTCAGACAGAGGTCAGTAGCCCAGGCCTGTCAGATAAACAAAGTGGATGTAGCCGCGGATGATGAGAGAAGATAAAAAGAACGATTGACAACTTTTTTGTCAAGAATGTTAAGTTAAGGACTGACCTGTCTGAAGATCATAACCAATGCTCAGACATGGACCAGTCAACCTCCCGCCATATCAGCCCTGGTCCGAAGACGACATTAGGTAATGAGCCACATACAATCGAGGCTGAGCCAGTTCTTATGTAAACCTGGTGTACAGCAGTAATGTTGCGTGCGCCCAATTTATAGAAAAAAGCCAGGACCGCTGTTTTATTATAATCCTATACCACCCCTTATTCTAAACTTTTCTGCGTTTGCTGTATCCCGATTACTGCCCTGCCAGACTCTTAAATAGAGAAATAAATTAATCCATGATTTGCGTTGTTCACTCATTTATAAATAATTACCCATCCTAATTTTCCCCAAGGGTTTAGTTTCATGCACAAATAGCATTAAAATCTATAGAACATGATGATTACGTCTTACTTTAGTGAAAAAATAATGAAATAAAAAAGCCTACACAAAATGTGTTTCACTTAAATAAATAATTTAGCAAATTAACAAAACAATTTCAAAAGTAGCCTAGCTTATTTGAGTTTGTTATTTTTTGTGACATGCTCCAAAACCGATGCAGCACAAAACAATAGGGCTGTAGTCAACCAAAGAAATGCTTAGTCGACCAAAGTCCTGTCCTGCGCATCGATTAATCGACTAAAAAAAAAAAAAAAAAAGATGTTTTGCATTTTGATTGAACATTTATTAAACAATTTTCATAGAGAATTTATAAAACAACAACGAAAAAACATCAATAATAATACATAAAACTGTAATAATAACACAATTCTTTGAAAATTAAGTGATTTTTATAACGGGACAGCCGGTATAAAAACTTTGAACTGCAAAGTGAGGAGCTCTGTAGGTCTATAGTGACAGTCACAATCGCGCACCTGACCACACCCGCAAGCTTAAAAAAATTTAACTGCTAAAACTGCCAAATAATGAAAACTCCTAAAAGCTCTCGTTTATACAGGCTGTATATTCTTCTTTAATTTGAAGCTATGGGTTAACTTTTGTCCAGCCGATCTAGGCGTTTTAAAACAAACACACACACAAACACACACAAAAATAGCCTAAAACAATCCTAATAATAATAGGCTGTATAGCAGGATGGACTATATGTTATTTTCGTTTTGTTACATTATTTAGGCTATTTTCAAACGCGTCAACTGTACAAATAAAAACAAAAACATAAGTCCAGACAAATGGCTCCTTAGTTTCGAAATGGTTTGGGTACAAGGTGATCGTGTTGAAAATAAAGGCGTTTGTCTAGCGTTAGAAGTTCATTTGAAACATTGCCGCAGCTCATTTAAGAAAATGACAGCTGCGAAGAAACTCCGCTTTAGTTTGAGGTAGTGCTACAATAAAGAAAAAAGATGATCATCATCACCGTATCTGTTACCACTGAAATGTAGATGTAATATATTTCCAAATCTAAGCCCGTTGTATGCAGAATGTTGCCGAATAGACTGCAACACGATAAAACTAATGGATACCCTAGGCACCCTAAGAATGCGTAAAAAGACGCACCGTCCAAGGCGGGTCTAACTCACTGTGTGTGAGAAAGCCCTTGTCATCTTCTAGAACGAATGCAGCAAAGATATTTAATGCTTATGTATGAGGCATATAGGCATACGCTGAGCTTTATTAATTTATGATGAGGTGCGTTCTAGTTAACAATGCAATGCAAGTGAAGGCGCCGTGCCGGCGGCTCCATGCGCGGTTATTATATTGTCTGCTATATTTGCTTTTTTATTTATTAAATACATGCAGTTGGTTGATGAAACATTTATTAAAATAAAGAAACAATATATACAAAACGAAATTCACTTTAAAGAAATGCTTTCTATAAAGCAAAACTTAAAAATAATGTCTGAGGATTTACAAAAACAAAACTTCATCTGCAATTTACTTATAGCCTAAAATACGTTAATGTTAATAATTTGGAACACAATCAGGAGAGACTTTCATTTTAATTATTTTATTACTGTATTTTATTTACTATTCGAATTAAGGAATTTACAAAAAAATAGACTGTATCATTTACTTTATGCAAACCTTGTGAGCAGGCGAACTCAAACTCCGTGACCTTTTTTTGTAAAATGCAGCCAGACAAAAGATTTAGATTTCTTGGACATTTTGCTGACTAAACCAAAACAAGTAGCGTTTGAACTGAATGAATATAGCAAAACTACTTATATTCCTTTCTGAGCAAAGTAGCAGTGCAGCCAGCCACAGGTGCGGTTCCAGAGTGTTCTACGTGGTGCGCTAAACTGTGGCGCTGTTACAAAATAGCCTAAATTAAAGCATTTAAAGTTGGGGATAAAACATGGGCTAATTATATTTAGAATACAGTAATATTTAATTGCTTATAAAGGAATAAATATCAAGGAGTAAATCAATGAAAATTTCTATTTCTTTATTCGGGAAAATAAACTAATTATGCAACTGGTCGACCAATGAAAATGTCAGTCGACCAAGACGGCATCGACCGATTAGTCGACTAAATGACTAAAGTTGACAGCCCTACAAAACAATGTTTTTTATTTTAAAAGTACAATATTTTGTTAATATTGTGAGTCACATAAAAAGAAAACCATTTACAGATTTGAATGTTGTTTTATCTGCATGACCATAATAATGTAAGGTTATTTAAGGTGCAAGCTCATCTTGCGTATCACTGGCACGGGTTTACGGAGGGCAGGATGACAAGAAAGAGACATTAAAGTTTTTATTTAACATATTACTTGATTTACTTGACTTTTTGGACATCCCTTTGGAATCACTGCACTCATATCATCAAATTATGAGGTAATTATAAATTTAAATATAAGTGCAGCGCTTATGAGTCCTCAAACACTGCTGACCGCTCATCTGTCAATCTGCTGACACTCATTAAATGATAAGATATTTGTCCAATCATGACCCTGTGCTTATTTCTGTTCACGCTCTTTCTGAAGATTGTTAAAGGTTTCTACTTACTGCACGATTTGTGCTGTGGCTGCGTCATCTTTGTCAAACTTTCCTCAAAATATCTTCAGTCGTGTTCATCAGAACAAAGACATTTATACAGGTTTAAAACAACATGAGAGAGAAAAAATGATGACAGGTTTGGGTGAACTTTAAATATGATGCAGTCAAAAATTTGGGTACAACTAACTTTTGCAAAAAATTAGTCTAGAGCCCTGTTGTAGCTTTTATATGATGATGTGTTTTGTAAGAGAGATGATAAATTATTCTTATGATTGTGTAGTAAATGTTATCTTCATTATTATACAGCACATGTTCACATAGAGAGACACATCTGTACAAGTTCTCTGTTAAATTGTTTAACTGGATTATTGTTGTGTGTTATAGTTCAGATCATCAGAAGAGATCAGATCCAGAGATCAGTTGTGTGTCTATGAAGAGTGATGCGTCTATAAATCATCCAATGCACTTTAAGAATGAATCAACATCTCCTGCTGTCAGGTATAAAACACTCTGAAACATGATTATAGCTTTTATATGATGATGTGTTTTGTTAAAGAGATGATCAATTATTCTTGTGATTGTGTTTAATAAATATTATCTTCATTATTATACAGCACATGTTCACATAGAGAGACACATCTGTACAAGTTCTCTGTTAAATTGTTTAACTGGATTATTGTTGTGTGTTATAGTTCAGTTTATCAGAAGAGATCAGATCCAGAGTTCAGTTGTGTGTCTATGAAGAGTGATGTGTCTATGGAGCTGCCAATAACCTTTAAGAATGAATCAACATCTCCTGCTGTCAGGTATAAAACACTCTGAAACATGATTATAGCTTTTATATGATGATGTGTTTTGTTAAAGAGATGATAAATTATTCTTGTGATTGTGTTTAGTAAATGTTATCTTCATTATTATACAGCACATGTTCACATAGAGAGACACATCTGTACAAACACTCAGTTACAGTCTTTATATATAAAATAGTGTAAATGAAAAAGTCATATGAAAGTTTTATTAGTAGGTTACATTCACAGTAGAGCATTTTACAATAATATAATAATCGAATATTTGTATGTTTAAATGACGTTTTTATGTATTGTTAATGGGGGTGTGATGATTCTCCAAATCCTCGATTCAATTACATTTTTGATTCTAAGGTCACAGTTCAATTTGACAGGTTGCTCTGCCATTTTTGGACTATACTTATATGAAATATAATATCTGACCTTGAACCCATAGAGTCGTGCTGCCAGTGTAAATATAGGGTACACGCACAAACCTAATAAAATAAAACTTCCTGTCAGTACTTTGCACCTTAAAAACGCGCTTTTATTACCGTGAGACTATACCCCAATAAGTCATGTTTAAATGCTGTTTTCATAACTCTTAAGCAACTGAAATAAGTTGTTGTGAAACTTAAACAGATCTCAGTTCAGAGAAACGACCGGTCCTGTCACAGTCACCGTTCTGCTGTGCACGCTTGCTATGTTCTGATTGAGTTTAGCTGAAGGTGGGAGGCGCTTGCTGTTTTTTTGTTTCCCATGTAAAGAGCAGCTTACGTTGTTTCTCCTGCATCTGCTATGCCATCTTTTAACTGTCTGTAGCTAGCGAAGTTAGAGGAGGTTGACTCGCAGTACTCAACACGTGTGTTTTTTTGGCTTGGCAAGCCAACCGGACGTGACATGTGGGCGTGGCAATATCGATGATTCCATTTTTTTAAATTTGAATTTCGAGGTTATGACTTAATTTCGATCAATTTCGAAAACCGTGACACATTTCACCGGTAGATACATTATTCTTCATTGAAAGTGGGTCATATTTGTAGTTGAAATGCAACAAAAATTTTGGTACCTATTTGAGCGAGAAAAGACAGAATGTGATTTTAGGGCGCATTTGTATGAAAAACTACAACTCCCACAATGCACAGCTCTGCAAGCCACTCCCACTAATCCAGAACACTGCTCAACTGTGTGCTATTGTGTACGTACATGCCACTATGTTATTATAAGAAAGAAAATAGAAACACTCACTTTATAGTCAGACATTCGTTTATCCCTGCAGGCTTTGGCTGTCGCTTCCAGTTTAGGATTCTAAAATATGTATCCAGGACGCCGCTGTCCATAGACGGTACAAAGCTCGGGTGGTTGGTACACCACAGAAACTAATTGTGTCATAGGAGCAGGCTTCACTCAGTTTCTTATTTATTTTTGAGAGTGCTTGGCCAAACCTGTAATAATCCCAAAGAAGAAAATGCCGCACACAAACGCGTCCACCACACAATTTTACTCCACAGACGCGCCGGCTCTGCGCCTGTGCTCGTGAGCCGAAACCTGTCTGTGAAACAAACAAAACAAGTACCTCTCTTCCCCGGGACCATTCATCACACAAACGTTCAAATCCTGATCTGATGCAGATATTTCATAGGCACACAGCGAGAGTACTGGCACTACTAGTCCGTCCATGCTCGTGCCAGTCTGGGCTCCACTACGCAGCAGAGGCCGAGGCTGCTGGGTCTGCCCCGGGCTTTTCGCCGCAGCTCTTTGCTGTATTGTATTGTACTGAAGTCTGGCTTGCTCCACATCGTTTGTTAGCTTAGCTAAGCAAAAAGATGTATTTTCGTATGTCCCACCTACTGATCTGTAATAGGTCTGTAGCGTGAGTGGGTCCTACCCATATCCCCCACCTTTAAAAAAAAAGAGGAATGAGTGTTTGTAGTCTTACACCCTCGACAAAGATACACCAGTTCCTTCTTTCAATGACGCAAAATGACGATTTTTACATCATTGAAAGAAGGAAGTGCAACACTGAAATCTGTATTTGTCCCGTCTCAGGGGAAACTGAGGGAATGATGCACGACCATTCAAAAACATGACTGCGGTTTAAATGATACGAAGCTTAAAAATCAGTGAAGTGTCCCTTTAATTATATAATTTTTTTTCCACAATTTCATAGAAGGCTTATCATTAGGAAATATCCACAACAAGATAAGTTTATATTCTGAATGTATGTGTTTTTAAGTTGAAAACATTGTTTTCATTCTTAAAAAAATCGCCTGCAGATAAATAACGTTAAAACCTCACACAGAGTGAATGCTAAGTCCAATCCTTGGTGTTTCAAGTCAGTCGTTAGTATGAATTCAGTTCTGTCTGATCTTACAGAAACTCCAAGCGAAGTTCAAAGTTTAAGGACTTGACATAAAGGACACTATCATCATTTAAACAGACTCCAAACACAAAATAAGAGCCTGGGGTCATTGAAAAAACATAAGACTGCCCAGTCAGCATATGAATATCTTCTTTATTTAGATTGACATGTTTTTGTGAAGAAAGACAACCATATTTAGCTGACCTGCTCTGATGAAAGTTCTTCATTCTAGAATAATGTCAGCTGCAAGGAAAACTCTGCTTTGTGATTATTCAGCAAGAACTAACAACAGACATTTCTAACAAGAATAAATGAATTTCACAGTATTTTACAAATAACCAGGGCTGGGTTCCCAGAAACCTTCTTAGCTCTACGTCGATCTTAAGTTGTACCTTAAGCTGTACCTTATCGTTAATACGTGTTTCCCGAACTGTTCTTAGTTACGTATCCCTTCTGTAAGTCATTCGTTTAGAAGGTTGGTCTGGAGCACTATTATGGTGCGTTTACACCAACTGCGTTTCAGGCGTCAAAATCGCGTCTACCGCGCCTAGTTTGCTGCTTGAACAGTTTGAATGCATTCGCACGTGTAGAGCGGAGTAGACGTAGAGAAAAAGCAAGCATTTGACGCGCGTCAGAGGCAAAATCCGCTTCTTGTGGGAGGGGCAAGTTCTATGGGGTTGTCTGTTTGCAAGATGGCTGATGTTGATTGTGCATTTATCAAGAGAGTTACCGGTTTGTATTTGTTCACCTCTTACTGTAGGGGGAAAATAAACGGCGCGGGTTGATAAACGTCACGTGACTCAAAAGTGAAGTGTATATTACAACTTACCAGGTTGCCCCAAGTTCTCACTGACACTCTTCCAAGTGAGGTCCTTTTTATTCCTGTCTCTATTGAAATAAGAACTTGTGTCATATAGCTTCGAGGACTGCTTACGGACAATATCAAGCGTTGGTTGAATGAGTGACTCCGGGCGGGGCTGCCACCTCAGCAGCAAGCAGGCTCCTGATTGGTTAATGCGGCGCGAAATTCCGCCAAAGTTCACATCTATCAACTCGGGCGCCAGCCGCAAATTCGCATGAACCGCAAAATGCACAAAAAGCACCATTCGCTCATACCGCGCACAATGCTCAATTTGCGCCATTAATGTGAGCTAGACCCGCGAATGAGGCAGAAACGCGTTTTCCACGCCAAACGCCTCTTCCCCGCCGCGGGACCTCCAGGCGTGCGTCAACGCGTCTTCACATTGACTTAACATTGAAATCACACGCGCTTCATGCCTCTACCGCGGTTGGTGTAAATGCAGCATTAGCTTTACCCTATCCCTCTTGACTCTGCTAGGGGCATCAATGTGATAAAAGCTTTTATACATAGCAGTCTATATAATTAAATATCTGTAAAAAAAAAAAAGCAATAGCCAATTAGGAATATAAAGAGAAAACACATTCATTTCGTTTTGGTATTTTGGTTAATGTCTTGTCATATTAATTCCAATACCTATTATAATAGGCCTACCCGATTATTTCAATAAATTATATCATAAAATCTTGTTGCTTTCCCTAATTATGATTATTAATTATTAATATTAATTCAACTTTATGAAGTGTTTTTTTAATGTTTTATAACTTTGAGGCAACTAAATGCCATATTCTTCATAAACATTTAAAAGAAACTGCTCCACTTGATTGCTGATTGTATAGTCTCCTAAGGTCAATAAAATTTCCACATTAAAACTAATCAAAGATAAAATCTAAAGCATTATTAATATATATTTTATATGTTATATTTAACTCTTTCACCGCCAGCGTTTTTAAAAAAAAGTTGCCAGCCAGCGCCAGCGTTTTTCATGATTTTCACCAAAGTTCAATGCCTTCCAGAAAATGTTCTTCTTTAAATATATAAACATACAATATACCAAAATGAAAGAACAGACCCTCTGCTTTCAAAAAACAACAACAGTTTCATCCTACCTTCATTGCTGCTTTTGTAATCAGCTTTTGAATATGGGTAGGTTTCTGCAAAAACACATTTTGAGCAAAAAGCTGAAATAATTCAATTTTTGTGACTGACTTTTCACAGAGATCCCATTCAGAGCGATCTTTAAAACAGACACGGACATGCAGCCGCTTGCCATAGGGCAATACTTCCGGGTTTAAAAAGTTCCAGAAGGGCGGAAAATCTCGTCATTGGCAGGGAAGCGTTTTCTCTTGATTGACGAGATATCTCATCAATGGCGGCAAAAGAGTTAAGGTAGACAGATAGACAGGCTCTAGAAATGCGTCCATTAAGTTTTATCTGCACTGTAAATGTGCTGCTTGTGCATCCAGTGCCCAAGTACAATAAATGTGAACTAATGAACAACAGTTTGTTTTTATATTATTTAAGTGTAATGCACAGCCAAGCCAGGTGACTCGCACAACCCACCTTTTTCCCCTGTGCAACGCACTTATTGGGAACCCCTGATATAAATTATCCTTTCAAGTGAAGGCATTGCGCAGTGGCTCTCAACTCCAGTCCTCGGGACCCACTGCTCTGCATATTGTGCATGTCTCCCTTATTTAACACACCTGATTCAGATCATCAGCTCGTTAGTATAGATATCTGAACTCAGTGTGTCAGATATGAGAGACATCCAAAATGTGCAGAGCAGTGGGCCCCGAGGACTAGAGTTGAGAACCACTGGCAGAGCGGATGCATTGAAACAGGTTTTGCATGATACGTTACGAACAGAAGTTGCAGGTTTTGGACGGGTTTGATATAAAATGTCAAATGTTGAATTTAATTAACTCTTTCACCGCCAGCATTTTTCATGATTTTCACAAAAGTTTAATGCCTTCCAGAAAATGCTCCTTTTTAAGTATATAAACATACAATATATGAAATAAAAGAACAGACCCTCTGCTTTCAAACAAAAAAATCCGTTTCATCCTACCTTCATGTGTTCTGTTTTTATCACCTCTCAAATATGTGTAGGTTTCATCAAAAACTTTTGCGCAAAAAGCTGAGATAATTCCATTTTTCTGAAAGACTTTTGATAGAGATCAGATGCAGAGCGATCTTTAAAACATACACGGACATACAGCTGTTTGCCCTAGGGCAATACTTCCGGTTTTTATAAGTTGCGGAATAGCGCCACCTGGTGGATAATAGCGGTATTGCAGATTGACGAGATATCTCGTCAATGGCGGGGAAAGAGTTAATTGCAATTTGAAATATTTTTACCAGATAGTACTAATAAATTTAATTTGAACTATTTCTGAAATGCATTTTTAATAAAGAACACCGCTCTCTCATAACGCAGCGAAGTACCTTAAGAATCCCGCTAGGGTACAGTTTGGGAAACACATCTAGTTAAGGTTTAACTTAAGAGTCTTCGTAGCGCGCTAAGAGACAACGTTATCGGGAAACCCAGCCCAGAGCTTGACATGCGGGTAGATTTCAGCTGTGGCGTGTGAGAAATTTTTTTTTTACTTTTAAACCCCAACTTCTCATCTTCCTCCGGCTGTGTGACGAGCCAGCGCGACCTCGCGTAATTGCGTAATGACTTCGAAAGGTCACGTGTTACATAAATGAAACGCACATTTGCGGACCATTTTAATCAATAAACTGACACAAAGACATTAATTAATTAGACACATAAATTAGTATCATTCCACATACAACAACGTCTGAACGTTCCTTTTTCTCCACACTTGTAAACACTGGAGCGTAGTTTGATGCGTCATCTGTGACCTCTTGACGTGATGACGTATTACATGAGGTCGCGCTGGCTTGTCACACAGCTGGAGGAAAAAGAGAAATTGTGGTTTAAAAGTGCATTTTTTTATTCTTGCCAACAATGACAATCGTCAATAGATAAGACCCTTATGCCTTGTTTGAGATTGTCTAGACTCCTTTGAAACTGCAATTTTAAACTGCATTAAAGGGATTATCTTTATTACTGCATTAGTTAATATCCAGAAATGAAAACTCTGTCATTATTTGCTCGCTCTTATGTTGTTACAAACCTGTATAAATTTCTTTGTTCTGATGAACACAAAGTTGTTTTGAGAAATGTTTGTAACCAATTGTATTCTTTTTCCTACTATGGAAGTGAATGGGGCTCATGATCGGTTTGGTTTCAAACATTCCTCAACATATATTCTTTTGTGGTCATCAGAACAAAGAAATGTATGCAGGTTTGTAACAACATTAGAGTGAGTAAATGATGACAGAATTGTCATTTTTTTGGGGTGAACTATCCCTTTAAAACTGTTAAGTGTTGGGGTCCATTGAAGTCCATTAAAATCCTGGAATGTTTTCCTCAAAAAACATAATTTCTTCTTGACTGAATAAAGAAAGACATCAACATTTTGGATGACATGGTGGTGAGTAAATTATCTGGATTTTAAGAAAATGGACTAATCCTTTAACAAATAAATTACTTTACTCAGTAAGAGGTTGTTTCGCTTTCTTAAAGTAAAAATTATATTATTAGAACAAAAAAGAAAGAACAGAAAGATTTATTGAATGAGGCCGATAAAAAACAGCAATATATCGGTCAACCACTAGACTTGATACCTTATAACAAGACATTTGTCTTGTTAAGCTCTGCATTAACAAAATAAATTAGGCTGTATAACCGGAAGCTAACAAATCTCTCATGATGCGGTGATGTGGCGGAGCAGCGAATCTAAATAACACGCAAGCCGGTGGACAAAAACAAACAAACAACCTGGCATAAAACTCTAAATACTTCAATTAGTCTGCGATCTTTATTGACAAAACAATCAGAAATACATACAAGTTAATTTTCATGTATATTTTACATTAAAGTCTGTAAAAGACAGTACAGGTAAAGTAAAAAAGGCCTGTGGTGACACATTAACCCTTTCCCCGCCAGTCTTTTATAAAGTTGCCAGACAACACCAGCATTTTTAATGATTTAATGCTTTCTAGAAAATGTTCTTCTTTAAATATATAAAGACTACCTTCTACCTCCTACCTTCATTAGTTCTCTTTTATCACCTCTCAAATATGGGTGGGTTTCGTCAAAAATACAAAATTTTGAGTAAAAAGCTGAGAAAATTGCATTTCTTATAGATCATATTAAAATGACGATCAAAACACGTGCTGTGTCTGAACTTTTTGGGGGAGGGGTTGCTTCCTGGTTGCATAAGTTGGGTAGGAGCGCCATATGGTGGATAATAGCGGTATTGCGGATTCCTGGAAAAAATCATAATTGGCAGGGAAGAGAGTTCTCTTAATTGATAAGTTAACTTGTCAATGGCGGCGAAAGAGTTAAAAACAAACATTCAGATAGCATTTTTTATTCAAATTATAATTGCACATTTAATATTGAACCATTCGTGCACATCCATAATTCACAGAAGTGTAAAAACTGTAAAGGTAACAAAGTTACGAGAAAATTCCACTAATATTAAAGTGTAAAGAAATTCTTGATTCTCATTCTTGCCATCCAGACCAATAACAGAACCTGACTGTAAGAGGAGGAAGATTGAACAATCTGATAATCAACCACAAGACTTCAATGAAAACATGAGGCCTCATTTCAGGTGAATTATAGGATTTTATTTTATTTAGTAGTAAATGTTAGAAAATGTTGACCTATTCTATTTTGCATAAATGTAACATTTTACAAACCATTATGAGTCATGTGTCTTATGATACAAACATTTTGTTCTATACATTCAGGTATTTGTGTAATAATCTGAGTTATTAATTTTTAATTTACAGTCATGACTCTGATCTTGCTGAAGTCCTGAACACATTCAGATCAAATCTGAGGAAGAAGTTTGAGTGTTTGTATGAGGTAACATCAAATAAGAGAAACCCAACACTACTGAATGAGATCTACACAGAGCTCTACATCACAGAGAGTGAAAGTGGAGAGATCAGTAATGAACATGAGGTGAGACAGATTGAGACACAATCCAGAAGAACAACAACAGAGGAGACACCAATCAAATGTAATGACATCTTTAAACCTTTACCTGAACAAGACAAACACATCAGAAGTGTGCTGACAAAGGGAGTCGCTGGCATTGGAAAAACAGTCTCTGTACAGAAGTTCATTCTGGACTGGGCTGAAGAGAAAGAGAATCAGGACGTCCACCTCATATTTCCACTTCCTTTCAGAGAGATCAATTTGATGAAGAACAAAACACTCAGTCTTTTAGATCTTCTTCATCTTTTCTTCCCACAAACAAAAGAAATGGAAATCTTCAGTGATGAATATAAAGTGTTGTTCATCTTTGATGGTTTGGATGAGTGTCGTCTGTCTCTGGATTTTCACAGCAGTGTGAGGTTGTGTGATGTAAGTGAATCAACCTCAGTGGACGTGATGCTGACAAACCTCATCAAGGGGAATCTGTTTCCTTCTGCTCTCATCTGGATCACCTCCAGACCAGCAGCAGCTGATCTCATCCCCTCTGAGTGTGTTGATCGAGTCACAGAGGTACGAGGATTCACTGATCCACAGAAGGAGGAATACTTCAGGAAGAGAATCAGTGATAAGAGTCTGTCTGATCAAATCATCTCACACCTGAAGTCATCCAGGAGTCTCTACATCATGTGTCACATCCCAGTCTTCTGCTGGATTTCAGTCACTGTTCTAGAGAGAATGTTGAGTGAAGCAGAGAGAAGAGAGATCCCCAAGACTCTCACTCAAATGTACACACACTTCCTGATCATTCAGACAAACATCAAACATCAGAAGGACTATGAGAAGAAAAATGAAGACATGATCTTCAAACTGGGGAAACTGGCTTTTGAGCAGCTTGTGAAAGGCAATCTGATCTTCTATGATGAAGACCTGAGAGAGTGTGGCATTGATGTAGCAGAAGCATCAGTGTATTCAGGATTGTGTACTCAGATCTTCAGAGAGGAGTTTGGTTTGTATCAGGGGAAAGTTTACTGCTTTGTTCATCTCACCATCCAGGAACATCTAGCAGCTCTTTATGCTCACATCTCCTTCACAAACAACAACAGAAATGTGTTTAATAAAATGAAGAAACAAACTGAAAGAGAGAAGATTTCAGTGTCTGATCTGTATGAGAGAGCTGTTGATGAGGCCCTAAAGAGTAAAAATGGACGCTTTGATCTTTTTCTCCGTTTTCTTCTGGGTTTATCAGTGGATTTGAATCAGAATCTCTTACGAGGTTTGATGACACAGACAGATCAAAGCTCTCACAGCAATAAGAAAACAGTGGAGTATATCAAGAAGAAGATCAGAAGCACTCGATCTCATGAGAAATGCATCAATCTGTTTCACTGTCTAAATGAACTGGGTGATGATTCACTGCTGCAGGAGATTCAACATTATGTCAAATCTGGAACATTAAGTAAAACCAAACTCTCTTCATCTCAGTGGTCAGCTGTATTTTTTGTGTTGTTGACATCAGAACAGAAGATGGATGAGTTTAATATGTGGAATTTTTTTAGAGGAAACAAAGCTGAAAGACTGAAAGTTTTTAAGAAGATGCTGCCTGTGATTTGTGAATCCAGATCAGTTCAGTAAGTGTAAACTTTACTCTTTAAACTTTATTAATGAAGAAAAACCTCACAAATCTTCAGAACTTCAGATGTCATATAGAGTTTAGTGTTCATTGTGTGATGTGTTATCTGTGTGTATTTATTTATTCACACACTAAGACAAAGACAACATTATACAAGGTACAGAACAATAATTACAAGAATGAAATGAATCAGAGTTTAGAGATAATCTAGGGTTTGTCCATCCAGATTTTTTAAATTCAGGTTGTGTTTGACCACTTAATTTTAAATACTGATAAAAATCATAGATGAAAACTTGAATCTTTAGCTGTGATTAATTTTGTGTAACTAACCAGCATCAATGTTATTATTTAGGGCTGTGACGGTTGTAATGATCACTGCGGTGGTGTGCACAACACATATTATGAAAAATATAAATATAATATAAACTACAATCTCGCCCAGTGAGATGTCTTCAGGTTCATGTTAAAGGTCACGTTCTTTCTGATCCCATTTTTAAACCCTAGTTAGTGTGTAATGTTGCTATAATAGCATAAATAATACCTGTATAATGTTAAAGCTCAAAGTACACTGCCAAGCGATATATTTTCTTTAACAGAATTCCTCTTTCAAAGCCTACAGTGAACAGCCGGTTTGGACTACAGTCCTCTACTTCCTGCTTTAATGATGTCAGTAAAAGTGTTTTTGACTAAACTCCGCCCACAGGAATACGTCAGTCACCAGCTAAGCTAAGCTGCTATCAAATCACAAAACACTAAACAAACTACACAATCAGAACTCGATACGTATTTCTGAAGGAGGTACTTCACAGACCAAGGAGGCCATCAGACCATTTTTAGGACAGTGAAAACAGCGCTACAGGGATAAGTCAATTGTGTGAAAAATACCGTGTTTTTTTACACGAGAAACATGAACACATGTTATATTGTGCACTGTAAACACAATCAAAGCTTCAAAGAATGGGACCTTTAATGCCGGCATACGCGGAGTTAATGCGCTATTTGCAATTTAAGGCAATTGATATCAGTGATGACCTGCTGACTTGGAGTGGAACAACGAAACAAGATATTGGGCGTTTCTCAATCTGAAGACTGTAGCCTCCGCAGGTCGCATTTGTAAGCTGCATACGTCATCAAGACTGTCTTATTTCATTACATTAACAGTTATAAAGTTGACTATTATTCTTTGTTAATCATACATTGTTGTAATATGCTTATGAATTTCAAATGTATCTCAGTTAACTGAAATAAACCAGACTTGATGACATATACAGCCTGCATATGTGACCTCCGGAGGCTGCAGCCTTTGGATTGAGAAACAGACATTCTTTCTCTCTTGGTCACTCAAGGTTTGCGAAAAAGTATCGAACTGCACTACCAATACACCATCACAATGCGTTTTTAGCGCGGCTGGAAAAATTATAACCCCAAAAACGTTTCTCACTTGTTGTCTCACGGATGGAAGTGCTACAATAAACACGCAGATAGGCACTGATCCTGTGGGTACTCTGGCGACTATTTTGACATAAACCCCATCGATGGTTCAGTGACACAATTTCATCTCAAACTATCAGGTTCAGGATCTTTGTACAACACTCATAAGGTTAAATATCATTACAGTTGTGTGATAAACAGGCTAAAGAGTCGACTTGTTTCATCCTTAGAATGCCCCTGGAAGCGTTTTAAGCAGAGACTTTTCATGCAAAAGTGCACAACTCTGCTTAAAACGCTTCCAGGGGCATTCTAAGGATGAAACAAGTCGTTTAAAGGCATTTCCAGCTCAGAAAAGCAGTTTAGAGTGAAAAATCAACGTTTCAAGCTGAAATGTGACTTTTCATGCAAAAGTGCACAACTCTGCTTAAAACGCTTCCAGGGGCATTCTAAGGATGAAACAAGTCGTTTAAAGGCATTTCCAGCTCAGAAAAGCAGATTAGAGTGAAAAATCAACGTTTCAAGCTGAAATGTGACTTTTCATGCAAAAGTGCACAACTCTGCTTAAAACGCTTCCAGGGGCATTCTAAGGATGAAACAAGTCGTTTAAAGTGATTTCCAGCTCAGAAAAGCAGTTTAGAGTGAAAAATCAACGTTTCAAGCTGAAATGTGACTTTTCATGCAAAAGTGCACAACTCTGCTTAAAACGCTTCCAGGGGCATTCTAAGGATGAAACAAGTCGTTTAAAGGCATTTCCAGCTCAGAAAAGCAGATTAGAGTGAAAAATCAACGTTTCAAGCTGAAATGTGACTTTTCATGCAAAAGTGCACAACTCTGCTTAAAACGCTTCCAGGGGCATTCTAAGGATGAAACAAGTCGTTTAAAGTGATTTCCAGCTCAGAAAAGCAGTTTAGAGTGAAAAATCAACGTTTCAAGCTGAAATGTGACTTTTTATGCAAAAGTGCACAACTCTGCTTAAAACGCTTCCAGGGGCATTCTAAGGATGAAACAAGTCGTTTAAAGGCATTTCCAGCTCAGAAAAGCAGTTTAGAGTGAAAAATCAACGTTTCAAGCTGAAATGTGACTTTTCATGCAAAAGTGCACAACTCTGCTTAAAACGCTTCCAGGGGCATTCTAAGGATGAAACAAGTCGTTTAAAGGCATTTCCAGCTCAGAAAAGCAGATTAGAGTGAAAAATCAACGTTTCAAGCTGAAATGTGACTTTTTATGCAAAAGTGCACAACTCTGCTTAAAACGCTTCCAGGGGCATTCTAAGGATGAAACAAGTCGTTTAAAGGCATTTCCAGCTCAGAAAAGCAGTTTAGAGTGAAAAATCAACGTTTCAAGCTGAAATGTGACTTTTTATGCAAAAGTGCACAACTCTGCTTAAAACGCTTCCAGGGGCATTCTAAGGATGAAACAAGTCGTTTAAAGGCATTTCCAGCTCAGAAAAGCAGTTTAGAGTGAAAAATCTATGTTTCAGGCTGAAATGTGACTTTTCATGCAAAAGTGCACAACTCTGCTTAAAACGCTTCCAGGGGCATTCTAAGGATGAAACAAGTCGTTTAAAGGCATTTCCATCTCAGAAAAGCAGTTTGGAGTGAAAAATCAAAGTTTCAAGCTGAAATGTGACTTTTTATGCAAAAGTGCACAACTCTGCTTAAAACGCTTCCAGGGTAGAGCTGAAGATCTTTGCCCGAACCCGACGGGCTCGGGCGAGTTCGGGCTTCATTTCTAACATTTTACACGGGCTCGGGCGGGCTCGGGCTTCCGCTCCGGCTTCGTGAGGTAAATGAGCGGTCAAGTTCAACGTTGCAAGTTCAGTAGCGCAGGATCGCGCTGAATTCATTTACAGTGGATTTAATGATTTTCCTCATCAAAAACATGTAGCCTAATCTTGGTGAGTAGGTTTTTCAATGTTTAACTAAATATGAATCGAGTCTTAAATACATAATTTAGACAGAGGATATAGACTAATGTTGGCAGTAATGGAGAGAAGTGCCGACGCAAATCCCGTGGAGCCTTTCTCTTAATTTCGTTATTGCCAAATACCCATCTTAATTCAGAATGTATTATCTTAATTTAATTCGTTAAGAAATAATAATTTTATTGGCATATTTATAGTGTATTGCATAAGCCTATTTAGAATGAGATGTTACAATGTTACAGATGACTTATTTTATTTCTTTGTGTTTATTTCTTTGTTCAACTTCCAAGTTTGCGTGTAGATTATTAGTAATGAATAAATAATGTTAAAACCTGTGTAAATTTCTCATTCTTGACAAAAGCTGTGTGTGTGCGCACATTTAAATAATGTCGGGCTGTAAACGGGTTCGGGCTTTTAAAAAGCTGTCAATCGTACGTTCGGGTTCGGGCTGCATTCTGTCGGGCTCCGGACATTTCGGGCCTAACTTTTAAGGCCCGATTACAGCTCTATTCCAGGGGCATTCTAAGGATGAAACAAGTCGTTTAAAGGCATTTCCAGCTCAGAAAAGCAGTTTAGAGTGAAAAATCAACGTTTCAAGCTGAAATGTGACTGGAAATGCCTTTAAACGACTTGTTTCATCCTTAGAATGCCCCTGGAAGCGTTTTAAGCAGAGTTGTGCACTTTTGCATGAAAAGTCACATTTCAGCTTGAAACGTTGATTTTTCAATCTAAACTGCTTTTCTGAGCTGGAAATGCCTTTAAACGACTTGTTTCATCCTTAGAATGCCCCTGGAAGCGTTTTAAGCGGAGTTGTGCACTTTTGCATGAAAAGTCACATTTCAGCTTGAAACGTTGATTTTTCACTCTAAACTGCTTTTCTGAGCTGGAAATAACTGCAGTTTATTTTACAAGTATGTAGAGTCTGAACCATGATGACATTTAAAACTAATACACCATTATCTTTGAATCAGTATTGACTGATAGATTATAGTGAGACTATAGAGATCATAACATCTGTAATGGATTTATAGGATTTTAATCTCAATAATGGATTTGATAACTGAAGTTGAGTTTAATCATCTCAGCACTTAATGTTACTGAAAGTTACAAACATAAAATATTAAAATTAAATTATGATGAGAAAAAGTCAAATGTTATGTAAATCAGACCATTAATATAAACATAAACTGATTACTTGTAAATCTCACTGATGTGTTTCAGTAAAACACAAACACACATAAATAAAACTAAAATGAAAATGTTCATAAACACTAAATGATGACAGAAGAGAAACAAATTCAACTCACTGTAGATTTGATCTGTGTGTGAACAAACTGTGTCTCTCTGTTCTCTACAGGTTGAGATTGTGTGAGATCACAGGTGAAGATTGTGTTGCTCTGACTTCAGCTCTGAGATCAAACCCATCACACCTGAGAGAACTGAATCTGTCTCAGAATAATCTAAGAGATTCAGGAGTGAAGCTGATCTCTGATGTACTGAAGAATCCTGACTGTAAACTACAGAAACTGGAGTAAGATCATCTCTAATAATGACTTGACTAATAATTTAACATGATTATGAGAGTATGGTGTGTTTTCACATAAACTCCACTGTAAAATTATTTAATCTCAAACTATCAGGTTCAGGATCTTTGTACAACACTCATAAGGTTAAATATCATTATAGTTGTGTGATAAACAGGCTGAAGAGTCCAGTGAATCATCAGCAGATATATCAGTTGATCTGAGTGATCTTACTAGAGTTTATTTAGTAACTACAGTATATTTGTAGAGGTATGTAGAGTCTGAACCATGATGACATTTAAAATTAATACACGAATATCTTCAAATGAATATTGACTGATAGATTATAGTGAGACTATATAGAGATCATAACATCTGTAATGGATTTATAGGATTTTAATCTCAGTCATGTATATCAGGGCTATTCAATTGGCAGCCCATGGGCTAAACCCGGCCCCTGAGGTAATTTGATCCGGCTCTTCATGTAGTCTTGTGTGAAAAGAAAATACATCTCTAGAATGAATGTAGTTTAGTTATACAACGGGCTGACTCTATGGCTGTTTTAACTTTATTTGTTGTATTTCCAGCTTACAACACCGCCTTTTCCGACAGTTGTTGTCTGATACGTCGGCTCACTGATGACTTGCTTATCCACATGACATTAGATGTCTTAATAAAGGAAATGCATTGAAATGATTTTGTGAACTATACAAAAGTTCCTGGTGTTTCTCCAAAATTCAAAGCAGACAAAAGGCTTAAATATTATACGAATCATCGTTCTCACACAATAACGCAATTAATACAAGGAATCACTACAGCCTGACCGATTTATTGTTTTTTTTAGTTACTTGTTTGTCCAGCAGAACGCGCTCCATTCACTTCAGTGAGTGATCTCTCAGTTCAGGCGGCAGTCATGCGGTGTCTTCACACCATTTTTACACCTGGTATTAAGAAACGCTTTGGTTGATTGGATTATAAGTGGACGAGAGAGGCACATTCCCGTTTACACTTGCTGTTAATAATCTCTCTCTCTTTTGTCGTAAGACGGAGAAATTACGCGTTTAAACTGACGCGCAGTCGTGCACTAATATTACATTATGTAAGATTACAGCTGCTTGTGTTATTACTGAACATGCTCACTTCAGAGCAATTGATTACATAAGCTCACGCAACTTGAGAGAGGCGGAAAGGGGTTATTTAGTTTTATAAAAGTCTAAAGTCCTCGCCGAACACTGTGGGTTTGCTTTATAAAAACATTGTGCAGTACATTACATATTAGATCAGTATGTTGTCAGTCAAACATTGTCTACTTAACAATAAGTTGCTAACTAATGTGGGTGTGGGTGTGTGTGTTTTAAAGTTATGTCAAATTTACTGTTTAGTGCACTGATATCACACTCATTTTGAATAGCCTCAGAAAAATCACTGGAAACTTTTTTATTTATTTATATACAGTATATTCTATTCATGTATATTGTGTATTTTATGTACAGTACTGTAGTATAATATACTGTGATATATGTGTACTTTACTATAATATACACACAAAGAACATTGGCCGTCATATCGTTATTGTTCTTTTTTTACTCCCTAATATCTGTATCGCCATCAGCCCGAAAAAAACCCCTCATATCGGTCGGGCTCCAGAAATCCCCCATCGCTCACAGCCCAACACCTGCACAACTGTGTGCGTATTGCGCTGACAAACATACACCTGAATTCACTGCTCTTGCGAAATTTAAAAATATAATTTCTCTGATTAGAAGGTAGCCTAAATGTTTGCCAATTATTAAGATGACTGTTGTAGTTTAAATCGGGCTACTGAAATTATTAGCTTTGACAAAAAACAGAATTAAACAATTTTATGTTCCATATTATTAACTTTTTTGTTATGTGTACTGTACTTAAGTGAGTGTCAGAAAGAGAAACATGAAAGAAAATGTTATGGAAATTAGACATAAACTGATGAATTTATTTTCCTTTAACATCTCTCTGATGTGTTTTAGTCAGGGCCGGATTATCCATAGACGGGATTGGACAAGTGCCCTGGGGCACCTAGGCAATGGGGGGAACCAAGGGCTCCGGCTCCAAAACTACGGAATGTGCGATCGGGTTTTAAACGCTCATTTGCATGACGCGTATATCGTTTTATGTCACCATGTGCTCAGTTGATTGTACCTATGGGTTTACGCAGCCCGAGTAAAGTCAACACATCTCACTCAGAACCGCGAGGAGACTTAAAAAAAATTTTTATTAAACATTGCAGAGATGAGAGACAAAGAGAGCGGGAGAACTTTTAGCCTACATTAACACCAACAACATTATAGCCTAGATGAGAATAAAGGTCTACATCAGTGCTCAGTTAAGGAAAACCGGATAAAAGATGAGAAACGTGTAAAGGTTACAAGTATGTAGATTGCCCTGCCACTCACCTCAATACAGTATGCTATCTTGATATAACTTATTGTATATGTATGTATCTTATGCCTAGAATTAATTAAGGGGGTTGTCTTATTCTTTGGTTCATAAAGTTTCATCAATTGTGCATAATGACGTGCAGCAACTGCATAGAGTTAAGTTTATTTAGTATTTTTCAGTTCAATATATATATATATATATATATATATATGGGGGGCACTTGAAATTTGGTCACCCTGGGGCACTTCACTGTGTTAATCCGGGCCTGGTTTCAGTAAAACACAAACACACATAAATGAAACTAAAATGAAAATGTCCATAAACACTAAATGATGACAAGAAGAGAAACAAATTCAACTCAATGTAGATTTGATCTGTGTGTAAACAAACTGTGTGTCTCTGTTCTCTACAGGTTGGTGATGTGTAATATAACAGATGAAGGTTGTGTTGCTCTGACTTCAGCTCTGAGATCAAACCCATCACACCTGAGAGAACTGAATCTGTCTCAGAATAAACTCACAGATTCAGGAGTGAAGCTGATCTGTGATGTACTGAAGAATCCTGACTGTAAACTGGAGATACTGAGGTAAGATCATCTCTCTAATAGTCACACATGTACTGAGGTTTAGTTAAACACATGGATTAAAGTTTTCCGTCGCTGGACGGATTTCCGTCAATTGAAAAATTATTAAATTCACTTTTCATAAAGACGAGTCGTGTATTCACCTTTTTAAGTGGGATGTGATCAAAGCCTGGAGTGGAGCCAAATCACGTTTCTCTCTCCACTGTAAGCGTTCTGTAACCACCACGCACCGGATCCACTCCGGGTTTTCTGGCTGTATCACGTTAAGCCAGTGCTTCTCAATTATTTTCTGTCACGCCCCCCCTAGGAAGAAGTAAACATTTCGCGCCCCCCCAACTCTCCGCCGCGACTGTAAATAGTATAATTTATCTATAAAATGACACATCTGCAAAACATTGTATCCTTATTAACATTAAAGAAAACACAAAAAAAAAGAAATATCGATCAACTTACAACAAAGAATAACTTTATTAACATTGTTTTTTAGTCTGTAACAGAAAAGACTTAAAATGCATCAATTTGCCTGAAAAAAATCAATCCTTATATAAAGTATAATATTTTTTGACCATTTGATACTGAAAAATTAAATTAAATATAATCAATAAATAATAATAAAAACTCAAGCGGCTTATCAGCGTGATTGGGGTGTAATGTCTTTAAGTGACAGTGCAAAAAAAATCACTTCCTGAAAAAGTATTTTTCCCCAGGGTCTCACGCGCCCCCCCTGGTGTCACTTCGAGCCCCCCCTGGGGGTCCCGCCCCACTATTTGAGAAGCACAGCTAGCATGGACAAACTTTTAATGCAGGAGGCTCCGATGTTTTGGAGATCGATAAAGGTGTAAAAGACCTGGAGATTGACTTAGCGAAATGATGAAGATTGGCAAGGCTTTCAGTTCGTGGGCTAAGAAAACCAAAAAGCCAGGTAACTTGCGTGTCTTTGCACAGTATGACTAGGGGTGCTGTATTTTGGGGGTAAATGATTTCCCCCGTACGTGATCACCCGCGTCCCGTTTTTGACTGCTGATCTAACCAGTGGCTGATACAACGGGTTTGTTAAACTCGTGGGTAAACTTCATGTGGCGCCACAAGAACCAGGAGGCAGATGACATCCAAATCCCGTGAGAGCGATTCGAGGAATCATAAGAGGAGACTGCTTCCGAAATGCTCTCGCGGGACTTTGATGTCAACCACATGTCGGTTCTTGCAGTTGCATTTGCGTGTGGTCACAAAAACTTAACATTTGTACACATATTTAAGCACCACAGTTTAAAAACAAGTGATTTTAAGCCATTCAAAGTCAAACAACAGTGCAAAATGCGGCCGCTGTTTCTGTGTCAGATGGGCACGCAAAGTCGCGCATTCGCTTCTCATTGTGTGAGTATTTTTGCCGCTTTATTGGCCTTAAATAAACATATGCGTCAAAAATCCAGTCTTTGCAAATATCCTCATATAAACACGGCCATTTAGGTCTTAGGAGAAAGTAAACAGCAGAAACATTGCGCACAAAATAGCACATCAGCGCTGCCTCTATTGTAACATAATAATTTGTTGATAAAGGTAACTTACAGTCATTCATTTTACATCTTTCACTATGGTTACAGACTGTGCTTATTGTACACGAGTTTGACTCGAGTTACTCGTTTAGGATTTATATTCATACATAACGTTACTGTATAAGAGCTGTGACTGTAAGCTGTTTTGTGAACAGAACAGACCCTGGATTATTTGTTTGTGTACTGAATAATATGATATGAAAAAGTTGTATTTGTTTACATTAGTAAATGCATTATATAACATGAACAAACAATGAAAATATAGAGTATATAAGCATTCTTGTTTATGTCATTACAGTAATTGACGGTAGTTCATGGTGCATTCACTAATGTTAACAGTTTCAACTTTGATTTAAAAAAAATATTAGTAAATGCTCAAATTAATACATTTATAATTAATTAATTAATAATTAATAAAAGATTCATTAAAGGTGGTGATATTCATGTTTTCTTTTTATATAGTGAGTTATTTAGCTGTTTCGCCTTAATCTGAAATTCCCTGTAAACTACAGCTACCTATATACTACAGGAGACTTTAATATGGAATTAATGGCAAAAAAATCTCCCCTTAAAATGTTATTGGTCTCGCCTACATAAAGTGTAAGTTCAAGGAATATGACTTGGCCTGAAAAAAATTTCAGTCAGAAGAATTTTTTTCTCTTTAATCCCTGTAAACATAAACTGTATGAAAAAGAAACACACACTAAAATGTAAAGGATATATAAAGTCAATAAGAGATCTAATAAGTAAGCAGATATATCAGCAGTCTCATAATAATAATTTGTTACATTTATATAGCGCTTTTCTGCAGCACTCAACATATGAAAGGGGGATTCTCCTCAACCACCACCAATGTGCAGCATCCACCTGGATAATGCGATAACATCAATATTGCACCAGAACACACACCACACACCAGCTTATTAGTGGAGAGGAGACAGAGTGATATAGCCAATTAGTATATATGGGAATGATTAGTAGGACAATGGGTACTTTTTTGAAGGATATTTTTAACAACCACAGAGTCAGGACCACGGTTTAACGTCTCATCTGAAGGACAGTGCTTTTGTGACAGTATAGTGTCCCCGTCACTATACAGGGGTGTTAGGACCCACACAGACCAGTGAAAGTATGGCAGTGTTTCACCACAACACAACCTGTGGAGATAAAAACAGATATAAAGATTAAAATTTTATGTTATTCCCCTACGATTAAAAGGAATGATGTTGTGTTGTTAGATTTCTCCTACACACCTGACTGACTTAAGTTACATAACCGATGCATCTATAGACAACACACACAAGACATTTATCTTCACAGGGTATTCCCACAAAACACTTAAGAGTCACACAACATTTTGTCTATTATGAACACAAATACTTTAGGAAATAAGATCATGTATTCAATCAAAACCTTATTGTAAAGTCTTACATTATTCAATACACACAACTTTTACTTCCTCTATTTCAACAAATTTTGTTGTCAAAAGCATACAGTACACAAATGTTCAAACCTGTAAGGAAAAGACATGTTAGTTATAATTAGTTATGATTCATTTCAATTTCCTTCACAGTGTGCAACAAAACTCCTCTGTTAAAATGTCAGAAAATGTAGTTTGGTGTTTCTTTGATGAAATCTTTGCTGATATTATTGTGTATGAAGAGTTTTTCTCCTCGTTGTGTTGTTTTTATAAAGATGATTAAAAACATTGATCCATCATTGACACTGACACACACATTAATAATGTTTTTATAGATTGAGTGAAATTGATCTTTAATAATAATAATAATAATAAACTTTATTTTCTATAGCGCCTTTAAAGTGCACATCTCAAAGCGCTGTACAAAAACAATTAAAACAACAGAGATACAACACATAATAAAGATTAGAATTAAGAGACATTATACAATATAAAACAAAAATAAAAGCAATCAATCAATTAAAAGCTAACATAAAAAATGAGTTTTAAACTGAGATTTAAAAATACCAAAAGAATTTGCTTGCCTAATCTCAAATGGTAGAGAATTCCAGAGTTTCGGAGCTAATGAGGAAAAAGCCCTGTCTCCCATTAGTTTTAAACGAGTTGAGGGAACAGTTAAAAGACCAGTTTCTGAGGAACGAAGATCACGTTTTGGAGTGTATGGAATTAAAAGCTCTGTCAAGTATTGAGGCGCCAAACCATGCAATGCCTTATAAGTAAGCATCAAAATCTTAAAGTCCACCCTAAACCTAATGGGTAACCAGTGCAAAGACTCCAAAACAGGAGTAATATGTTCTCGTATATTAGTTCTAGTCAGGATTCTTGCAGCCGAATTTTGCAAAACCTGCATTCTGTTTAGGGTAGCTTTTGACACTCCAGCTAACAAGGCATTACAGTAATCAATACGAGAAAACACAAAACTGTTAATCAATTTCTCAGCAGTATTAAAAGACAGCATAGGACGCAACCTGGCAATATGTCTAAGATGAAAGAATGAAATTTTTACAGTATTCAGAACATGAGGTTCAAACGTTAGGTTGGCATCAAAAATCACTCCTAGATTCCTCAACCTAGTCCGAAACTCCACATTTGAACCATCAAGAGTTAATGTGCTTGGCTCTACTTTGCGTAGTTGGTGAGGTGAACCAACAAGCATAATCTCAGTCTTTTCACTATTAAGACAAAGAGAGTTTTCAGTAATCCATTCTTTCATCTTAAAAATACACTCAGAAAGAAAATTGACTGGCACAATTTCATTAGGTCTAAAATGAATGTAGATCTGTGTATCATCTGCATAGAAGTGAAATTTTAAACCAAGTGATCTCAAAAGTTGGCCTAAAGGATAGACGTAAATATTAAAAAGAAGAGGGCCCAAAATTGACCCCTGAGGGACACCAGACTGCACAACATTAACCTCAGATCTAAAACCACCAATGGCTACAAACTGCTTCCGATCAAAAAGGTAAGACTTAAACCAATTCAGAACGGTGTTAGAAACACCAAAAACTGTTTCAAGACGAGTAATTAAAATTGAGTGATCAACAGTGTCAAAAGCGGCACTGAGATCAAGTAGGATCAAAACTGAAAGACAGCCAGAGTCTGAAGCGATTAACAAGTCATTTGTCACCCTTACCAGAGCTGTTTCTGTACTATGTGATTTTCGAAAACCTGATTGCAAAGGCTCAAAGAGATTGTTCTCAGTTAAATGAGAAATCAACTGAGAAGAAACTACTCGTTCCATAAGTTTAGCAAAAAAAGGGAGATTAGATATGGGACGAAAATTTGTGAAGTTCTCATAGTCAATATTTGACTTTTTAGGCACTGGTGTAATAGCAGCAGTTTTAAAAGCCGCAGGTACAACCCCCGTACACAGGGAGTCATTTATAATACTCAAAAGAAAGGGACACAGTGAATCAAAACATGACTGAAACATACCAAATGGTATGGGATCTAATAGAGAGGTGGCTGCTTTCATTTTTGAAACCTCTGCTAACAGAGAGTCTGAATCAGTTGTACAGAATTTAGACCACTTAGTACCAGAGAAGGAAGGAATAAAATCAGAAGACATTAAAGTAGAATTACAAAAACCTCTACGAATGTTTTCAACTTTGGTGACAAAAGAGTCCAGAAACCTGTTACAGAGATGATCAGAAGCAGTAACATGAGTGACAGTTTTATGATTCAGTAATTTGTTAATGGAGTTAAAAAGTTGTCTAGGATTACTCTGACTGTCATTGATCATCTTAGAAAAGTAGTCAGATCTGGCAGAAACAATTCCAGCCTTGTAGCCTTTAAACACTGTAACATCTTTAAATGTAAGATCAGAGTTATGTTATCTCCAGCTGATATTCCTCCTGTAATAGAGGAAGATTTTTACATCAAATACCTGATGAGAATTACTCAATGAACTCAATACAGATTTATGAAGAAATGGTCATGTGGTTTAGGACATCTAACACTAATAGTCAGCTGTGTGATGGATTTATTTGACATTTAAACACACAGTGTCTCAGTTACTGAGGGATTGAAAGAGAAACATTACATGAAGAGATGGAGGTTAGAGATTTGTGAACAAACTTTGTCGTTTTGCATCATTCACATAAAGTCTCTGTTCTCTACAGGTTGTGTTGGTGTGATATGACAGATGAAGGTTGTGTTGCTCTGACTTCAGCTCTGAGATCAAACCCATCACACCTGAGAGAACTGGATCTGTCTATGAATAAACTCACACATTCAGGAGTGAAGCTGATCTCTGATCTAAAAGATGATCCACATTATAAACTACAGACAGTACTGTGAGTAGAGCTCATTTAAATAAATGTTTAAAGTAAACTCATGCAGTGTCATTTAAATCCTAGAATATAAATATTAGAAATAAATGTAAATTGATCTGCTGCTGTTATAGGCTGTGTATCCTTTAAACCCAACAATCAGAAAATATGAAGTGTACATGAACAACACTTGATGCTTTGTCAGATCAACACAATAAGAATTCAATCCAATGTCTGAGTCTGTTTACTAACTGTGATGTTGAGTTTGTTCACTCCAGGATTTAATACTGTGATCTTACTCTTCTTACACATTATATATGATGTTTGTTAATGGGGTTTGTTTGATAGGCCGACACCTCTATAGTTATGCACACTTGACTAGATGTTCATCTTAAACTCTTTTTATAAGAACTTGGTTTTTATTTCATGTTTTAAGCATTATTTATCAAATCATCAGAATACAGACAGAAATAACAACACAAACACAATATATACACAACAGATCAACACAAAGTACAGATGATAAATGATAGAGATGAAGATTAGAAAAAAGAAGAGAAAGTCAACTCTTAAAATCTGATGGACACTTCACACAACTCTCTGTCGAGCTTTGACATTGATGCTGTTTCTCTTTATTTACACGACTGTCAACCTCCAGGACTTTTAAAATAAAGCATCACCTTCATTTTCTTACTGTTTGTGTGTGAACTCATAAAACTGTCAGTGTGTCATTATATTATACTACATACATATCAATACATTCATCTCTTACATTGACATCAAATATTCAGAGGAAATAGATGAAATGTGTTTTTGTATTGTTGTAGCTCATGTGTATGTGATAAACAGATTGTTGACATGTTTATTATGTTGAAGATTTCATTTCTATCACTGACTGACAGCACTAATAGTTTGTTTTTCTATCTCTTCATCTGACACTGATGATGATCTCATATCTGATTGACTTTCTCTTTCATTTTTAGGAATGACTTTCAATATAAAGATGTAAAGAAGTAAAGATATGTTCAGTATGATCTGATGGTGAATAAGAAGACACAATAGTGACATCACTTCCTCTTAACCGTATGAGTTGATTATTCAGTACAGGATCTGATCTGTGACTTTATTCAAATCTGACTTTGAAGTGTTGGAGGTAAATCTTCATCTTAACTCAGCTTCTGTCTACACATTTCCTATAAGAGTGATTTATCAGTCAGTGTAAGAGGAGCAAGAAATCTCATAGGATCATAAACTGAAGTAAATACTGACAAGATTCCTCTTCTTCTACACTGTTGGGGTTTTTAACTTCATCTTAAACTGAAATGTGTTCAAGTTCAGCACATCATTGAAGACTCGCAGCTCATTTATCTCTAAATCCAAATATTGGACGTCTTTGCATTTGTGTTCTTCAGGATCTGACTGCAGGACTTTTTGATGATTATGTGATCAATTACAAAAAAGTTCAGAGACTGAATGAAATGTAAATAAAATTACAATGCAATCATTTTTAAATCTTATAAACACAGAAAACAAATCAAATGTTTCATCTGATATTACTGATATTAATTGTGCAGACATCAGTTGTATGTCGTCCTGATTACAGTCCTACTGATGTAATGAATATTGTCTTAAAGTGCAGACTCTTAACTTTATTTAGAGAGGATTCACAATCAAACTGGCTGAAGGATTTATGAATTACAGCTGTTTAATATGTAGCTCATCCTTTTTAAAGGGGTCAAAAGTAATGGGACAGTTGACTTAAAAGCTGTTTTATAGACATTTATTGTCTATTTTATAAATGATTTCCTCATAAATGAAGCATGTTAAAGGTCTGGAGTTGATTGAAGTGTGATATCTGCATTTGAAAGCTGTGGCTGTGAACTCAAATCATGTGATTCAGGGAGATCTCCATACAAGTCATACAGACACAATGTAGGTTTAAATAACACAACAAATCCAGAATACTGTAATATAATAAATTAACAAAGTGTAGTAATTACTACAGCATACTACATTTTACTATGGCTTTACTAGAGTAAATACAAACATTTACTATACTATTTACTCCAGTGGATGAGTTAACTATAGTTAATGCTAGAGGATACTATAGTAAATACCAACCATAATTGATAGAAGAAGTACTACAAGTTACTGCATTAACATGAACAAAAATGATCCATTAATCTCATGAAGACTAAAAGACAGTCTACTGTTACACTGTCCACATGTGAAGCTGAGTTTATGACATTAACTGTGACTGTACACGAGTGTTAGAAAACATTGATGGACTGAAATATCAATCTAGAGTTTATGAAGACAATCAGGGTGTCATAGCGTCAGCAAAAAATCCTGTGAGGTGTAAACATGTGGACATTAAATGTCATTTTGTGAGGTCTGTGATAAAGGAGGACAGAATTAGTCTGAGATACTGTCCAACTGATGATATGATTGAAGATATACTAACAAAACCAGCAACAAACATCAAATTTAACTCATTTATGTTTGCTGTATGAATTTTCTTCTGTTGAAATGATCAAATAGAAATGTGAGTGTTAAGATTTATAAGTATTGTGCTCTCATTTATATCTGATTTGTTTCACTTTTATTTTTGTGAGCCAGCCAATCACATTGCAGAGTGAATGTCATGTGACCTAATCAGTGACTGAATGAATGCAGATGTTTCTGTTTAAATAAAGTACGCCAGTCAAAAAGAGAAACTGGTTGATGTTAAACAGTATTCTGTGTTGTCTGTGTAAGTTACTCTGTTAACAGTAAATTTGTGTATTTCTGCACTCTCACACTAAAATTTTCTACAGCAAATACATTTTACTATTTCTTTACTAGAGTAAATACAAACGTTTACTATACTATTTACTCCAGTTGATGAGTTAACTTTAATGCTGGAGGATAGTAAATGGTGAAAGTAAACACACAAATGTTAAAGCAATACATTAATGATTTATCCTCGTTTATAAGTTAAATCTGTTAAATTAGTTGTAACAGGGCCGGCCCTGGCCAATTTGCTGCCCTAGGCAAGATTTCACCTGGTGCCCTTTAGAATCACAATTGTGTTCCAATCATTTTGTTCATAAACTTACACAGAAAAAAATGCACAGCTAGTTTTTCTTAATTTTGAAAATATTTTGGAAACACGCACAAACACACACGCACGCATGCACACATACACACAATACCCTGTCACTCAGGCATTTGATCTTGACATTGTCACTGAAGCGGCAGTTTAAAATATAAACCCAGAATTCAGCGAATGTCAAGAACAAGAAAACGGAAACATAAATCAGACCGAGGCGCGGGATTTAAATTACGTTACACGGACCATGTTTAAATTTCAATGTTTCTGCACAGAAATACCAACTTTGTCTGGTATTAATAAGCTACACATTGGAGTGCTGGCTGCTCCCCGCGGTGCTGAAGACGCGTGATGGCACATATGCACAGATATTTACGTGCAATCTATTGGAAAGCGGAGGAGTCATTCGTTGGATTAGTAAAATAACGAAATTATAGCTTTTAAATGGAAGAAAAAAGTTTTTTTTGTGAAGAGATTTTTTTAAGTTTAAAAGTGCACAACTCTTTTCAAGGGGAAGAAAGCTATACTTTTCCCCTTTCGTGCAACCTATCGGAAACGCAGATGAGTTTGGTTAGTAAAATAATGAAATTATGGATTTAAGTACAAAATAATATTTATATAAAGAGAAATATTGAAATTAAAAACTACAAAACTCTTCTTAAGTGGAAGTAATAAAGTAAAATAACGAATAATAATTATATAATAACGAATAATAGTTTCCAATAGGTTGCACGTAAATATCTGTGCTGCCACCAGTACTCTGTATGAGCGCGTCTTCAGCACCGCGGCCAGCACTCCAATGCGCAGCTTATTAATACCAAACAAAGTGAACAAGTTGGTATTTCTGTGTAGAAACATTGAAATTTAAACATGGTCTGTGTAACATTATGTAAATTCCGCGTCTCTGTCTGATTGTTGTTTCCGTTCTGATCTTGTTCTTGACGTTCGCTGAATTCTGGGTTTATATTTTAAACTGCCGCTTCAGTGCAGTATAACCACAGAGCTATTTAACAAGCACGATCTTCCGAGATATGCTACTAATAATTCATTAATAACTGCTGTTTTCTTGTGCAAAATTAAATATTTAGTTAAATGTTTATATACATATATTAAAAAAATAATAATTTGGGCGCACGGACGCCCCAAGGGGTCGGCGGCGCCCTTAGCATTTGCCTATTCCGCCTATGCCCAGGGCCGGTGTTGTGTCGAAGTCTGTTCCCCCTATGTTCCCCCTATTTTTCCCTTCAGTGTAGTGTTTTTATGGCGTTTTTATCACGTTATAGGTTTTATTATTTATATATTTAAAGTTTTAATGGCTACTGAGATGTATATGTGTGCATTTCTGTAATGTATCTGTATTGTTCTTAATGGTAAGTCAATTATTTTTACAGTATGAATCATATTATATGTATAATATTTATTTAATTATGTATGCAAACATTACATTTTTAAAACAACCAGTAAAGGAAAAAAAAGAAAAAGACAGGCTATATTTTAAAAGAAATACCCTAATAGAAAACTGTCAAATGCATGAAATACTTTAATAAATTCTATTATAAAATACATGATATTATGCCTTTTTAGTATAACCAATTCAAATCTTTAATCTTTCTAAATGTAACGTGATGAAAACGCTATAAAAGCACTACACTAAAGGGAAACATAGGGGGAACTGAGTTCGACACAACACCGGCCCTGAGTTGTAATAATGTTTGTATAATGTAACGCTGTAATGCTCGTTTACTACCAGCAGAGGGAGAAAAACATCAAGCGATTAGTCGTCTTGTCGGTGACGTCACAGGCTTAAAGCGAAAGTAAAAAGTTCCGCGTTTCCATCCGCCATTTTATAGAGATGGGATAAGTTGGTTCGTCACCATACCGATCATCAAACGGATTAATATAAGGTTTATGAAAACAGATTCAGGTATTTTCTCGTGTGTAGTTGATGTTAAAGCTGGAGGATTTTGAGGATGTGAATCCAGACAGATTGTAAGTTAATTTACAATCACTTCACTTTTCACTCCAGGTTTCTCTAAAGTATCGATTTATTGTTTGATATTTATTTGATAGTTTCTAAAAAAAACATTAATAGCGTTATTTATTGAATGTTTTGCGCTGTCTGTGACTCTTAACGATATTTATTTTACATTGTTTTCATGTGAGGTAATTTGGGTGTGGTCAGGGGCCCGTTCTTCGTACGTCGCTTAATACATCCGAGATCAAATGAGACATCCGAGAAGTTTAGATCTGGCTAATTATAATCTCGCTTATTTGGTTCTTTGAACACCACTGCTGTTGATGATTATTATGGCAGGATTGAATTATCATAATCTGAGATCACTGCGCGTTCGTGAGCTGCAAGAAAAGTTAATACATATCGATAGTAGAAACACTGATCAGCCACGCTGTGATTGGCCAGTTGTTACAATGACCAAGAACACGCCCATTTTTAACCCCTGCAGTCTGAGAGCTATTGTTGGAAGGTTGTGAACTTTTTATGTGACTGAATTTAAAAACCCAGTTAAAGCTACTTTAGTACATAAATCACCATAAATAATGTAACATTTTCTGTAAAAATATAATCTTGATATCTTTACTATGCTTGTCAAAGATTGAAATTAATGATTGTAATTAAAAATTGATGCTCCTAAAGTACTTTAAGTCTCTTTTAAAAACAGTTCAATGCTATTTTTGTCTGTTTGTAACAGCAACTTAAAAAGCAGAATAAAAACAGGTGGTGGTCCTCCATCTTCATGTGATGTGCTGGCAGGAGTGATGTCTCTAAACTGATTGATTGTACAGATCATCTCTGGAGCAGTTGCTCTTTCTTAAACCCACAGCCAATGCAACACTTTGATTGCAGATTAATACAATTTAATTGTAGTTTATTATAAGATAGTGTTTTCCTCTCTTTTGTGCAGTTGTAGATAATACACCAACACTTTTAGCAGTTTCCAATAATGTGGTAAATAAAGTATGATGTGTAGTAGTAAGGGAATGGTAATGTTATTCTACATCAAAAGATTATAAAATGCAACTGTTTCTGATAGCAATGCACATGACAGTAAAGAAATCCTCTCAGATGGTAGTCCTTTAGAGAAACTATATGCAAGTGGTTAAATAAGTTTACTTCAACTGCATTATTCTTAACTGATTTCTGACTATATTAGCAGTATTCCACATTAACTGAAAGTCCTGCTTCTGCTGAGTCTGCACTAGGGTTGGGTATCGTTTGAATTTGAACAATTCCAATTCCGATTCCTTGTTTCGATTCCGGTTCCTATCGATTCTCGATTCCGATTCTTTTAAGAGGCAGGGTCAAAAATGTTTAGTATATTTTAAATGAGCTAGCTAACCAATGGTCTTTCTGAAGGAAATAGTATGACCTTCTCCATCAATTAAAATTTTATAAACTTTTGACTTTTTATGAACTTTACTATTCATTTCTCACATGGCTGTTTTCAACTACAATATAAATATCAAATCTATGAACTTGAATATAAATATTATAAATTATGAATATATTTTTACAGGGGTACACTTTCCTCAAGAGAGCTTTATTTTTGAAAACCTCATGAAAACACATTTACACATGAGTGTATGATGCTGCTGCAGGTACTTGAACATGTTACCGTGCTCCCATTGGGCTAACTAACATTTGCACTCTTAGCTCGTAAATTGTCTATGAAAAAATGGGCTAATTTGTTAGCTCAATGTTGGCGCAAGGCATTCTTTTCAGGGCTCGCAAAATCGCTAGCCCGACGTCCCGGGGCTATTGCGAATTCCTGTCGGTTACCAAAATGCATCTTCGCTCTGCCCGTCGGGCTATCATAGGAAAATTTTTTTAATGTTTTTGCATTCTCTCAGATTTTGTTAGGTAGTATGTACGGCGTCGTCTTGTCAGTCATTACTATCCTCACGTAACAATAAGTGAAACAGAAAGCATAATTAAACCCATTATTCCTTTCGTGTTCACGTCTGAGATGCGCGCTTCTCTGCATCCCGGGTCCGCTCTTCACTTGTTCTTGTGCTCAGCAAAAAGCGCGAACTCAAGTAATTTAAAAATAATAAGTCCTTTTGTTTTCAGAGACTAACATTGTTTTAGCGTTTCTTTTTTCTACCAGGGATTTCGAAATTTAGCGAGCCCTCATTGTATATGTATTGTTTTACTTGATACGGACTGCAGTGCAGTCACTGCGGTGCCAAGCTGGGGGTCAGAGACAGAGAAAGAGGCAGCAGAGGACGGTCTGCGCAGCGCGTCAAAGACGGGGCACATATTTATTTCTACTCAATGAACGAGGTGCTTTATTACGTTCGACGTGCCTATGCACGAAACAGACGCTTCTTCATTGGTGTTCAGCGGTTTCTTTTTCTGGTCGGCGGACTGTGAATCGAAACTAGGAATCGAAATTTAAACTTTTGAACGATTCCGTGAAAATCGCAAAGCTAGTCCCGGTTCCAATCGATTCTCGATTCTCGATTCCCAAGCCTAGTCTGCACAGAAAAGTGTAGTAAAGAAGATAAAGATATGTCAAAATATGTGCAAAAAACTTATTTGGTTATTTTGGTCATTTTTGTCACAGAACAGGGACAGGGTAACATATTTGTAAACAACGTTTTAAAGATAGAACAGATAGAAATTCCTAAACGAAAACCCTTTCATGCATGACATTGTAAGCTACTTGACAATCTAAAGACAAAACTAAAATAGGAGATTAGTTTATTTAAATGAAAATTATTTCACACTGAGTAATAGTCTTTATTGTACATAACATCTATTAGTGCTGGGTATGATTAATTGCTGTTTTTATTAAGGAACATTCAAACAAATTTAAAATGAATGTGATCAGCATGTTTGTCTTGTCATTTGTTTAAGAATAATAATCAAACACCTGTTACACAAAAACAAGTTGCACAAGTACAGAAAAAATATATTTGTTGTATTATATATTTTTTAAATAACATTGCTAAAAGATTTAATTAAAATATCCTTTTTTATTACATGTTGAATTTGAAAAGCTCTTTATATTAATCATGCATCTTACGCAGATTGCGCTCGTATAATGGAGAATACGCGACTGCGTCAGACTTTCCATATCACATCCGCTTAAAAAGGTACAAACTAATCTTGTTTACATGAAATAAGCCTGCTCCCGAGCAGGTTTAATCTTATGGACCTGTTGCTATGACAGCAAGTTTAGAATGAGCTTCGAAGAACCAAATAATCCAAGATCATGCCAAATCGTCAACAATCAAATCCAGCTAACTGAGTTAGCGAGAGGCATCCAGCTGCAGCCCCACAGACTCACTTCTTGCTAGACACCAGTGGCTGGACACCAGTGGATGGACAGCTGACGTCATTTCCGTATCGTCATTCGCTTTTCAAATTTGACGCGCCATGCACATGTCAGCGGTAAGAAAAAATAATAAACTGTCGATGATTTATAGGTCATGTCAGAATTCAAATGCACAAACTAGCTAAACAGTTTTAGGGGGCAGGAATGAGGTATGGTGTGCACAGTGTACAATAGTTTATTTGGAACTGTTCATGTTTTATTTTCTCTTGAAATCGGGACTTCCCCCACAACCTTACGGGCCTGACTGTTGCATCTTCATTCTGATGGTCAGATTTGTCTAATTTTACTAAGATGTGTGTAATTTCAAATAAATATTGCAAAACCACGAAGTGTTAATTTGATCTGGATTGTTTGGTAAATTGTCTGATCATGTGAATCTACGCATATCTTAAAAACAGAAGTGGTTACATTTACAAAAAAAAACCTGTGGCCAATTAACATGTACAAGTCTGTTGTAATGACAAAACGTTATAGTTCATTGATCTAGGCTGAATTTAAGACACAAAAGTGTGAAATGATCTGAACAATATATATTTTCAAGGTGGTTCTTGTGAATGCAGTTTGCATGAATTATTGATGTTATAATATTAAGCATATTATTGAGAATTGTTTTATGTAAAGAGGTATTATAAAGATCATATTTCAATTTGAACACAGATTTTATATTATATATTTTAAGTCATTAAAGTAAAATGACAATACGAAAAAGACGTGTGCAATTAAGCCTGCAAAGAATGTATATCCACTGGTGAAAAACGAAAATAAATATGCTGTCTATCCAGAGATGAAAATATAAAATAAATATGCTGTCTATCCAGAGGTGAAAATATGAAATAAAATTGCTGTTCATCCCATAGACAGTAAAAGAAATGGACACAGCGACCCCATTGGATTCAACGGAGACAAGTGAAGTCAATTAGAAGCACGCACTTCCTGGGTGTCGAGCGTACTGCGCAGACTCAAACTGAGCTTAATGACGTAGATGTCACGTGAGCAACCTGTCTGACAACTGTAAGTCTTCTAATAGCCGTGCCACAAGAAATCTGAATCACCTACTGAATCTTGCAGAGACGGTGAGCGTGAACAGGAGCACATTTTGGTTAGTATTCTGATTAATAATCTCCCTTGACTTTATGCCTTCACGTCCACCCGATTGCCTCATAGTCAGTAAAAGATTGCCTGTGAGCTTCTCTCCCAGTGCATACGGTAATTTCTCTACTGTGCGACAGAAAGTCGCAGGTTAGGACGCAATAGTTAGCCTATTTTTACAAAAACTGCTTCTACTGGGCCATAACGTAAGATACATGATAATGGAGCCTTTTATACATTTTCGTGTTTCTTTAGAAATAATTAATGGACAAATGGAGTCTTTAAACGCCTCAGATGTAAAGTTATTCGCTGTCAAAGTGATGCCAAAATGAATGGGAGTCAATGGGATGCTAACAGCAGATGGGTGTTCGCTAAGCAATGGCGGCATCCAGGGAAGCTTCAATAAAATATGAAACCCTGCCCCCCTGGTTCATCCAGCGGTGAAAACGGAAATTAGCGGCGAAACGGAAATGACGTAGGCTGTCTATCCACTGGTGTCCAGCCACTGGTGTCTAGCCGGAGGTGAGTCTGCGGGGCTGCAGCTGGATGCTATTGGAGTTAGCGACGTACGAAGAACGGGCCCCAGTTATCCGGATGCGCGGCCATACTCGGATGTAAACAACATCATGGATTGCATTGTTAAAGTAGTATTTAAGACATTGTCCTCCTAATTTATGATGTCGAAACCACAGAAAAGCTTGTGGAAGTTGCTAAATCATACAGAGAATGACTTGGTAAGCAGGAAAGGGCACAATATAAACTAAATTTATTAGGCGGTAAAGATCCGTGCGAGCTGGCTTTTTGGTTGTGGACTGAGAATGTTGACAACATTTGTGTTTGTTCTTCCCATTTCTTAATATCTTAACTAACTTTGTAATGTAGCATGCATTGATATTACGTTGCTGTTTGTAAAATACTTTTACACATTTTTTGTCAAATGTTACTTCTATTACTTATTTCTAAAGTGGCCCTATATTCACGATGTCCGGATAAGAAATAACATTTGTGGGTTGGCAAAAACAAGCGCCTTCTTTCCTCTGAGTTTTTTTGCACTCTTCTACTTGATTTGTAATAATTTTTGGCAGTCTGTAGTAGGCTACTCAAAATGTTTTTCCTGGTCCGACCGATTAGTACAGCCCAGAACATGACAGGAATTGACAATCTTCAGCAACAAAAATGTGTAAGGTCCGTTCGGTTTATCGGCATTGTTGACGCTCAGTATTGCAAATAAGGCCGACTTCAAAATTGATGACGTGCCGTGAATCTTTTGTGTAGTTGTGTTGATGACGCAGTTGTTTCTTCAACACTCAGGATTCATGTATCTGAATTAGAATGTTTGTTATTCACTTTGATTTTAAGTTTATTTTGTGTCTGAATGTTATTTTCATTCAGTATCAGTTGTGGAGATCAGATTGATCAGATTCACCTCTGCAGCTCCATCATGGATCAAACACAAACATCAACACATGAAGATTTTTCTCCAGGATGCAGGTACTTTATAGAAACACTTTATTAAATAACATTTATATTATAGCTACATATTTATGTGCTTTTTTAAATTATGTTCATCTTTAAAAATATTAGTAATGTAATGTAAAGTATTAAATCTGTTGTTATAGTTCAGTTTATCAGAAGAGATCAGATCCAGAGTTCAGTTGTGTGTCTATAAAGGGTGATGTGTCTATGAATCCAGCATTGTACTTTAATAATGGATTCAGATATCCTGCTCTTGGGGTTAAAAACACAACATGTGATTATACAGGGCTCTAGAATGTGACCTAATTTCTCAATGGTGTGACTTATAAAATCTCAGGTTGCACCGGTGCAACCAGCTGTTTAAGGGAAAAAGAGTCTCTCCACAACTCTGCAAGTCTCTTTGTGGTTCAACAACAGACACACATTAGGCCCATGTTGTGATCTAAACCAATCAGAGATAATGAAAGGCGGACCCCTCCCTCTAATATGGTAATATGGTCGTAGTCCAGATATTACTGTATGTGTGTGTACGTTTGAATAATGCGTGTGCAGTGTTTCCCACAGATCTGAAATTTACTTGTGGTGGTAGCTCGTGAAAAGGGCAATCATTATATCCACCGACAAAAAATGGTCTACTATACATGTGACAAAGAACTAATAATGTGTGACACAACACAATACTTTGATTTATTAAACATTAATATTAATTTCACATTATAGTTCATTAATCTAACCACCCCAAACTTTCTTTGCCATAAACAAAGCTGACACTGTTTGTCAAAGCACCACGAAAACACTTTATGTTTTTGCACTGATATATGAAGCAATTTGATGACCCCTTTTATCAAACTCAATTATATACAATACTATGTACAGTATATTAATAGACAGTGCAGGTCTATAGATTATAAATGTGACTGATGTTATAATGTTAATAATTTCTATTAGTTAGGCACTTTTACTGCTGCTGCTTTCTATTTCTCTTTTGCCGATTAAAAAAGCTTAATCCACTCATTATTTCAGATTTAAAAGTCTACTTGCTGTCCCGATGACCGACTTTACATTACAGCTTTGCGTTTTTTATATCCTGAGTCAGCTAGAGCTTTGCTCATTCAGTATTAGCACTGCTTTTTGCTACAATCTCTTTGCAAACTGTTTAGATTTTAGTAAATATATGGTCTCTTAATTGTAAGATTATAAAAAAATGGGATAAAGAAAAAATGAAGCGGCGCGTGGTCGTGAAAAGAGCCAGCTGTTATCGCCAAAGAAACCGGAGGCACGCTGAAACAGCACTCAAGCTTTGCGCTAGCGGCCGTTCTCCGATCGACTCGGGTTTTACACACAATATTAATCAGACTTGGGACCCGAAGTAATGAACTAGGACCGACCCGGCTGACCATTTAAAATATAAACCTGGAACCGTACGGGTCCCGCGTCCTCAGTGAAGAAAGACCTCTAATGGTAAAACTCTGCTCAAGTTCAGAAACATGAAAGGATAAAATGTGACACTGAGGTTGCTTCGCGTCGCACCCAATTCATTGAGAAACAGAGAGCACGTGAACGGACACTCAACGGGAGAGACACAACGTGCTTGCACGCAAAATGAAGCCAACTTGGATGCTATAAACACATATGCACATAAGCATATGCGACCATTTTGGTCGCAGTGTAGTTCCCTGGCTGCTCAGTTACCTCAGTATGTGCTGCAGTTGATCCAGTTTGCCACGCTGGATGATGAGTTTATGACGTGTGCATCATCTTCACGCGGTCACCCGGCCCCCACCTTTCTATCTCTTGCGCGCGCTCTCTCTCTCTCTCTCTCTCGCTCTCTCCAAAACACGGGTCATCCAGTCGAGTTCAGAAAATACGGAAATTCGTAAAGTGATTTTTTTTACCTGGGCGGGTCGCAATTTACCTGGGCGCACCGCCCAAGTAAAACCTATGTATGGGAAACACTGGTGTGTGCTGAAGTCAGACAGAGGTCAGTAGCCCAGGCCCGTCAGATAAACAAAGTGGATGTAGCCGCGGATGATGAGAGAAGATAAAAAGAGCGATTGACAACTTTTTTGTTAAGGGCTGACCTGTCCGAAGATCATAACCAATGCTAAGACACGGACCAATCAACCTCTCGCCATATCAGCCCTGGTCCGAAGATGACTTGTGTAATGAGCCACATACAATCGAGGCTGAGACAGTTCTTATGTAAAATTGTTGCGTGCCCCCAATTTATAGAAAAAAGCCAGGACGACTGTTATTATTATAATTCTATACCACCCCTTATTCTAAACTTTTCGGCGTTTGCTGTATCCCGATTACCGTCCTGCCAGACTCTTAAATAGAGAAATAAATTAATCCGTGATTTGCGTTGTTTACTCATTTATAAATAATTCCCCATCCTAATTTCCCCCAAGGGTTTAGTTTCATGCACAAATAGCATTAAAATCTATAGAACATGATGATTACGTCTTTCTTTAGTGAAAAAATAATGAAATAAATAAGCCTACACAAAATGTGTTTCACTTAAATAATTAGCAAATTAACAAAACTATTTCAAAAGTAGCGCAGCTTATTGAGTTTGTTATTTTTTGTGACACGCTCCAAAACTGATGCAGCACAAAACAATGTTTTTTATTTTAAAAGTACAATATTTTGTTATTATTGTGAGTGTACACAAAAAGTACACCATTTACAGTTTTGAATGTTGTTTTACTTTTATCTGCATGACCATAATTTAAAGGTGCAGTGTGTAAATGTTAGCTGCATCTAGTGGTGAGGTTGCGAATTGCAACCAACAGCTTAATCCACTGCTCACCCCCTCGCTGCTCACCCCTCTGTGTATGTAGATAAAAAGGTCTCGTTCTAAGTTAATAAACACATAACGGTTAATTATAAAAGGTCTTTATACACCCCTGATAATATAGTTTTGTATATTATTTTGCATTTCTGTCAAGAGATCCTTCTAAAAATTACACACTGCACCTTTAAGGTAATTTAAGTTGCAAGCTCATCTTGCGTATCACTGGCGCGGGTTTACGGAGGGCAGGATGACAAAAAAAAGACATTAAGGTTTTTATTTAACATATTACTTGACTTTTTGGACATCCCTTTGGAATCACTGCACTCATATCATCATATTATGAGGTAATTGTAAATTTAAATATAAGCACAGTGCTTATGAGTGCTCAAACACTGCTGACCCTTTATCTGTCAATCTGCCGACACTCATAAAGTTTGACATTAAATGAAAAGATATTTGTCCAATCATGACCCTGTGCTTATTTCTGTTCACGCTCTTTCTGAAGATTGTTAAAGGTTTCTACTTACTGCGCGATTTATGGTGTGGCTGCGTCATCTTTGTCAAACTTTCCTCAAAATGTCTTCAGTCGTGTTCATCAGAACAAAGACATTTATACAGGTTTATAACAACATGAGAGTGAGAAAATTATGACAGGTTTGGCTGAACTTTAAATTATGATGCGGTCAAAAATTTGGGTACAAATAACTTTTGCAAAAAGTTAGTCTAGAGCCCTGTTGTAGCTTTTATATGATGATGTGTTTTGTTAAAGAGATGATAAATTATTCTTGTGATTGTGTTTAGTAAATGTTATCTTCATTATTATACAGCACATGTTCACATAGAGAGACACATCTGTACAAACACTCAGTTAAATTGTTTAACTGGATTATTGTTGTGTGTTATAGATCAGATCATCAGAAGAGATCGGTTCATCAGAAGAGATCGGTTCATCAGAAGAGATCGGTTCATCAGAAGAGATCGGTTCATCAGAAGAGATCGGTTCATCAGAAGAGATCGGTTCATCAGAAGAGATCGGTTCATCAGAAGAGATCAGATCCAGAGTTCAGCTGTGTGTCTATGAAGAGTGATCAGTCGATGCGTTATCCAATTAACTTTAAGAATGAATCAACATCTCCTGCTGTCAGGTATAAAACACTCTGAAACATGTAATTATAGCTTTTATATGATGATGTGTTTTGTTAAAGAGATGATAAATTATTCTTGTGATTGTGTTTAGTAAATGTTATCTTCATTATTATACAGCACATGTTCACATAAAGAGACACGTCTGTACAAATACTCTGTTACAGTCTTTATATCAAAATAGTGTAAATGAAAAAGTCATATGCAGGGCTCAAAATTAACTTTTTTATTTGGTAGCACTGGTGCTCCCAACTTTAAAGAGTTAGGAGCACCAGCAGTAGGCGCATCCATCCAAAAATTAAAAAGCATCACAACTACAATGTATATGTTGATAGATTTATTTTATTAAAAATAAAACACCACCACCGGGCTTTAGACATTCTATGGCCAGCATTTAAAATTTGGTCTTCTATTTTATTTTTTTTGCTGCATAGATTTCTAAATTAATACCCAAATGCGGTTGAAATAGTATAGCAGCAATAATAATTTAACAATTACAGCTAACATGATTAAGATTACAATAGAAAATCTAGCAAACATGTAAAACACTGATTAATTGTGACGTTACAAAAGTGACCCTAATATAGAAGGCTAATATATATTGGTATTGATAACTGCATTACCAGGATGCTATTACTACTAAATAGGCAATGTTTTTAAAAACATACCATCAGCATTGTCATGTTCCACCTCAACATGGACTACAAGGATGTTTGTCGAATGTCCATTCACCAGCGCATGCGCACACACTCTATCAAACACACTTTGACAGACGGTTGGTGTCTCCATCAATAATGAACACATTTGTCATGACACGTCTTGTGTTTTTGGCACTTTTGCAATGTTTAAGCAAGGTACGTCTGGCGCTTAATTTTGATTTGAAGTTCTGATTCTGCCACCAACGCCGTTTTACAGGATTTACAGTAAACACAGTAAGTTACATTAAGCCATTTTCATAGCTGAGACACTCAAAATCTTTAAGCCACTCTCTCCGAAAGGTTTAACGTCAAGTCTTATTTTCCGGTGGTGGAGTCACATTTGAATCCAGATCATCGTCATTAATTACAGTAATAACATTGACTGTAATCGTCTCGTTCTCGTCATGGTCGCGGTTTGTCTTTTCACATTTTCGCGCTTCACGTATTAACGTAGCACAGCAACAAGGAATGACTGACCCTCATATTAGCCAATCTGCGGTCTTCATTAAACGCAAGAACTTAATGGTGAAATTTGATTGGTTATGTAACGTTGGGGAGAACACTGAACCTGGGACAGCAGCATGCAGCATCACAATCTAAATCAAGTCGCACCACAACAAAATGGGCAGTCGCACAAATGCTCCCAAATATATTTTAAGGTTGCACAGATTAAATCTCGGTCGCATATGCGACCAAAATAGTCGCAATTTCGAGCCCTGATATGAAAGTTTTTATTACTAGGTTACATGCACAGTAGGGATGGGCATTTTACAGTAATATAATATTTGAATATTTGTATATTTAAATGACGTTTTTATAGGGGTGTCATGATTCTCCAAATCCTCGATTCAGTAACATTTTTGATTCTAAGGTCACAGTTCAATTCAACAGGTTGCTATGCCATTTTTAGACTAGACTTTTATGAAATATAATATCTGACATTGAACACATAGAGTCGTGCTGCCAGTGAAAACATTCGGTACACGCACAAACCTGATAAAATAAAACTTTCTGTCAGTACTTTGCACCTTAAAAACGCGTGAGACTATACCCCAATAAGTCATGTTTAAATGCTGTTTTCATAACTCTTAAGCACCTGAAATAAGTTGTCAGTTCAGAGAAACGACCGGTCCTCTCACAGTCACCGTTCTGCTGTGCACGTGTGCAATGTTCTGATTGAGTTCAGCTGAAGGCGGGAAGCGCTTGCTGTTTTTTGTTTCCCATGTAAAGAGCAGCTCAGGTGGTGTCTCCTGCTTCTGCTATTCTATCTTTTAACAGTCTGTAGCTAGCGAAGTTAGAGGAGGTTGACTCGCAGTACTCAACTCGTGTGTTTTTTTCGTCTTGGCAAGCCGACCGGCCGTGACGTGGGGGCGTGGCAGTATCGATGATTCCATTTTTTTATTCGAATTTCGAGGTTATGACTTAATTTCGATCAATTTCAAAAATCGTGAGACATTTCACCAGAAGAAACATTAATCTTTATTGAAAGTGGGTCATATTTGTAGTTGAAATGCAACAAAATTTTGAATTTGGTACCTATTTTAACAAGAAAAGACAGAATGTGATTTTAGGGCGCATTTGTATGAAAAACTACCACTCCCACAATGCACAGCTCTGCAAGCTACTCCCACTAATACAGAACACTGCTCAACTGTATGCTATTGTGTACATGCCACTATAGGAACACTCACCTTATAGTCAGATGTCTGTTTATCCCTGCAGGCTTTGTCTGTCGCTTACGGTTTAGGATTCTAAAATATGAATCCACGATCCATATACGGTAGAAAGCTTGGGTGGTTGGTTCACCACATAAACTAATTGTGTCATAGGAGCAGGCTTCACTCAGTTTCTTATTTATTTTTGAGAGTGCTTGGCCAAACCTGTAATAATCCCAAAGAAGAAAATGCCGCACACAAACGCGTCCATCGCACAATTTTACTCCACAGACGCGCTGGCTCGTGAGCCGAAACACATCTGTGAAACGAACAAAACAAGTACTGAGGGAATGATGCACGACCATTCAAAAACATGACTGGGGTTCTAACGATACAAAGCTTAATGCAAATCAGTGAAGTGTCCCTTTAATTATAATTTTTTTCACAATTTCATAGAAGGCTTATAATTAGGAAATATCCACAACAAGATAAGCTTTTATTCTGAATATATGTGTTTTTAAGTTGAAAACATTGTTTTCATTCTTTACAAAATGGCCTGCATAAAAATAACATTACGAAGCGAATGCTAAGTCAAATCCTTGGTGTTTCAAGTCGGTTGTTAGTATGAATTCAGTTCTGTTTGATCTTACAGAAACTCCAAGCGAAGTTCAAAGTTTAAGAACTTGACATAAAGTACACTATCATCATTTAAACAGACTCCAAACACAAAGTAAGAGCCTGGGGTGAATGAAAAAACATAACAGACTGCACAGTCAGCGTATGAATATCTTCTTTATTTAGTTTGACATGTTTTTGTGAAGAAAGACGACCATATTTAATCTACCTGCTCCGGTTGAAAGTTCTTCATTATACAATAACGTCAGCTGCAGGGAAAACTCTGCTTTGTGATTATTCAGCAAGAACTAACAACAGACATTTCTAACATAATAAATGAATTTCACGTTATTTTACAAATAACCAGGGCTGGGTTCCCTGAAACCTTCTTAGCTCGATGTCGTTCTTAAGTTGTACCATAAGCTGTACCTTATCGTTAAGACGTGTTTCCCGAACCGTTCTTAGTTACGTGTGTAATGACCCACCCACTGGCCCAACGACGGAATCCATTGGTGTGGTGAAGGGATCACGTATTATTTCCGTCCGTAGCGCTTCTAGAAGAATTCCATATCAGGATTAAATGTATTTCTTTGACCTCTGTGTTTAAATTATAATCTGACTCCAATTTAATATAGTAAGAATTTAGTGTATTATTCCAATTATCTGTTGATCATAATTTAGATATTTGATTATTTATAAATTCCCATAGTCTTAGTTATTTGTTCATTAGGGTCCCGATACCGCACAGGATGTACGTCGGCCGTTGCGTATATCTCACGGACACAAAATTGCTAGTTCTGATCCTAGTCAGAGGTTGCCGGGTAAAATAATATTTTTATGTCTGGTCGCCCCATACTTGCCCCGATCATAAAAATAGTTACTTTAGTCACGATCATGCAACTTGCTAAGTCAGGTGATGTGCTCCATACTCCATTCGACCATCAAAACACCAGTGTGATCATATCCTGACATACTTATTTTGCGGTAATACCAGACTCCTAATCTATTGGAAATAATAATTTCTGAAAGAATTAAAATAAATCCATACAATTTCTGAATAATTTAGATGAAACAAATGTAACAATTTATTATACCAGGCAGGTTCCAGCTTAAAGAACATAAAGAATATCATACAGAATATGATTCAATTCCAATTAATTAAAATGATCAACAGTTGCAAAAGTTACAAAGTCATGCCTGCAATAGACACTCTGGCTGGCAGAGTACTTCCATCGTGGATATAATACACATAAAATGGTGTAGGAAGATTCTTGTTAAAGATTTCTTCCATGATGTCTCAATACACACATAGTGTGGGAGCTTCTGAACAGAATGCCTCCATAATGTCTGAATACACACTGAGTGTGGGAGCTTCTGGTACAGAATGCCTCCCAGAACATTTAGTCAGGCCACCTTTTATATACAGCTTGAGACAAAGACATTGTAAAACTACAAAATCCAGTTTGACCTGTGGCAAGTGATACTTCAGAGCACCTGGTCAAACTAGCCAGAAGTATCCTAGCAAAACCCCACCTCCACAAGAAATGCATCTTCTATACTAAGTTCTAAAACCTTGATCCATCTTATCTTATACTTAGATAAGAAATGAGACCTTTTTACTCATCGCACCATAACCTTTAAAATCATACTAAACATGAATATAAAATTACAATCTTAGAACCACATAATATGTATACATTTCATCACATATTTTAGCAGATACCCAGTGATATAAGCCTAAAGGCTAACAGTTCAAAAGCCTTTGTGATGAAGAGATTAGGAGCACAAAGAGTTTCATGTCTGTAATCAGTTCAACCTAAGGGTCAAATTTGGGTTAGCAACACCACCTGAGGTTTAATTGTTTTATAGTGTCTCTTCATAAATAAACTTAAAGTTGATTATATACCAGCTGTACTACAAGTATCCCTTCTGTAAGTCATACATTCGAAAGGTTGGTCTGGATTACTCTTATGCTGCGTTTACACCAACCGCGTTTAAGGCATCAACCCTGCCTAGTTTGCCGCTTGAACAGTTTGAATGCATTCGCGCGTGTAGAGCGGAGTAGACGCGCTAAAATGCGCGTCAGAGGCAAAATCCGCTTCTTGTTGGAGGGGCAAGTGCTATGTGGTTGTCTGTTTGCAAGATGACTGATGTTGATGTGCATTTATTGAGAGAGTTACTGGTTTGTATTTGGTAACCTAACTATTGGGGGAAAATAAACGGCGCAGGTCGATAAACGTCACATGTCTCAAAAGTGAAATGTGTATATTACAACTTACCAGGTTGCCCAAAGTCCTCACTGACACTCTTCCAAGCGAGGTCCTTTTTATTCCTGTCTCCTCTAGAAATAAGAACTTGTGTTGTATAGCTTCAGGTGACTGCATACGGACAATATCAAGCGTTGGTTGAATGAGTGACTCCGGGCGGGGCTGCCACCACAGCAGCAAGCAGGCTCCTGATTGGTTAATGCGGCGCGAAATTTCACCAAAGTTCACATTTTTCAACTTGGGCATCAGCCACAAATTTGCGTGAACCGCAAAATGCACAAAAAGCACCATTTGGGCGTACCGTGCACAATGCTCAATTCGCGCCCTTTCGCATGAGCTAGACACGCGAATGAGGCAGAAACGCGTCTTCCACGCCGCGCCAAACACCTCTTCTGCGCCGTGTGACCTCCAGACGTGCGTCAAGTGCTCCACTTGATTACTGCTTGTATAGTCTCCTAAGGTCAACAAAATTTCCACATTAAAACTAATCAAAGATAAAATCTAAAGCATTATTAATATATATTTTATCTGTTATATTTGAGGTAGACAGACAGACAGGCTCCAGAAATGCGTCCCTTAAGCTTTATCTGCACTATAAACGCGCTGCTTGCGCATCCAGTGTCCAAGTACAATAAACGTGAACTAATGAACAACAGTTTGATTTTATAAATTTTAAGAGTAATCCACAGCCAAGCCAGGTGACTTGTACGACCCACCTTATTCCCCTGTGCAACGCACTTATTCGGAACCCCTGTTATAAATGATCCTTTCAAGTGAAGGTATAGCGGATGCTTTGAAATGAGTTTTTACATGATACTTTTCGACAAGAAGTTGAGGGTTATGGACTGGTTTGATATAAAATGTCAAATGTTGAATTTAATTAATTGCAATTTGAAATATTTTTACCAGATAGTACTAATAAATTTAATTTGAACCATTTCTGAAATGCGTTTTTAATAAAGAACACCGCTATCTCAAAAGGCAGTGAAGTACCTATTACATAAAGTGAACAATTGATTGATTGATATCAACCTATTCAGCACCATCACCATGGACAGCACCTGGTAACGTCGTACGTAAGAAAGTATACCTTAAGAATCCCACTAGGGTACAGTTCGGGAAACATGCCTAGTTAAGGTATAACTGTAGTTAAGGTTTAACTTAAGAGTCTTTGTAGCTTGCTAAGAGACAACGTTATTGGGAAACCCAGCCCAGAGCTTGACATTAACACCCGCCAAATAAGGCGGGTAAGACAGCCAATCCCATTAGCCACTTTGGCAGGTTAAAAAAAATTCACCTTTAAACCGCAACTTCTCCTCTTCCTCCAGCTGTGTGACGCCGAAAGGTCACGTGTTATGAAATGCAAATTTGCGTACCATTTTAAACAATAAACTGGCACAAAGATATTAATTATCCTCTTTCTCCACACTTGTAAACACTGGAGCGTAGTTTAGATGCGTCATCCGTGACCTCTTGACGTGATGATGTATTACGTGAGGTCGCGCTGGCATGTCACACAGCCGGAGGAAGACGAGAAATCGTGGTTTAAAAGTGCATATTTTTTATTTTTCTTGCCAAAAATGACAATCGCTTCGCTAGATAAGACCCTTATGCCTCGTTTGAGATAGGGATGGCGAAAACTAAACATTTTCTTGACCGGCCACCGAGCCTCATTAGCCGGTTGAAACCGGTTAACCGATAGGCCTATTAGTTTAAAATATGCTATGCTATTTGAAATAACAGCCATTTCGAGCAGCGCCTGCAATTTCGCAACTCGCATCTCTCTGCGCTCTGCCTCCGGCACACACACAAGCACGCACACACCCAGCGCTACCCTTCCACTCACAACAGTTTTTTAAATCCCCTACAGCCCAGAACATGAGTCCCGCAAACACGGCGCTGAATCAGAGGCAATGGCTGCTAAGTTTCGAAATGGTTTAGGTACAAGGTGAAAAAAAGGCGTTTGTGAAGCTCATTCGAAAATTGCCGCGGCTCATTTAAGAAATGACAGCTCAGAAGAGACTGCGCTTTAGTTTGAGGTAGTGCTAATAATAATAGAGACAGAGGATGATCATCTCTTACCACTGAAATGTAGCCCAATGTATTTCCAAATCTAAGCCCATCTTATGCGAAATGTTGCCTAATAGACCGCAACACGATAAAACCAATGGATATAACGCGCGCCTTCAGAATGCATAAAAGAAGCACCGGCCAAGGCAGGTCTCGCACTGTGTGTGAAAAAGCCCTTGTCATCTTCTAGAACGAATGCAGCAAAGATATTTAATGCTAATGTATGAGGCATATAGGCCTACGCTGAGTTTTATTCATTTATGATGAGGTGCGTTCTAGTTAACAATGCAATGCAAGTGAACGTGGCGTGCCGGCGCCTTCATGCGCGGTTATTATATTCTCTGCTATATTTGCTTTTTATTTATTAAATACATGCAATTGGTTGATGAAACATTTATTAAAATTAAGATACAATTTATACAAAACGAAATTCACTTTAAAGAAATGCTTTCTATAAGGCAAAACTTAATTAAGTGGTAAAAATCATGGGTGAGGATTTACAGAAACAAAACTTACTCTGCACTTTACTGTTAGCCTAAAAGACATAAATGTTAATAATTTGGAACACAATCAGGAGACACTTTCATTTTAATTATTTTATTGCTGTATTTTATTTACTATTCGAATAAAGGAATTTACTGAAAAATAGCCTGTAGCATGTACTTTTCGCAAACCTTGTGAGCGTGCGAAACCAAACGCAGTGACCGTGCGCCAAATGTTTTTTATAGGTTTATTAAGTACAAACAGGTAAGTTATGAAAAACTGAGTGTGAGGGATTTGTTCACTTCACACAAAAAGATCTTTGATAGAGATGACTAACTGTAGTAGCCTTTAGTCCACTGTCTATAATAGCCTAATTTAGAGATCACTTTTTTTAACCAACAACTTACGGTCATCGGTTAACATCCCTAGTTTGAGATCGTTTAAAGTCCTTTGAAACTGCAATTTTAAACTGCATTTAAGGGATGCAGTCTCATGTTGTTATAAAACTGTATACATTTATTTGTTCTGATGAACACAAAGGAAGATATTTTGAGAAATGTTTGTAACCAATTGTATTCTTTTTGTCCTACTATGGAAGTGAATGGGGCTCATGATCGGTTTGCTTTCAAACATTTCTCAACATATATTCTTTTGTGGTTATCAGAACAAAGAAATTTATGCGGGTTTGTAACAACATGAGAGTGAGTAAATGAGGACAGAATTTTCATTTTTTGGGTGAACTGTTAAGTGTTGGGATCCATTGAAGTCCATTAAAATGAGAAAAATCCTGGAATGTTTTCCTCAAAAAACATAATTTCTTCTTGACTGAAGAAAGAAAGACATCAACATTTTGGATGACATGGTGGTGAGTAAATTATCTGGATTTTAAGAAAATGGACTAATCCTTTAACAAATAAATTACTTGACTCAGTAAGAGGTTGTTTCGCTTTCTTAAAGTTAAAATATATATTATTAGAACTGTTTGCTGTTAAACGGCCATCTGCAGTTATTTGCTTCATTTTCCACAGAACACCACGTATAATAAATATTCTCTGATTTGTTTCGTTCTTCGTGTCTGTATTGGTTAGCTTTGTATTAACAAAATAAATTAGGCTATATAACAGGAAGCTAACAAATCTCTCATGATGTGGTGATGTGGTGGAGCAGCGAATCTAAATAACCTGCGAGCCGGTGGACAAAAACAGACAACCGGGCGTAAAACTCTAAATACTTTATTAGTCTGCGATCTTTATTGCCAAAACAATCAGAAATACATACAAATTAATTTTCATGTATCATTTACATTAAATTCTGTAAAAGACAGTACAGGTGAAGTGAAAACACCCTGTGGTGACACATTAACCCTTTCCCCGCCAGTGGGTTTTTAACTCTTTCACCGCCAGCGTTTTTTAAAAAAGCTGCCAGCCAGCGCCAACGTTTTTCATGATTTTCACAAAAGTTTAATGTAGGGCTGTCAATAGATTAAAAAAATTAATCTAGATTAATCGCATGATTTCATGAGTTAACTGCGATTAATCGCAAATTAATCGCACATTTTTATCCATTTTAAATTTACCCTAATTTAACACTTTTCAGGTTTTTAATATTCTAATCATATATACATATATAGATGCTTTATGCAAATGTATGTTAACAACAGCCTGTTTACATTTTAACAGAATCACCAGCCATTGTTTTGTATATGAATTTTCCTTTCAGAAGATTTTTCTTTCTCCATTTTTGTTTGCTGCTGCATCATTTGTGACCTGTGCTGGCAAGTTGAGTCGGAATTAGCAAATTTAAAAAAAATAGTTGTTCATATTTTGACATTCTCTATTAAAACATAGAACAATGCATGATTTGTTGAAATATAACAAAATATGACAGAACTACACGTGTTTGAAGTTGAAAGAGTCAAATTACCACAAACATTTCCACATCCATACATTATATTACCACATCAATACCTTAAAATCACTGGTAAAACTAATAGATTTAGCACACACAAAGCAAAAACATCATCAATGTATGTTCAACTTTTTTTCCTTTTGTTTGATTGACATTGAGACAGACTGCTTAAAATCTAAGTGATCTAATATAATGTTACACATCAGATAGTTTTACCCAACAGTTAACCAAACATTTACTTAAAACATAACAGATTATAATAGAGCCTACCTGCGTGAATTCTTATCAAAACAGATATTTGTAAAACTGTAATTTTGTGTAGATGTCTATATATCCGGGTCGCGCACTCGCGCGTCTGTGTGCACGCGCTTCAGATATCAGTCAGTCAGCGTGAGGGGATTGCTTTTGAGTCTTGTCGCTCTTAATAACTCTTTAACATTAATCAGGTACCGAACTTAATCTCTCTTAATGACTCTTTTAACATCAAGCAAGTCCTGCAGTCTATTTTCTAAGTCATGCATAAAAGCGAAACCAAAATGAATTGAGACGCATTTTTGTATTAGATTAAGCATTAGGAGGACGGTAACGTTACACCTCTCAGACGTATAAATAAAGATCATATCAGATGTCCAACGAGCATTTAGAGCATTGGATTTGGTAGACAATTTGCTTAATGTTCTTATTTCTATGAAAACCTTTTACTCATTTAGAGAGAGTCACATTTGTCTGCGTCTCTGTTCATTCAACTATGGGCTGGACCAAGGTTCAAACAGAAATTGCGCGTTGCGTTAATCTCCGTTAATAAGATTAGTGGCGTTAAAATGAATTTGCGTTAACGCGTTAACGCGTTAATTTTGACAGCCCTAGTTTAATGCCTTCCAGAAAATGTTCTACTTCAAATATATAAACATACGATATACCAAATGAAAGAACAGACCCTCTGCTTTCAAACAAAAAAAAACGTTTCATCCTACCTTGAGAAGTTATTTTGTAATCAGCTTTTCAATGTGAGTAGGTTTCTGCAAAAACACCACATTTTGAGCAAAAAGCAGAGATAATTCCATTTTTGTGACAGACTTTTCATAGAGATCCCATTCAGAGCGATCTTTAACACTCTGGGGTCGGCTGCGGCGCGGGCGCCGCCAACTCTTTATTTTTCAATCACTCCGTAAAGAGACTTAGATAACTCTGCTGATTTTGGACATACAGATATGATTTATACATCATTTAAAACGTTAAAGTGTCTAGTTTTTTTTCTGTTCACTCCCAATAAAAACAGAATGTTGTGCTTTTCGCAAAATTAAGAAAATAAACATGATGCGCGTTTTGTTCTCTCTCCCTCAGTGAAGCCATTTCAGAAACGCGTCCGAAAATTAACTGTTACTTTACGAATACATGTCATATAAACAAAAGATAATATGCATTAAAACTGCAAGCAGTGATGGAAGGGCCCTCGCACACCTGACACCGCCACGCCGTGGCATGAGAATTAAAGGGAACAGTAGTAAATAGGCATTTAAGCATGTAAACATAGGTGAACCATTTAAAAGTGTAGTATAATGTGCCACATTTCCTGTTGCTAATTACAAATGACAGCGAGGTAGCATCGTGTAAGATAGCATGAGAGAGAGAGTATTATCATTGTAAACATGTTACTTCCTGTTACCAGCTGGTGGCGCTATGACCGTAACTGACTATTGGCATCATAAGTGACTATCAGTGATGGGAGTAACGCGTTACTGTAACTCCACTATTTTTTTAAATCAAGTAACGCAATTACAATTACTGAAATTTAAATGAGTTCGTTACGCGAGTTACTCTATTTTGTAAAAAATAGACAAGACATATCTGACGTCGCAGGACTGTAGTTGGCGGCGCAATGATTCATTACACTTCATCATAGCTGACAGTGCATATAGAATGAACATGAAAAATCTAAACGGGACAACATACCTTTGTTTAAAAAAAGTCATAATCCATCCGTTCTCATGTTTGTAAATTATCTTCACCAAGCAATCGCAGTATGACATCAACTTGCATTTGTAGTCCACAAAGGTAATAAATCTAAGAAATTATCATATATTCTTAGATGTTTACATCGGCTTCATGGAAGAGAACGATCCGCGATTGTTGTTTCCACTAAAATATTCACACTGCGGTGTACACCCGTGTTAAAACTCCATAGTATGTGTGAGCTCGCTTTTAGTTTTAGTTTCAGTCTCTCCGTATCCGAACAAAAAATCCACTCGCTCTGTGTCCATCTGACAAAACAATCCACTCGCTCTGTGTCCGTCCGACAAAACAATCCACGTAGCCTACTCCGTTTTCTGAGTAAATATCTTCCTTTAATCCTGTGTATCATTTAAATCCAACAGAAAACAAACAATATATGACCAAAGAGCGCAGTCCCTGTGGCAAGCTTCACAAGCTGTGTTCCAATTCAAGTGCTGCACCCTACTAAGCATGCAATAAAAGGTGAGCACTTGCCCATTCAAGGCGCTCAGAAGTTCGCGAAGAGAACTGAAATGAGACGGTCTAACCTTCGGAGGACCCATAATTTGCCTCATCTGCTGCACATGCATCGTGCCTGTCAGCAGGACACAGCGGAGACGTTTCTAACTTATTAAAATAAATATGAAATCAGAAAAATTATAATTTATTTTAGAAAATTTGACATGTTGACACAATTGTCTCCAAATTTTTAAAGAGACACTACACAATTTTAACACATTTTATATTTTTGTAAACATGCAGAATATTTGTCTAAATGGTCTAAATGATATACATAAATAAACTAAGTTTAAATATTAAGATAATTTCTAACAAAAATATTCAAAGGTTGAATCTAAAGCAAAATAGGCTCCTACAGTATGTGATATATTAGAGTCTTACGTGTAAAATAGCCCATCCATATCATTTTACTGTTTGACTGTTCAGTACTGTTCATATTTACATTTAAAAAGCAGACATAAAAGTAACTTAAAAGTTACTTTTCTAAGTAACTAATTACTTTTGATATACAGTAACCGGTAGAGTAATTCAGTTACTTTTAAAAGAAGTAATTAGTAACTGTAACTAATTACTAATTTTTTAGTAACTTGCCCAACACTGGTGACTATTGACATGTAGATGTGTTCAGTCCAGGACTCTTATTAATCATGTGAAGTTAGGGAAAGATCGGACATTGCATAATCAGTGTAAACATGTCACTTGCTGTTGTCAGCTGGTGGCGCTATAACCATAAGTGACTAATGACATGTAGATGTGTTCACTCCAGGACTCTTATTAATCATGTGAAGTTTGGGACAGATCAGACATTGGATAATCATTGTAAACATGTCACTTCCTGTTGCCAGCTGGTGGCGCTATAACCATAAGTGACTATTGACATGTAGATGTGTTCAGTCCAGGACTCTTATTAATCATGTGAAGTTTGGGACAGATCAGACATTGGATAATCATTGTAAACATGTCACTTCCTGTTGCCAGCTGGTGGCGCTATAACCATAAGTGACTATTGACATGTAGATGTGTTCACTCCAGGACTCTTATTAATCATGTGAAGTTTGGGACAGATCAGACATTGGATAATCATTGTAAACATGTCACTTCCTGTTGCCAGCTGGTGGCTCTATAACCATAAGTGACTATTGACATGTAGATGTGTTCACTCCAGGACTCTTATTAATCATGTGAAGTTTGGGACAGATCAGACATTGGATAATCATTGTAAACATGTCACTTCCTGTTGCCAGCTGGTGGCGCTATAACCATAAGTGACTATTGACATGTAGATGTGTTCAGTCCAGGACTCTTATTAATCATGTGAAGTTTGGGACGGATCAGACATTGGATAATCATTGTAAACATGTCACTTCCTGTTGCTAGCTGGTGGCTCTATAACCATAAGTGACTATTGACATGTAGATGTGTTCACTCCAGGACTCTTATTAATCATGTGAAGTTTGGGACAGATCAGACATTGGATAATCATTGTAAACATGTCACTTCCTGTTGCCAGCTGGTGGCGCTATAACCATAAGTGACTAATGACATGTAGATGTGTTCACTCCAGGACTCTTATTAATAGGGATCGACCGATATGGATTTTTTTGTGCCGATGCCGATACCGATTTTTTTCCCATCAGCCTTAGCCGATGACTGATACAGTCTGCCGATTTTCTTTAGCCGATATTTGGAGCCGATACTGCTTTTGCTCATTCAGTTTATATCATAAAAATGACACAATGATTTTACATTTAAAAAAGGAACATTTATTGAACTATATTTAACAAATAGTAAAAACAGGTGAGGTAGAACAAGTAAGAAAATTCAGGGCTGCTTAAAATATATAAATAAAATAATTACACCATTGCACACAGTAGCAGCAACCAAGCAGCATAACAAGGGGAACACTTTACTTTATCCATGAAAGTAACCAACTATTTACAACCTATTTAATGCTTAGGTCTTAAGTTTTAGTGCACTTAACTTAATCTTTTGTAGAGCAAATGTCTTTCATAAGAAGACAAGGAAAATGTAAACAGCAATACTGATCAAAAAACAACTTAAAAAGAATTCTGAATAACATGCGGATTGCCCCACTTCTGTATCTCACACACCCTAGTGCCCTATAATAAATGCGAGGGATAGTTAGTTTGCCTCAGCTCGCTTGAAATGCATAAAACTGAACAAACACATGAGGATTTGTGTACGGACTTCGGTCAGATAGTAGAGCGCGTGCACGTGGGAGAGGTGCAGTGAGAGAGACATGGATGAGAGAGTGCATGTATCTTTGCGCTCCCAGTGAACGGAAATGTTGACAAAACTTACAAAATAACACTTCTCAGGTCACATAAAAGTCATGTGGGAACTGCTCGGAACTAAGTGCTTTGGGTCGAATTCCTTATTTTTTTTTCGCTGACGAACATTCCGCGAAACTCCGCGTTAACAACCATAAACGTATGCAACCATGAACTGCGCTATCCACAATGACGAGAAACTATCAGCAATGGATATTGATTTTTAGCCTTTTACTACTACATATATTTATGGAGATGAGAATTAAAAACCCAGCATGTCCAGCTATGATCAGCTGTTCGGCTGATGACCTGCGTTTGCTTGCGGCATTATGAGCACGCGTCGCGTCCAAATGTCAGACTGGTGGTCGCTGAATAAAACTCCTACAAATACCACGGAATCACGGAACAACGTCAGCATTATTTAATCCTATGACCAGTTTTCGTAACAGCTGCCGAATGTATACGGTTAGCCTAAAAGCTATTTGAAGCTCCCTAAATACAATGGCAAGCAGTTTTATGAGCATTCGCGTTTTCCATTATGACCACCAAACTTTCTTAGCTATGGTTGCACGCACATATAGAGCAACGTGTTTACACTTTCAAAGTATATGGCAATATTTCAGTCAAACAGTTAAAAGATGCTTTGAAGTTTAAAACTTACCAGCGCAGGCTTGGAGCGCTCCGCTCTGCTAGTGGGGGGAGGGGGACTGCACGTGCTGCAGGCAGCCTCCAGCAACACAGAGCTGCCTGTGGGCGCCTGTCTGTAATTAATGCCGGGGAAAAACTATCGGCAAACGCAAGCCGCGAATCGGCCGATGCCGATACACCTAAACCCTAGTAAAATCGGCCCGATGTATCGGCCGGCCGATATATCGGTCGATCACTACTTATTAATCATGTGAAGTTTGGGACAGATCAGACATTGGATAATCATTGTAAACATGTCACTTCCTGTTGCCAGCTGGTGGCGCTATAACCATAAGTGACTATTGACATGTAGATGTGTTCAGTCCAGGACTCTTATTAATCATGTGAAGTTTGGGACAGATCAGACATTGGATAATCATTGTAAACATGTCACTTCCTGTTGCCAGCTGGTGGCGCTATAACCATAAGTGACTATTGACATGTAGATGTGTTCAGGTCATGACTCTTAGCAATCATGTGAAGTTTGGGACAGATCGGACACTGTATGCCTGAGTTCCAGCAACCTGTTTCATAGCGAAACATCAAACTTTGGCTGGCCGAAATAGACACAAATTTTAATATAGAATCAAATCCTTCGCAATTTAGCATCACAAAGGCCTTAAGATGACACTCGCCAAATATGATGATGATCCGACGAAAACTGTAGGAGGAGTTAGTTAAAGTATGACTGCTGGAAATGAGAAAAACTGAGCCAAAATCTGAGAAATAATTCAAAATAGCTGACTTCCTGTTTGGTTTAGGGCGTTGCTCCAAGAGACTTTTTTGTAGGGCTTGTAATAATACATGAGCATACCGAAATTCGTACATGTAAGTTAAACACAGTCCAAGGGCTGCTTCATTCAATATTTGAAAGTGGCGCTAAAACATGTTCCTTCAGGTTGCCAGCTGGTGGCGCTATGGCTATAAATGAAAATTGTTATGTAGATGTGTTCAGGTCAGGACTCTTAGCAATCATGTGAAATTTGGGACAGATCGGACACTGTATGCATGAGTTCCAGCAACTTCCTGTTTCATTGGAAAACATCAAAATTTGTCGGGCCAGAACCGACACAAATTTTTTCGTAGAGTCAAATCCTTCGCAATTTAGCATCACAAAGGCCTTAAGATGACACTCACCAAATATGAAGATGATCCGACGAAAACTGTAGGAGGAGTTAGTTAAAGTATGACGCCTGGAAATGACAAAAACTGCGCCCAAATCACAAAAATAACTCAGAATAGCTGACTTCCTGTTTGGTTAATAGGCTTGTTCGACTTAATGCGGCGCCACAAGAACCGGCAGCCGAATGACGTCAGAGTTTCGCGAGAGCGATTTAAAAGCAAACTCTTCCATATAATTTCGCGGATCACTCTCGCGGTAGTTTGACGTCACCCGGCTGTCGATCTTTGCAGCACCGCATGAAGTCGAACAAGCCGACTTCTTTCATGAGCAACACGTGAGGTAATGGCGGCGGCTGTAAACAAACATTGAGCAAGTTTATCGTGCAAGTTTATCATGCTTGTCCCTTGTTGTGTTTCTACTATAATGATATAATGATTACAAAAACACAACTAAGAGTCCAAACAACGATTGTTCTTTTGAGCTTTTTGCCACACACAAACCCTGTGTTCACTTTGATTAGACTACTATGGTTTTTAAAAGGTAACTTATAGCCTACATGTGAAATTAATGTAGATATCTCGTCAATGGCGGGGAAAGAGTTAAAAGTTGCCAGACAGCACCATCATTTTTAATGATTTTCACAAAAGTTTAATGCCTTCCAGAAAATGTTCTTTTTTTTAAATATATAAACATACAATATATCAAATGAAAGAACAGACCCTCTGCTTTAAAAAAACGTTGCATCCTACCTCCATTTGTTCTCTTTATAGCACCTCTCAAATATGTGTGTGTGGGTTTCATCAAAAATAAAAAATTGAGCAAAAAGTTGAGATAATTGCATTTTCTGATAGATCAGATTCAGAGCGATCATCAAAAAGTGCTGCGTCTGAACTGTTTGGGAGGAGGGGTTCTTTCTGGTTGCATAAGTTGGGTAGGAGAGATATGGTGGATAATAGCGGTATTGCGGACTGCCGGAAAAACTTGTCATTGGCAGGGACGCGGTTTCTCTTAATTGACGAGTTAACTTGTCAATGGTGGCGAAAGAGTTAAAAACAAACATCCAAGTAACATTTTTTCTAGTCAAATTATTATTGCAGATTGAATATTTAACCATTTGTGAACATCCCTAATTCACAGCAGTGTAAAACTGTAAAGGTAATAAAGTTACATAAAAATTCCACTAATATTAAAGTGTAAAGAAATTCTTGGTTCTCATTCTTGCCATCCAGACGAATAACAGAACCTGACTGTAAGAGAAGGAAGATTGAACAATCTGATAATCAACCACAAGACTTCAATGAAAACATGAGTCCTCGTTTCAGGTGAATTATAGGATTTTATTTTATTTAGTAGTAAATGTTAGAAAATGTTGACCTTTTCTATTTTGCCTAAATGTAACATTTTACAAACCATTAAGAGTCCTGTGTCTTATGATACAAAAAATTTTTTCTATACATCTTTACTCTTTCAGGTATTTGTGTAATAATCTGATATATTAATTTTTAATTTACAGTCATGACTCTGATCCTGCTGAAGTCATGAAAACATTCAGATCAAATCTGAGGAAGAAGTTTGAGTGTTTGTATGAGGTAACATCAAATAAGAGAAACCCAACACTACTGAATGAGATCTACACAGAGCTCTACATCACAGAGAGTGAAAGTGGAGAGATCAGTAATGAACATGAGGTGAGACAGATTGAGACACAATCCAGAAGAACAACAACAGAGGAGACATCAATCAAATGTAATGACATCTTTAAACCTTTACCTGAACAAGACAAACACATCAGAAGTGTGCTGACAAAGGGAGTCGCTGGCATTGGAAAAACAGTCTCTGTACAGAAGTTCATTCTGGACTGGGCTGAAGAGAAAGAGAATCAGGACGTCCACCTCATATTTCCACTTCCTTTCAGAGAGATCAATTTGATGAAGAAGAAAACACTGAGTCTTTTAGATCTTCTTCATCATTTCTTCCCACAAACAAAAGAAATGGAAATCTTCAGTGATGAATATAAAGTGTTGTTCATCTTTGATGGTTTGGATGAGTGTCGTCTGTCTCTGGATTTTCACAGCAGTGTGAGGTTGTGTGATGTAAGTGAATCAACCTCAGTGGACGTGATACTGACAAACCTCATCAAGGGGAATCTGTTTCCCTCTGCTCTCATCTGGATCACCTCCAGACCAGCAGCAGCTGATCTCATTCCCTCTGAGTGTGTTGATCGAGTCACAGAGGTACGAGGCTTCAGTCATCCACAGAAGGAGGAATACTTCAGGAAGAGAATCAGTGATGAGAGTCTGTCTGATCAAATCATCTCACACCTGAAGTCATCCAGGAGTCTCTACATCATGTGTCACATCCCAGTCTTCTGCTGGATTTCAGTCACTGTTCTAGAGAGAATGTTGAGTGAAGCAGAGAGAAAAGAGATCCCCAAGACTCTCACTCAAATGTACACACACTTCCTGATCATTCAGACAAACATCAAACATCAGAAGGACTATGAGAAGAAAGATGAAGACATGATCTTCAAACTGGGGAAACTGGCTTTTGAGCAGCTTGTGAAAGGCAATCTGATCTTCTATGATGAAGACCTGAGAGAGTGTGGCATTGATGTAGGAGAAGCATCAGTGTACTCAGGATTGTGTACTCAGATCTTCAGAGAGGAGTTTGGTTTGTATCAGGGGAAAGTTTACTGCTTTGTTCATCTCACCATCCAGGAACATCTAGCAGCTCTTTATGCTCACATCTCCTTCACAAACAACAGATATGTGTTTAGTAAAATGAAGAAACAAACTGAAAGAGAGAAGATTTCAGTGTCTGATCTGTATGAGAGAGCTGTAAATGAGGCTCTGAAGAGTAAAAACGGACGTTTTGATCTTTTTCTTCGTTTTCTTCTGGGTTTTTCAGTGGATTTGAATCAGAATCTCTTTCGAGGTTTGATGACACAGACAGATCAAAGCTCTCACAGCAATAAGAAAACAGTGGAGTATATCAAGAAGAAGATCAGAAGCACTCGATCTCATGAGAAATCCATCAATCTGTTTCACTGTCTGAATGAACTGGGTGATCATTCACTGCTGCAGGAGATTCAACATTATGTCAAATCTAAAACATTAAATAAAGCCAAACTCTCTTCATCTCAGTGGTCAGCTTTAGTTTTTGTGTTGTTGACATCAGAACAGAAGATGGATGTGTTTAATCTGGAGAATTTTGTTAAAAGAGGAAACAAAGCTGAAAGACTGAAAGTTCTTAAGAAGCTGCTGCCTGTGATTTGTGAATCCAGATCAGTTCAGTAAGTGTAAACTTTACTCTTTAAACTTTATTAATGAAGAAAAACCTCACAAATCTTCAGTACTGCAGATGTCTGACAGAGTTTAGTGTTCATTGTTTGATGTGTTATCTGTGTGTCTTTATTTATTCACACACTAAGACAAAGACAACATTATACAAAATACAGGACAATAATTACAAGAATGAAATGAATCAGAGTTTAGAGATAATCTAGGGTTTGTTCATCCAGATTTATTTAAATTCAGGTTGTGTTTGACCACTTAATTTTAAATACTGATGAATATTCATAGATTAAAACTTGAATATTTAGCTGTGATTAATTTTGTGTAACTAAACAGCATCAATGTTATTATTTAGGGCTGTGACGGTTGTAATGATCACTGCGGTGGTGTGCACAACACATATTATGAAAAATATAAATATAATATAAACTACAATCTCGCCCAGTGAGATGTCTTCAGGTTCATGTTAAAGGTCACGTTCTTTCTGATCCCATTTTTGCAACCCTAGTTATTGTGTAATGTTGCTATAATAGCATAAATAATACCTGTATGATGTTAAAGCTCAAAGTACACTGCCAAGCGATATATTTTCTTTAACAGAATTCCTCTTTTAAAGCGTACAGCAAACGGCCCGGTTTGGACTACAGTCCTCTAATTCCTGCTTTAATGACGTCAGTAAAGCCCTTTTCACACAGACATTTCTTAAAATACACGGGAAAGGCATCCGGGATTTTCCCGTGATCCTTAGATTTTTTGTTCATTCACACTGCCATGATTACCCGGCATCTGATGGTCGCGGAAAGACACGTGACCTGTTGAAAGTCCCGCCCTCTCTTCTACACAGCGTCTGAAGTTTGCATATTATTTATTATTTCTCTCTCCAGAAACCACTCGCATGCATTTTTGTTTATGATAAGATTATAAAGGAGCGCGTGACGCGCCGTTCTATGCTGGTGAATGATCTCAGCTTCAGAGTGGATATTTGAAGAGCTCCCTGATCTTTGCTTTAATACAGTTTTCAGACATTTCTCAGTACAACAGCGCAACGGGCTTATGTCTCGTGGTGCACTGTCCGTGCAAAGATTAGACTCATTTCATGTGATTAATGAGTGATGATGATCTTTGTTTGCGTGATAGAGAGAGCAGAGCCGCGCATTGCTTTACTCAAAACAAAACTGACTCGATGGCGAAAGGTCGGAAGACCAAATCATATCCACCGAGGAAATGTTTTACGTGTTGTTACAGTAACAGTTTGTTTACAGTTTTGCGCTGCTCAGCCTGGATTACAACACAGCGCGTCCGATTCGCGAACTGACTCCTTTGAACGGATTTGTTTGAATGAACGGTTGAAACAACAGATCTGTCCCAACACTAAACTCACAAGATGTCATTGTCAGCACAATCAGTCACTTATAGCACCTCAGAAATGAGAATGTAAATGTGTTTAGAAAGATTTGCCCTAAATAACAGTCTCAACTAAAAAACATAGACATTTACTATGTTAACTTTATGATGAATAAATATTTTATCAGGTCTACCAAATAAGGATTTTAGCCTACAAAGCAATAAAAGTCATGGTAAAAAACTGATCAAAGATGATGACAGCAGAGTGTCAGGTAATATCTGTGTCTGATAAATGCATGGTGCAGAGGAGGTTGTAAAACTCTTCAGAAAGACCAGTCATATATTTTTAAATACTTTGACTTAAATAGTGACATTTTTACATTTAAAATATCTGCTAATAATGAGAACATTTTGATTATTATGTACATAGGAAAATCGGCCAAACATATTCAATTCAATTCAATTTTATTTATATAGCGCTTTTCACAAGTGTTAATTGTTGCAAAGCAGCTTTACATGAGATGTAGAGGAGAACACAGAAAATCAATAGATAATATAAGAAGTAGAGATAGCTAGGGGTGTCCATAGTTAACCGATTAACCGTTAAAAATTGTTTAACCGAGTGAAACATTTTGCTCGGTTAAGTGGCATCAGGTGACAGAATTTCCCACCTGTTAATGCATGCAGACGTGCGCATTTTACTTTCACTTTTGAATTACGCAACTGTTTAAATGCAGCGCTTGCGTAAGCTGCGTTAAATAGCCTATGAATTTGCGTGCAATGCGAGTGCAACAGCTGGTTTAATTAAGTGCTTGAGTCAATGTGGGCAGGTAATACTCACAGAACCCGCCAGTCCCAAGCAGAGCAACCGGCTACTCCTCCATAAAGCGCTGCTTAAATGATGGGTTTATTATTTTTCTTGATAAAAAATACAACAAAACGATCTCGCTTATATTAAACATCATATATGTACATTATAACAAAAACGAGTAAGCACGCGGCTTCTGCTATCGTCTGGTTATTCAGCTCGCCTCGCAAACTCTGACAGAAATAAATTAAATCTGACACCTGCGGCTGCTCTGTGACGTGACGCGCGTTCAGCTCCGCTTCAGGCATCAGACACATTCAGTTATAAGTGTTTGCTCTCTCTCTAATGAAACTAGATGATTTAATTACAAGAAAATATCAAAACGACGGTGAAAGACGGTGTCGGGGTGGGCAAGTGATCTAACCGGTGAGAGGCTGAAGCACCAGCAATCACCGTTTCACGGACTATCGCAACAAACCCAGCCAACACCCGGGCATCATAGAGAGGCGGCCGCGGAGCCTGCGAGTACCTTCGCCCAGCCTACCATCCCCGCGAACGCAAAAGTCAGTGACATACTTAAGCTGCTCTGTCCTTACCACTGCGTTTTATTTCTATAAATTAATTTCGTTTTAAATGTGGTCCAACCAGTTATTAAAGGTGTTAAAAATTAACTACCCCTTTCTCATGTGTCTGTATCTCTGGGTTGCGGCGCGCATAATATGGTTAACCGAGTATTAACCGCTAAGGGTGTCGGTTAACGGTTAATGAAAAACTTGAAAACGTGCAGCCCTAGAGATAGCGGTTAAACCGTACAAGCGAGCATATTAATAATGTAATGTATACAGTAAAGTGCTAAGTTAAGCCAAAGTTGGCTGACTCTCCCTGGGATGAAAAAAACCCCTAGGAAAAAAAACCAATGGGAAAAACTCCTAGAAGAACAAAAACCCTTGGGAGGAATTAATATATATTTATATATATATATATATATATATATAGATACGGTAGGGATAGGAGGCGGGTAAGCGAATTAAACTGGTTTAGCCGGTGGTCGTTGGTCGGGCATCGGCTGGTCATCACGTTGAAGGACAGCCAGTGGATCAGTGGTGCGATGATCTTCACAGCAACAGGAACTGGGTCTGTTTGTCTCATTGTCCTCGTGGTCGAGGACGAGACAGGGAGAGAAAAACAGAGTTCTATTAGCGTAGGGGCCGTTCGCATGTAATGCAAGTGTCAAACATTATAGTGGTTCAAGTCAGCTCGGTTCCAGACAGGCTAACTATTGCGGCAATAGTATATTACCCATATGAGGTATGTGAGTGCTTTGCTCTGGACAAACTAACAACTGCGGGAAATGTACATTTACTGGACATTTTATGTGAATGCTTTGTTAAAGAAGAATGTCTTAAGTTTAGATTTAAATTGATCGACTGTGTCTGATACTCGAACATTATTTGGTAATTCATTCCAGAGCTTAGGGGCTAAGTAGGAAAAGGATCTACCACCTTTAGACACTTTTGATATTCTAGGGATAATTAAGTGACCAGAATTTTGTGAGCGCAGTTTACGTGATGGATTGTATTCTGATAGTAGTTCTTTAATATACGAGGGCGCTAGGCCATTTAAGGCTTTGTAGGTGATTAGTAATATTTTAAATTGTATGCGATATTTAACTGGTAGCCAGTGTAAAGATGCCAGAATTGGACTGATGTGGTCATACTTTTTAGATCGAGTAAGCACTCTTGCGGCGGCGTTTTGAACCAGCTGTAGCTTGTTTACCTGATTTGCATGGCATCCCCCGGGTAACGAGTTACAATAGTCTATTCTAGAGGTCATAAAAGCATGGATAAGCTTTTCTGCGTCTGATGCAGACAACATATGGCGTATTTTTGAGATATTTCTAAGATGGAAGAATGCTGTGCGGCAGACGTTGGCGATATGACTATCGAAACATAGATTGCTGTCCAACATTACGCCTAAATTCTTAACCGTGGAAGATGGCACCACCGTGCAGCCATCTATGGGCAACTTGTAATCTGACATATTATGTTTGTAGCGATTCGGTTCAATAATAAGTATCTCTGTCTTATTGGAGTTTAGCATAAGAAAGTTATGTGCCATCCAGTCCCTAATATCACTTATGCAGTCTGTTAGCTTAGAAAACTGCTGGGTTTCGCTAGGATGCGACGAGATGTAAAGCTGGGTATTATCCGCATAGCAGTGAAAACTTATGTTATGTTTCCTGATAATGTCTCCTAGAGGTAACATATATAACGAGAATAGGATAGGGCCTAGAACTGATCCCTGAGGTACGCCGTATTTAACGGGGGAGTGATATGACTCTTCCTCATTTACATAAAGTGATATCGATTGGTTAGATACGATCTGAACCAGGCTAACGCCTGACCACTGATGCCAACATAGTTTTCTAGTCTATTGAGTAAGATTGTGTGATCTATTGTGTCAAAGGCTGCACTAAGGTCTAGTAATATAAGGATTGAGATTTCACCACGATCGGATGTTAATAGGAGGTCATTTGTAACTCTAAGCAGCGCTGTCTCTGTGCTATGGTGGGGCCTGAATCCTGATTGGAACTTTTCATATGTATTATTATTTTCTACGAATGTGCGTAGCTGGCTTGCCACTACTTTTTCTAATATTTTAGAAAGAAAAGGTAGATTTGAGATTGGTCTAAAGTTATTAAGATCTCCCTGGTCAAGGTTTGGTTTTTTAATGAGCGGTCTAATAACTGCTAGTTTGAAAGCTGTTGGAACGTATCCTAATTCTAGAGATGAGTTAAAGATATTAAGTACCGTGTCTGACACTACATGAAATACCTCTTTTAGTAATTTTGTGGGAACGGGGTCTAGTATACAGGACGATGATTTGGATGACGTTACTAGTTTAGAGAGCTCTTCTATTGTAGTAGGATTAAATGACTCAAGATGTTCGTTTGGTAATCTAGTGGAAAATGTACTATTGGGTAGAGTGGTGGCTGCTTGCGTAGTTTCTATGTTTTCCCTAATAAACATAATTTTGTTAGTAAAGTTCATGAAGTCATCACTATTGTGTTGGAGTTTACTATTGGTTTCTGTTTGTTCTTTGTTTCTAGTCAGTTTCGCAACTGTGCTAAATAGGAAACGAGGGTTGTTATGATTTTCTTTAATAAGCGTACTGAGATAGGTAGATCTGGCAGTTTTAATAGCCTGTCTGTAGTGTTGAACACTTTCTTTCCATGCTGAACGCCATACCTCTAACTTTGTGCTTCGGTAGTTTCTTTACATTTTTCTAGCTACTTTTTTAAGGGCTGCAGTATGATGGTCATAGCATGGAGCTGGCGGTTTTTCTTTGATTCTCTTTTTTCGAATGGGAGCAACGGCATCCAACGTGCTAGAGCAGACGTTGTTCAGGTTTTCTATTATAATATCTAGATCTTCACGGTTATCTGCTACATGTTTCATTTGAGACAGGTCTGGAAGAGTGCTAATAAAGCTATCTTTAGTGGTGGAAATTATTGTTCTGGCTAATCTGTAGCATGTTGTAGGCTGAGCGGACCTATCTAGAAGTATTGTGTATGACAGAAGGCAATGGTCTGAAACGGCATCGCTCTGGGGTGATATTTCGATGTCATTAATATTGAGTCCGAGTGACAGAATTAAGTCTAGTGTGTGATTACGAGTATGCGTGGGCCCTGACACGTTTTGTTTAATGCCGAGAGAATTTAGAACATCCATAAACGCACATCCTAATGCATCTTTTGGATTATCCACATGGATATTAAAATCACCAACGATAAGAGCTTTATCTACAGTGACTGTAAGCTCAGATAGGAAGTCTGCTATTTCTTTAAGAAAATCTGTGTGGTGGCCCGGAGGTCTATATATGGTAGCTAAAATGAACGAAAGCCGTTTGTTGTTGCGATCAGTTATTTCCATATTTAACAGTATTATTTCAAACGAATTAAATTTTAGGTTGGATTTATGGTTTACTTTGAATATTTTATTGTATATTGTAGCTACACCACCCCCTCTCCCTTTTAGACGAGGAACATGTTTATAATAAGTCTTGTGGGGTGGATTCATTTAAACTTATGTAATCGTCTACTTTAAGCCAGGTTTCTGTTAAACAGAGTGCATCTAGGTTTTGGTCAGTAATTATTTCATTGACAATAGGTTCTTTATTGGTAAGCGATCTACTGTTAAGAAGGCCGAATTTTAACATTTGAGTTTCATCTGTTAATGTATTGTGTTCTAATTTTATGTTAATAAGATTTGTACGAGACGAGGTAAACGGTGCTCTGTATTTATTTGTTCGAGGAACAGACACAGTGGAGATGTGTTGGTACTCTGTTAAAAAAGGCTTTATGTGCTGGGATATATGTGATCTTGACATGTCAAGGCAGCTAACAGACTGATGGGTAAGCCGATCTGTCTGTTTCCTGACCTGGGCCCTGGATAGTCAGACAATATCAAAAGTAAGACTATTGGTCAGATTTCTAGAGAGTATAGCACTTCCTTCCGGAGACGGATGGAGGCCATCTCTCTTTAGCAGGTCAGGTCTTCCCCGGAAATGCTTCCAATTGTCTATAAACCCTACGTTATGCTGAGGGCACCACTTTGACATCCAGCCATGAAGAGACAATAATCTACTGTAAGTTTCATCCCCCCGGTAGGCGGGGAGGGGACCAGAGCAAATTACATTGTCTGACATTGTTTTAGCAATTTCACATATCTCTTTAATATTATCTTTGGTGATCTCTGACTGGCGGAGGGTGGTGTCATTCGTGCCGGCGTGAATAACAATCTTAGAAAACTTACGTTTAGCATTAGCCAGCACTTTAAGTTTGGATCTAATGTCAGACGCTCTGGCTCCCGGTATACAATCGACTATGGTGGCTGGTGCCTCAATGCCAACGTTCCTGAGTATAGAATCTCCAATAACCAGGGCACCTTTAACAGATGTCTCAGCCGGTGTATTGCTGAGTGGAGAAAATCTGTTTGATATTAAAACAGGAACGTGATTTGGATGCCGAAGGTGACTAGGCCGCCTGACAGTCACCCAGTTAGTCAGCCGCCTTGACACTGAAGTCGGAACCGAGCCATGTGTATTACGCTTAACACTAGGCGCACCCGAAACAGTGTTTGTAACATTAACATTAGCGGTCTTACTGTCCTCAACTAGCGTTCGGATGCGCGCTTCTAGTTCTGCAACCTTCTCCGTCAGCCTTACTACTTCAATACACTTAGCACATGTAAACCCCTCTATGCTGACGGAAGAAGCGAAACTGTACATGTGGCAAGTAGTGCAGGTTACAATGACAAGCGGAGTCTTACCGTTTTCATGCTGGGCGATGGCGTCTCCGTTCGCCCGAACGCGGTCCGTGAAGCTGCATCGAGATGGGTGCTCGCTCGTTGCGTGCACGCTGTACCGCCTGGTACGAATGCCGGGCAACAACTCCTCCACAGCTTCCCGCTCTGGTGAGGTAAGGTCTGAAAAAAATACATTGGATGAGTCCGCCATTAGATCGAATAGGAAGGCAGATTTATAGTAAACAGACAGTGAGCAAGTGCTAACTTCAACCGGCACGTTTGTTGATGCTAGCGGGCTATATGCTAACACTAGGTGTTTACTAGTGATAGATCGTTTTACTTATTAATACTGTTCAATAATCGTCACGGTAAAGTATTCCTAAGATAAACTAGTACGTTATATTATATAGATAGGAACGAGATAGTAAGAAAATAGGATTTAGATGATAAACTCGACGGAGCTCCAATGCACGGAGCAGCATTTCCCCGTTTGCTGATGCTAGCGGGCTATATGCTAATACTGGGTGTTTACCAGTGATAAATCGTTTCACTTATTGAAACTGTTGAATAATCGTCATGGTAAAGTATTGCTAAGATGAACTAGTAAGTTATATTATATAGATAGTAATAAGATAGTGAAAAAATAAGACTTAGCTGATAATCTCAACGGAGCTCCAAACTTGCGACTCCTCGTCTCTCTCTCTCAGCGTCTCTCTCTCTCTCTCTCTGTGCGCATGCGTTGCCATCGGCTGCCCTGATTTCTAAATATCGGCATCGGCCAGAGAAAAAGCCATATCGGTCGACCTCTTGTAGGAATTTTCGTCTATAGCTCAAATGAGCATGTGACGCAATATTCTTTAATGCTGCTGAATGATCTCCGTTTCAACGCAGTAAGTGACGAGCTAACTTACCTGATATCTGCTTCAGTCCAGTTTGTTGACATTTCTCGTCGTGAATGTTGTAAATCCCTCATTTTAAAGAGTTGAACCAACTTCATGTTGCCATGACACTACGGCACGTGCGTCATTGTTTTATGCGTCTCATTTATCATTTCCTGATAACTGCGTCAATATAGTTTGCAACATTTCTCGTGGTGAATGTTTATATGCATGTTATCTCTCGTTTTAAGGAGCTTAACCATAACTTTTGTTGTGATGATGCGCGTGTCCTCACTTCGACACGCCCATTACGGCATTTTTTCGGCTTGTTCACACAGAGGGTTTTCCGTATATCTGGCTAGGTCCTTTTTCCGGCAACAATCCCAGATGATTAACGGGACGAGTTTGTGTTCACACAGACGCTTGTCTGGCAATTTTAAGGGTATTTTCTGGGACCAAAGGTCTGTGTGAATCAGGCTTGTGCACAATTCAGAATTGAATTGAGAATGACTCCTAAATTCCAATTCAATTCTTGAATTTGAATTGAATTTGAATTGATGTCAAAAACAGGATCTAGAATTACAATTCGAATTTGAATTAAAGGAAGCAGAATTGCAATTCAATAGAAATTCAAAGAAATTCACAACATATTATACAGTAAGTGAAGTGTTAAAAATTAAGCTTTCAGTATATGTCAGATATGATTGCATTACATATTCTATAAATTATATTAATTTGAACTACTTGTACAGATTACATTAAAAGGAAATGTTTTTCCCCAGCAATTAATGTTAAAAACTCTAGTCACATAACAAAAATAAGTTAGATTTTTTGTAATTATAATTTTGTGGAACACGATGGAACATTCTTTATTTCCCAGAATGCTTTACTTTAACCAAGTATTTCAAATGGTTGTCAAACAATTCACTTTCCTACACTGAATGTATGTGAGATTCTTTCTGTTGTGTGACTGTGGAATTTCTTTGAATTGCCATGAATTTAATTCCACTTCCTGTCATTCCAATTCCAATTCAAATTCAACTTCCTGTAGGGGGGAGTCAATTCAATTCAAATTCCAATTCATGAATTGAATGGAGGCTAATTCTGAAATTCTGAATTGTGCACAAGCCTGGTGTGAATGGGGTTTAAAAGAGTTTTTGACTAAACTCTGCCCACAGGAATATGTCAGTCACCAGCTAAGCTAATGGCAAGCTAAGCTGCTATCAAATCACAACACACTAAACAAACTACACAATCAGAACTCGATACGTATTTCTGAAGGAGGGACTTCACAGACCAAGGAGGGCATCAGACCATTTTTAGGACAGTGAAAACAGCGCTACAGGAATAAGTCAATTGTGTGAAAAATACCGCGTTTTTTTTACACGAGAAACATGAACACGTGTTATATTTCCCACTATAAACACAATCAAAGCTTCAAAGAACGGGACCTTTAATGCCGGCATACGCAGAGTTAATGCGCTATTTGCAATTGAAGGCAACTGATATCAGTGATGACCTGCTGACTTGGGGTGGAACAACGAGACAAGATATTGGCCGTTTCTCAATCTGAAGACTGTAGCCTCCGCAGGTCGCATTTGTAAGCTACATACGTCATCAAGACTGTCTTATTTCATTACATTAACAGTTATAAAGTTGACTATTATTCTTTGTTAATCATACATTGTTGTAATATGCTTATGACTTGCAAATGTATCTCAGTTAACTGAAATAAACCAGACTTGATGACATAAACAGCCTGCATATGTGACCTCCGGAGGCTGCAGCCTTTGGATTGAGAAACAGACGTTCTTCTCTCTTGGTCACTCAAGGTTTGCGAAAAATTATCAATCTGCACTACCAATACACCATCACAACGCGTTTTTAGCGCGGCTGGAAAAATTATAACCCCAAAAACGTTTCTCACTTGTTTCACGGATGGAATTGCTACAATAAACACATAGATAGGCACCGATCCTGTGGGTACTCTGGCGACTATTTTGACATAAACCCCATCGATGGTTCAGTGACACAATTTCATCTCAAACTATCAGGTTCAGGATCTTTGTACAACACTCGTAAGGTTAAATACATGAATACGAAAACTAAGTCTATTAAAATGTAAGAGTTTATTTAGTAACTGCAGTATATTTTACAGGTATGTAGAGTCTGAACCATGATGACATTTAAAACTAATACACCATTATCTTTTAATCAGTATTGACTGATAGATTATAGTGAGACTATATAGAGATCATAACATCTGTAATGGATTTATAGGATTTTAATCTCAGTAATGGATTTGATAACTGAAGTTGAGTTTAATCATCTCAGCACTTAATGTTACTGACAGTTACAAACATAAAAGATTAAAATTAAATTATGATGAGAAAAAGTAAAATGTTATGTAAATCAGACCATTAATATAAACATAAACTGATAAAGTGTGTTTACTTGTAAATCTCACTGATGTGTTTCAGTAAAACACAAACACACATAAATGAAACTAAAATGAAAATGTTCATAAACACTAAATGATGACAGGAAGAGAAACAAATTCAACTCATTGTAGATTTAATCTGTGTGTGAACAAACTGTGTGTCTCTGTTCTCTACAGTTTGAGTTACTGTAATATCACATATGAAGATTGTGTTGCTCTGACTTCAGCTCTGAGATCAAACCCATCACAACTGAGAGAACTGGATCTGTCTTATAATAAACTAAGAGATTCAGGAGTGAAGCTGATCTCTGATGTACTGAAGAATCCTGACTGTAAACTGGAGATACTGAAGTAAGATCATCTCTAATAATGACTTGACCAATAATTTAACATGATTATGAGAGTATAATGTGTTTTCACATAAACTCCACTGTAAAACGATTTCATCTCAAACTATCAGGTTCAGGATCTTTGTACAACACTGATGAGGTTAAATATTATTATAGTTGTGTGATAAACAGGCTGAAGAGTCAAGAAAAAACATGAATACAAAAACTAAGTCTATAAAAATGCAAATCAAGTGAATCAGCAGCAGATAAATCAGTTGATCTGAGTGATCTTACTAGAGTTTATTTAGTAACTACAGTATATTTCACAGGTATGTAGAGTCTGAACCATGATGACATTTAAAATTAATACACGAATATCTTCAAATTAATATTGACTGATAGATTATAGTGAGACTATATAGAGATCATAACATCTGTAATGGATTTATAGGATTTTAATCTCAGTAATGTATATCAGGGCTATTCAATTGGCAGCCCATGGGCCAAACCCGGCCCCTGAGGTAATTTGATCCGGCTCTTGTGTGAAAAGAAAAGACACATCTCTAGAATGAATGTAGTTTAGTTAGAGGAAATTCAACTCACTGTAGATTTGATCTGTGTGTAAACAAACTGTGTGTCTCTGTTCTCTACAGGTTGAGGAGTTGTGATATCACAGATGAAGGTTGTGTTGCTCTGACTTCAGCTCTGAGATCAAACCCATCACACCTGACACATCTGAATCTGACTCTGAATAATCTAAGAGATTCAGGAGTGAAGCTGATCTCTGATGTACTGAAGAATCCTGACTGTAAACTGAAGATACTGTGGTAAGATCATCTCTCTGATAGTCACACATGTACTGAGGTTTAGTTACACATAAACTAGGGATGGGCATTCGATAAAATTTTTTTAGTCGATTGTCGGGAGAATTAACGATCGACTATCGATTAATCATTAATATTTTTATAATAAAAAATAAGTATTTAACTTTTATAATTCAAAAATGTTGGAGGAAAACACGCTGTATTTTTGTATTCATGAGACCTTTATTACAACATTAACTTGTGGCAAACAGTTTAACTACATTTAGTTAGACAAACGGAACATATATGCGCTTGAATATGCGGTGCTCTAAAGCAGTGGAACCTGCAGCTGCGAGCCGCATTCTTAAAAAGAGACCTCATTTGTTCCAAAAAATCATGACCTCTTCATGATTCTTTTTTTGAAATCAAAACGGAAGGTCACAG